>NC_134207.1:147807566-148115423 GCF_965140235.1 Caretta caretta | reverse complement strand
TCTTACTGTGACACAGGGTCTGGGATCCCTCCCTAAGCTATATTTCGTAACAAGGGAGAATGGGTAAGAGAAAAATCCAGTCTGCCTACTTGGATGGCCTAAGTCATAAGTGTTCGATAAATATTTCTGTTCTGTAGTTATATCATATGATGCTTATGAAACACTTTCCATTCCAAGAGTAACTCAAGAGGATATTAAACAGTGGCTACTAGAAATTAGACATTTTTAAATCAGCAGGTCTGGATGGATAACTTGCATCCAAAAATTTTAAAAGAACTGGCTGAAGAGCTCACTGAACCATTAATGTTGATTTTCAATAACTCTTGAAAAAAGAAAAGGAGTACTTGTGGCACCTTAGAGCTACAGTGAAAGCTTATGCTCAAATAAATTCGCTGTAGCTCACGAAAGCTTATGGTCAAATAAATTTGTTAGTCTCTAAGGTGCCGCAAATACTCCTTTTCTTTTTGTGGATACAGACTAACACAGCTGCTACTCTGAAATAACTCTTGAAACACTGAGGAAGTTTCAGAAGAGTGGAAGAAAGCGAATGTTATGCCAATATTTAAAAAGGCTAAATGGGATGACCCTGGTAATTATAGTTCTGTCAGCAGGGGCAATACCAGCCTCTTCCCGGTGGCGGGGCTGAGGTGGGCTAAGAAAACTAGCCAGGGGAGGGGGGCTGTGCCCCTTCGCTCTCTGGTAAATTCTGGTCCCACCCTTAGCCAAGAGGCCCCGCCTCCTTCCCATTGCCCCAGCCCTCTCCCAGTTCCTCAGGTAGGTGCTGGCCCCCACTTGCCACAAGGCTCTGCTTCTCCCTGGCCCCTGCTCCTCAGGTAAGTGCTGGCCCCACCTCTTCCTCATCCCACCCTTGAGGCCTTGTCCCCTGGCCAGGTCGGAGGCCAGAAACCAGAGCTGGGAAGTGCAGGGTGGCTGCTGCGCTGGCTGGTGTCATGGTGCAGGTGACCAAGGTGCTCCCCTGTCTCCTCCTGCTGCTGGTGGTGCCTGGGGTCATGGGGCTGCAGCGTCTCTTCAGTTCCCTACCACCCTTTGACTACTTGCAGCCAGTAAGAGCCACCTGGGGGGGCGCTTTTCTGGGGCCAGCAGAGCCCTTGGGGAGCAGCGACCACGGGAAGTGGGGCACAGGAGCTTGGGCTGGAGCAGGTTAGTCCAAGCCACTGTGGGAACCCCAGCCCCTCCATCTGCCCTGGGCGGCATGCCCTGGCGGGCAGGGACACAGGCTTGGGACTGCTTTTGGGCCCCCCCCAGCCCCTGCCTAGGCTTCCTCTGCCCTGTTGCTGGTGGCAGCACTGCCTTCAGAGCTGGGCACCTAGCCAGCAGCCGCCACTCTCCAGCCACCCAGCTCTGAAGGCAGCGCCACCGCCAGCAGCAGTGGAGAAGTAAGGGTGGCAATGCCATACCATGCCACCCTAACTTCTGCATAAAGTTTGATCTTTGCACTGGGAGGACTGGCTATGGGGGGGGTGCTAAGGGAAAATTTGGGGAGGCTATAGTCGTAACAAGCCCCGCACCGCCCCGTCTCTTATCCTGACATTGATCCTAGGCAAAATAATGGGACTCAGTTAACAAAGAATTAAAGAAGGGGAATGCAATTAATGCCAATCACCATGGGTTTATGGGAAAACAGATCTTGTCCAACTTTTTTGTCCATGTAAAGTGGTACCAAGCCTTACCAGAAGTGTATTGCATCAGTACCATTACCTTGATCAACCCAACTTGTAATCTCATTTAAAAAAAAAACTAGAGCAATACAAAATGAACATGGCACACATTAAATGAATTCAAACTGGCAGGTCTCAAAATGTAATTGTAAATGGGGAATCATCAAATGGAAATATTTCTACTGTGATCCTGCAGGGATCAATTTTTAACTATGCTTTTAACATTTTTACTAATGACCTGGGGGAAAAAAAATCATCATTGATAACATTTGGGGAAAGGTAACTGAAAAAGATATGTGGGTCATGGTGGATTATCAGCTGAACATGAGGTCCCAATGCAACACTGTGGCCAAAAGGGTTAATGTGCTCCATGGATATAGAAATGGGGAAATATTGAGTAGGAATATTGTATAGCTCTACATAATAAAGAGGATAGGTTACTGATACAGAGCAACATGGATTGCCTAGGTGGAAGCAAACAATTGTGCATTTTAATACAACTGAATATAAATTTATACCTATAGGAACAAAGAATGTAGGCCAAACTTTCAGGATGAGGGACTCTATCCTGCTGTAGCAGATGCTGCACTGGGACCACCTGAAAGCTGCCAGAACAGCTGTTGCTGGGAGTGGAGGAGAAGAGATTTGGCCTGAGTTCCCCCACCACCATCCTTTAAGGAGCACCATGTGGGGCAAGAACTGGGCAACCTCTTCTTCTTTTCCCCCCACCCTGTAAATGTATGTCTGTTTTCTCCTCTCTTCCCCCCACTGTGACCCGCAGACCCAGCATCTGATGCCAACAGTTCATTCTTCTCCTTCCCATAAGGAACTAAATGGGGCTCAAGTTTCCCACCCCCTTTCCAATGTTTTTAATTTTTTTAAGGTTATCACTTGGGATTTTAAAAGTTTAATAGACTCTTTTATTATTAGGTTCCATGCATGTGTTCTCCAGCTTCCCTTTAACCAGCAAGTTAGAAAAAACCCTTGCTTCTTCCTGAGGATCATTTCTGATACTGCATCATGCTGCTATTCTATTTTGGAAACCAAAAACACAGGTACAGCATGTTAAGTGGTTATGAATATCATAAAATAAAGAAGAATTTTAAAGTTTTAAAAATAGACACGTGACGGGGTTCAGAAGTGCAATCCGGACCAGTGAGGGGTTGTCACTTGCCTGCAATGCTTTGCTGTTGTAGCTTACAACCAGCCTACCAGTGTATAGGTCACACCCTTAGTGTCCGTATGCTAGACAGTCCTTGTTCAGCTGTTCTGACCTCAGTAGCCTGTCTACAGCACCACTCTAGCTTCTACCAGCCTTGGTTGCAACCAGCAAGATGAGCCAAACTCACTCTTAGTTTGTTTACCAAATATGTAAAAATGGACCATTGTCTTTTCCTGAAGATTGGGCTGCTCAGAGAATCAAATGTACATTTCTGTGTCTAATGTTTATCAACAGGTTTGTTTATTAACTCCCTGATTTGCCTGGCCTGAACACATTTTAGTTATCCTTTCAGAATATGTCCATAACTCTTAATACCACCACAGACATACATCACACAAAATTACTAATGATCAGTGAGTTGTTGATCTTCAGGCAATACCTCACAAAGCATATTTTTCACAAAGATTATTACAGTAGTGTTTACAATGTGAATACAGGATGCTTAGTGTCACCACGCCCCCCTTACAAAGCTGCAGGGTTGACCCACTGGTTGACCCATTGGCAGCAGGTTAGAACCCACTGTTCTCCAACCCCTCAATATGGTTAATTACATCTGAAATGACCATCCTAAATCTATAGATTAAGGGGCACCTTTCCCCCTCTTTAGCATCCATACTTCCCCCAGCAGTTGCTTCACACCCTCTGGGTCACCCAGCCCAGAGTTCTGTCATCCCTGAAAGTGTTTACTCAGCTCTCTTACTGCTCCAGGTCTGCCCTGCTCTCAGTGGAGTTCTGGCCCACAGTTATTTACCTAGCTGTGCCAGAGTCCCACTGCTCCTAGCAAATCATTGGCCACAACACCATCTAGCTGTGCCTCAGTTTCCTTCACCCAAAACAGTAAAAAGTTGTCACTCATTAGGACACGAAAACAGGTCTCATCCCCCTCAAAGTCTGCCCTGCGCCCAGCTGAGTTCTGATCCACCACCATCTCTCTGCACTCAGCAGTTTCTGGGCCACTGCACTGTCTAGCCTTGCCTCAGTTTCTCTACTTTCAGTGGAGTTCTGGACCACAGCATTCCTAGCTGTGTCAGAGTCTTTAGCACATGAGCAGATCTTGTGCCACGGCACCTTTTCAGCTGTACCACAGACACATTCAGCGCTGACGCCATTTCCCTGGTGAGGGTTTACTGCTTCAACCACTGAGTCTGGCTATCGTGGGCTTGTATCTGAGCCCTCGGGTTCAACCTGGTTACCTCAAAACAGCATACAAACAACACATCAAGAAAAAACACTTCCCACAGTCAGAATCCTGGAATAACTTTTAGAACCCATAATATCAAAGGCTACAGGCAGAGTGGTAGGGTCCATCATACCCACATCTGGTTGTCTGCTAGCCTCCTATCAGGTACACCATTATGTCCTTCCTCCTGGGTTCCATGAGCATGACTTGCCCTCCTCTTCTGTCTGAGCTGCCTGTTTGTCCTTGTCAGCAAGCTTCTGTTGCTCCAGCTCTGCTTCCTGACTCAGACACCTGATCTCCAGATCTGTCCGTGTCTCCTCCACTAACAGCCTTTTCCATTCCAACCTCCACAGCTCTGTACCTCTCGCTATTGATACTGCTTCTGTTGGATTATCTGGGGAACCATCTGCTTAGTCTCCTGCATGTCCTGTAAGAGAAAAAGGGACCCTTATCTGGCTCCCAGTTTGCAGCAAGTGCCCCATTCTGTCTCCTGGTTTATGAGTGCAGCATGGCTACTCGCTCTATTTGCTTCTGAATCTGATCAGCTGCTGCAAGACCTCACTGTGCAAACAGCTCTTTTAGCTGTTTCTTGGTGAGCTCAGCATCTGCTTCTTTGCACATCCTGCCTTTTCTGCTGCTTAATCATATTTATGCCTTTCTTTGACTGCTCCCAGCCTTTTCACTTGAAAATCACTTAAAACTATTTCACCAGTGCTTAAAGTGTAAACCTCAGTTATATTAATAAGCTGTGTGTAAATCCTGCATAACTGTGGCACTGCGACAGGGTTCGGGTAATGCCTGCCTGCAATACCACAAAAATAGAGGTTTCAGAGTAGCAGCCTTGTTAGTCTGTATTCGCAAAAAGAAAAGGAGTACTAGTATTCCTTTTCTTTTCACAAAAATAGAGTGCATGCTTTTTGCTGACTATGGTTGTCCCAGGCAGAGAGCCACAGTAGCAAGGCATTGTAAGGTACTCAGGGTCATGGGGTAAGAGGTGACACAACTCTTCTCTGGTCTGGAGTGCACCCCAGAATGTTACAACACCTCAGTGGCACAGTAGCTGCAGTCACTGTTATGCTCATCTGTTGTACTGGCAGTGAATCATTCTCCCATACCAGGGTAACTAGTATGAATGATCAAGCAGCATGTTCTATTAGAAACAAAATGTTTACCTATATAACGTATGTAGAGAGGAGGCATTTCCCTGTTTTGGATAAAATAATGGAGATGTCACAGTTCACATTTAATAAATCCTGAAAGCATTGACAACTGCAGCTTTGGGACTGATCAGAGACAATTGATATACAATTGAGGTCCCTTTCCTTCAGCCAGTAAAACCACTGGGGATGGAACTAATTAACAGATTTTACTTTTAAATTCTCAGAAAATAAATTAAATAAGTGTTTGTGTGATGCAATCCCTGGGGTGCAGCCTGGGACTGTGAGACCGCTGTGCTCCCTTAACTCTCTCCAGCCTCGGCTGTCTCTCACAATGCTTTGCTAGTGACAAGCAGCAAACCCCTGCAGGCACTGTTAACACTCAGCACAACAGTATGTGGAGGCCCCCACCTAGCTAGATTGCATGAATGCTCCCAGAGTCACTCATGAATCACACAGAGGAAAGGCACGAGCCAGATCCGCCCAGATCCCAGCACTGTACCTCAGGAATATGCTGTTTTGCATTGCTGAAGACGAGCAGTGCTGATTTATTAATTGGTTCATCACTTCATGTATAGAAAGTGAATAAACACTAGCCTTTGCAAACCTGAGCAGATTACCAAACACTTCAGGCAAACTCTTTGATAAAGATTAACAGTTAAACAAATGTATTGACTACAAAAGGTAGATTTTAAGTGATTATAAGTGATAGGCAAAAAATCAGAGTTTGTTACCAAAATAAAATAAAATATAAGCATGCAGTCTAAACTCTCAACCCTATTAGACGGGGCAACATCTAGATTAAGCATTTTTCTCACCCCACTGGATATTGCAGTTCATAGTACACAGATTTCACCCTGGAAACCTGGATCAGTCTCCTCTGTTGGAGTCTTAAGTATTCTCAATGTCCTTGTTGCTTGCAGCATAGGTGGGGGCAGGAGAAAGGCCCAGCATGGGGCCCCTGTGTTCTGTTTTATACCCTCAGTCCCATGTGCTTGGAGAACACAAGTCCCGGCATGTCTGGTGGACATTGCTGAGTCTCCAGGCAAGGTTGAGCAATTCCCCTGGTGTGGCCTCATGCAGGCGGGTCATTGAATTGTAGTTCTCTTGCTGGACAATGGTTGTTGATGCGTTGTTTGACACTCCGCCTGGGTGTTGGTTACTTTCCTTGCTGTTGTCTCTGTGGAGCTAATATCTGGCTGATTCCCCCAATTTACAGCATAATTTAGTGACAACCACACAATAAAATTCTCATAACTACATATGCATTAATGATATACATATATGGATAGAAAAATTACTTTCAGCAGATCATAACCTTTCCCCAGATATCTCACATGGACTGCTCTATATGCAAGATCACAATTATGTATTGATGAGGAATATGGGGGTTACAGGGCACTCCCCCAAGGTACAGAAAGTCACAGTTGGGTCCTCTCATCCTTCATTATGGAGTCGTGATGAGCTCCTCCATAATACATAACCTGTATATGAATTAAAGGTACTTACAGTACATTTCTGCAGAGGATCTCATTGCTTTGCAGAGGTGGGTGAATACAGTGGACGACCTCAAGTGTGGTGTTTACCACCTTTAACTTTATTTATATTTCTAATATTCCATGTACTTAGAATTAAGGATTATTACAAATATTGTGGTATCTGCTTAAATGGTTACAATAAGTAAATGCAAGTTTTTGAGTGTGTTCATAGTATTATCTCAGGTTAAGGATAAGGAAACTGAAACACAGAGATGCTAATGAACTTGCCCAACATCACAACAGAAATTATTGTCAGAGTTCTGTACAAATCCAGGTTGCCTGACTCCCATTTCCATAGTCACTAGGTTACTGCCTCTGATACACTTTTTAAAAACGATATAATATTATGTAGCCGGTAGCATATGCCTGTGGTTGCCAACAACCTGTTCTGGGCTGAGTCTATGCTGTAGTCAAAGGGGTGATTGCATATTTGCACTAGCATTAAGCTAGCTAGCATGGCTAAAAATAACAGTGAAGATGAGGTGGCACAGGTTTCAGCCTGGGCTGTACAAACATGCCAGGAATTTTGGGTATAGGCTCACATTTCTAGCATGCACATGCTCTCCCCCCAGCACTCATTCACTGGAGGCATTCCTCCTTGTGTGTACCTTTATCTTTCTCTCTTTTCTCCACATAGGCAATGACTATTGGGAGAGGATTATTTTCCTGCCCCATGGGGAGGGCAGATGACACTGACGTTGTGCTCTAGGCTGAGTGACTTAGCTTACTCTACCTGATCTACTCTCAGACCAGGCACAGTAACAGAGTCCCAATCAACTGCTCACTTTGGTCTCTGCTGTAGCTTCTGCTTGAGGTAGACAATGAAGGGTGAGGAAACTGCAGACTGCAAATGTGGAGTCTGGGAGTGGCATCTTGGAGCACTATGGGATGGGAAAGAGGAGATATTTGAGAGGCAGTAGGACTTGAGGAGAGAATGCAGCAGGGGAAGGGTTGGTTTATATTAAGATACCAGGTAAGATTGATTATTTGTTCTTGCTTGAGATGTCTTTCTCCTGCCTCTTCTATCACTCCTTCATTTTCTTACTTGGTTGCTTCTCCCCTCATTTACTCTCTGGTGAAGTCCCTTCGAGCACATTCCTTGGTCACCGCTCTCCCCTCTATGGATGAGCTCATACACTCTCATAACTTCTTATTGATGACCCCCTCCTCTGCTTCTCCTCTTGGAGCCTCAAGCAGAAGCTTCCATTTCCTCCCATTTCTGTTACTGTAAGTTCAGCCACTAACTCAAATCCAACATATTAAAAATGAAATTTCTTGTCCTACTCCTACCATAAAAACCCTCTCCTTTTCCTTCCATTATTATTATTATTATTATTATTATCATCCTTCCCACCATCTTTCTGGTCATCCAGGCTCACAACCTTTGTTTTTTTCTTCTCACTTCCTTTTCCATTCAGACTGTAAATCCTGCTGTTACTAATTCTTTTCTCATATTGTGAAATTCTGTCCCTTCACCTCCATCCGCATTCCCAAAACCTTGGTCCATTCTTTGGTCATCTCTTGCCTTGGCTACTGAACCTTCTCCTTCCTGGCCTCCCAAAATCTCACCTTGTGTCTCCTCAAGTCCTTCTGACAGGATGCAGTCGAAAGCACTTTTTACCCTTCTCTGCAGCTATTTTATTTTCCCTCCTTTAGTCCCTTCATTGGTTTCCCAAGAATTATTTCACGAGAATTAATATTAAATTCAGACTTCTTATTCAGGGCTGCATGGTACTGCTTCTACTGAAATCTTATATTCTGTTGTTACCTTCTCGTTATTTACACAAATATGTTGCCATTCAATGCTCTTTAATGTTGTTTTTGTCTTCTCCTTTCCATAAACATCTGTGCACCTTTTCTTATGCAGCCCCCTATGCCTGGAACATCCTCATGTTCCTTTCTTCAGATCCCACCCCCATTAGCTTTCTGTTGTTGACTGCTACTCTGGATATCATTCTACTTTGCCTAAATTTAAATATATTTAATCTGCATATTTTAAAAGATGTGTATATATAGGAAGTAAGACTGCATATATAACAAGCAGCATATCTCCTGATCAGGACCTTTGTTGTTCCTCATCCTCCAATACCTCATTTTGTGTGTGGTATAGGTCTGACATTTTTTTAAACTTTCTATAAAATAAGGGCTATACACATCTGTAGTACTGTAGAAATAATATACACAAGAAATTGTGCAAAGAAGAAAAATACAAGAGTAAATTAAATCCAGAATCTAATTATAGAGAGATTCTATAACCTATTACTGACTTTTTCACACATTCCTCCTTTGTCTTGAAGTAGTTCTTAATCTGAATTTTTCAAATTAATGAACACTTTACCAACATATCTTTTGCTCTAATTTACTGTGTTTCTGTGGCCTATAGAAGACAGAGTGATTCTTGAAACCTGCGTGACATTTTTTCTAGTCAATCCAATAATAGTAACCTACAGTCTTTTTTCTATTTAGTAAAAGAGTTGACACTTTCATTTTTCATAAATTATTTCTTTACGTGTTCATTTTAACCAAGTTTTATTTTCTGCTAATTGTCCTCATATAACATCACAACATAATCACACACAATGGGTGAAAGATTCCGTGTTGTGCTTCTAAGTGGTGGAGCATAGAATTTGCAGTCCAAGGCCAAGGGGGATAAAACGGCTTTTAGACACCTTTGCACCTTCTTGATTCTGGGCTGCTAGCCTGCTTAGATAGTGTATGTTATAGACATATAACATATGTTATGTTATAGTGTAAGTTATAGAAACCTCCCTGGACTGTCCTGTCTGTGATAGCAGTGTGTGCTGTGATACTCCCCTACCACAGCCCTCCCGCCCCCATGCCAGAACTCGTGAGAAGGTCCTTGGAAGACAGCCTTACAGCTGTCTTCTGCAGAGTCTGTACCAGAGGAATTCTCTCCGAGATAGTTCGGAAGGAAGAAGATTCCATTTTGGTCCTTTTACCTGGCATAAAAGATGTGGAGTAGAGATGAGAATCACACCCAATGTGTTAATTTTTTAAACTTTCACTTACTAAAGATGCAGATTTTTCATTTGTTTTTTAACCTCTCCCATCCCCACCAGTCAGAGCTTTTATTTATGAGTTATGGAGAGGGAAATGATCTTGTGGTTAACTAGTTCCCAGTTTTGCTGTACTCTTCCTATGTGACTTGGGACAAATCACTGAATGTCTCTGTGCCTCAGTTCCTCATCTGAAAAATGAGGGCACAACTTCCTTGCTCTCATGGGTTTTGTAAGAAAAAATCCATTCAAGTTTGAAGTGCTTATATATTCAGGTGATTGGAGGGAGAGGGATTTGCTGCACATCCTTGAATGCTAATCAGCTTTTGGTAAAACTGTGTTTGTTTCATTTCAGGGATTGCTTTAGGCACCAAAGGTGCTTCTGGGCTATTTCCTTCTGAAGCAGCAGAATGGCTTTGCTATCATGCTTTCATTATCAAACTGACAAACCACAAAGTTGTCTACAAGTGCCTTCTTAGGTCCCTAAAAATATGTAAGTACAGAGTAATGTTGAAAGTGAAACTTTTGAAATATAGATAACGTATTCAAATCTGCTTATGCACATGTAAACAAAAATGGCATAATTTTTCACCATTGCCTGCAGCCCTGCTCTAGTTAAAGAATTGTCATTTCTATTATGTGATACTTATTGAAAGTTTATGTAAATTAATTCTTTAACTTATATTAGCCAAATATGGGTATAGATATTCTCTGCCTATTAAATGAGCTGAGATTTAAATGCTCTGATTACTACCCCAAAAATACATAACAGATGCTTAAAATATCCTCCAAGAACATAAACTCTTGGCATTGAAATTGGGAACCACTAGTTTTAACAGCAAATCATCATTGCGCCATTTATATTGTATATAGTCAGCATGATTGCCATTGTCAAGGTTCTAGAGCTCTTCCATTCAGTTTTATTTTACTTATTTTCTTTTTTTTTTTTGCTTTTGTTTTAAACTTTGTAATGTTTTAAATACAAGCATGTTCAGAGGTGCACAAGATCTGTTCAGGTATAGAACCCAGGACCCTAATATAATAGGATCAAGGCACATCCATTTCCGACAATCTTTCAGAAAAAACATGGCAAATTAGATGCTTCTGTAACCTACACTAACACATTGTGGCTCTGTCACACTGTAGCAGATAGACCACTGCAAGAAAGATAGGATATGAAGCAAACCTTAATTTAAACAACTGCTTAACTGTTTACACATACCACCTTTCTTAGGCTATGTCTACACTACAAAATTAGGTTGAATTTATAGAAGTCGGTTTTGTAGAAAGCATTTTTATACAGTCAATTGTGTGTGTCCCCGCACAAATGCTCTAAGTGCATTTAGTCGGCGGAGTGCGTCCACACTACCGAGGCAACCATCGCCTTCCGGAGCATTGCACTGTGGGTAGCTATCCCAGTTCCCACAGTCTCCACCACCCATTTGAATTCTGGGTAGAAATCCCAATGCCTGATGGGGCAAAAACATTGTCGCGGGTTGTTCTGGGTACCTATTGTCAGGCTCCCCTTCCCTCCCTCCCTCCATGAAAGCAACGGCAGACAATCGTTTCGCGCCTTTTTTCCTGGGTTACCCGTGCAGGCGCCATACCATGGCAAGCATGGATCCCGCTCAGCTTACCATCACCGTATGTCTGCTGGGTGCTGGAAGACGCGATACTGCATTGCTACACAGCAGCAAGTCATTGCCTTTTGGCAGCAGACTGTGCAATACGACTGGTAGCCATTGTCACCGTACTCCAGAGTGCTCTTTTAGCCGACCTCGGTGAGGTCAGTCAGGGGCGTCTGGGCAAACATGGGAGTGACTCAGCCAGGTCATTTTCCTTTTAAGTTTCGTCTCATGGCGATTTAGTCCTGCCGGCAGTCCTGCACCGTCTTCTAATGAGCAGCCAGGAGATGACGATGGCTGGCAGTCGTACTGCACCGTCTGCTGCCAGCAAGATGTATAAAGATAGATGAAGTGGATCAAAACAAGAAATAGACCAGATTTGTTTTGTATTCATTTTCTCCCCCCTTCCACCCTCCCTCCGTGAAATCAACAGCCTGCTAAACCCAGGGTTTTGAGTTCTATCCTTGAGGGGGCCATTCTGTTTCTCCTTGATGGAAAGCCACCCCCTTTGTTGATTTTAATTCCCTGTAAGCCAACCCTGTAAACCATGTTGTCAGTCGCCCCTCCCTCCATCAGAGCAACGGCAGACAATCGTTTTGCACCTTTTTTCAGTGCAGACGCTATAGCACCGCAGCAATTATGAGCACTCTAAACACCGTGCCCATTATCCAGCAGGATCTGCAGGACTATAACCTTCAAGAAAAGTGAAACCAGGCAAGGAGGAGGCAACTGCAGCGCGATGACGAGAGTGATGAGGACATGGACAGAGACTTCTCACAAAGTACGGGCCCCTGCAGCGTGCACATAGTGGTGTCAGTTGGGCAGGTTCATGGCGTGGAACACTGATTCTGGGCCCAGGAAACAAGCACAGAGTGGTGGGCCTGCATAATGTTGCAGGTCTGGGACGATTGCCAGTGGCTGCAAAACTTTTGCATGTGTAAGGGCACTTTCATGGAACTTTGTGACTTGCTTTCTCCTGCCCTGAAGCACAAGAATACCAAGATGAGAGCAGCCCTCACAGTTGAGAAGCGAGTGGCGAAAGCCGTGTGGAAGCTTGCAATGCTAGACAGCTACTGGTCAGTCGGGAATCAATTTGGAGTGGGCAAATCTACTGTGGGGGCTGCTGTGCTGCAAGTAGCCAGTGCTATCACTGAGCTTCTGATATCAAGGGTAGTGACTCTGGGAAATATGCAGGTCATAGTGGATGGCTTTGCTGCAATGGGATTCCCTAACTGTGGTGGGGCGATAGAAGGAATGCATATCCCTATCTTGGGACCAGAGCACCAAGGCAGCGAGTACATAAACCGAAAGAGGTACTTTTCAATGGTGCTGCAAGCACTGGTGGATCACAAGGGACGTTTCACCAACATCAGCGTGGGATGGCCGGGAAAGGTACATGAAGCTCACATCTTCAGGAACTCTGGTCTGTTTCAAAAGCTGCAGCAAGGGACTTACTTTCCAGACCAGAAAATAACCGTTGGGGATGTTGAAATGCCTATAGTTATCCTTGGGGACGCAGCCTACCCCTTAATGCCATGGCTCATGAAGCCATACACAGGCAGCCTGGACAGTAGTCAGGAGCTGTTCAACTATAGGTTGAGCAAGTGCAGAATGGTGGTAGAATGTGCATTTGGGCATTTAAAAGCGCGCTGGCGCAGTTTACAGGCTTGGTTAGACCTCAGCTAAACCAATATTCCCATTGTTATTACTGCTTTTGTGCACTCCACAATATCTGTGAGAGTAAGGGGGAGACGTTTATGGCAGGGTGGGAGGATGAGGCAAATTGCCTGGCTGCTGATTATGCGCAGCCAGATACCAGGGCCATTAGAAGAGTACAGGAGGGCGCGGTGCGCATCAGAGAAGCTTTGAAAACCAGTTTCAGGAATGGCCAGGCTATGGTGTGAAAGTTCTGTTTGTTTCTCCTTGATGGAAACCCCCTCCCGGGTTCACTCTACTTTCCTGTAAGCTAAGGACCCTCCCCTCCCCCCTTCAATCACCACTTGCAGAGGCAATAAAGTCATTGTTGCTTCACATTCATGCATTCTCTATTTATTCATCACACAAATAGGGGGATAACTGCCAAGGTAGCCCAGGAGGGGTGGTGGAGGAGGGAAGCACCAGGTGGGATGGTGGAGGAGGGAAGGACAAGGCCACACAGCACTTTAAAACTTATTGAATGCCAGCCTTCTGTTGCTTGGGCAATCCTCTGGGGTGGAGTGGCTGGGTGGCCAGAGGCCCCCGCACCGCGTTCTTGGGCGTCTGGGTGAGGAGGCTATGGAACTTGGGGAGGAGGGCGATTGGTTACACAGGGGCTGTAGCGGCGGTCTGTGCTCCTGCTGCCTTTCCTGCAGCTCAACCATACTCTGGAGCATATGATTTTGATCCTCCAGCAGCCTGAGCATTGACTCCTGCCTTCTTTCAGCAAGCTGACGCCACCTACCATCTTCAGTCCGCCACCTCTCCTCGCGGTCATATTGTGTTTTTCTGCACTCTGAGATTGTCTGCCTCCACGTATTTTGCTGTGCTCTGTCAGTGTGGGAGGACAGCATGAAGTCAGAGAACATTTCATCACGAGTGCGTTTTTTTCACCTTCTAATCTTTGCTAGCCTCTGGGAAGGAGAAACATATGCAGCTGGTGGAGGGGGGAAAAAAGGGAGAGTGGTATTTAAAAAGACACATTTTATAGAACAATGGGTACACTCTTTCACGGTAAACCTTGCTGTTAACATTACATAGCACATGTGCTTTCAATACAAGGTTGTATTTTGCCTCTTACTGAGGGTATGCCGGTTTGGTGTGAGAAATCACTCACGCAGGGCTGGGCAACAGATTTCAGCTTGCAGGCAGCCATGGTAAGCCACAGTCTTTTGGCTTCTTTAACCTTCATAACATGTGGGAATGGTTTCAAACAGCAGCGCCCTCATTTCCTATACGAAGTAGCCGTTGGGTTGGCTATTAAAAATGGGTTGGCAATTTAAAAGGAGGGGCTGTGGTTTCCGGGTTCACGTGCAGCAGAAACTCAGCTACCCCCCCCCCCCCCCACACACACACCCAATTCTCTGGGGTGATGTCTTCACCCCTCCCTGCACCACGTGGCTAACAGTGGAGAAGATTTCTGTTCAGCCACAGGCAAACAGCCCAGCAGGAATGGGCACCTCTGAATGTCCGCTTACTAAAACCACCCTATTTCAACCAGGTGACCATAAATGATATCACTCACCTGAGGGTCACACAGAGAGGTAAAGAACGGATGTTATTTGAATGCCAGCAAACACCGGGACCATACGCTGCAATGCTTTGTTCCGCAATGATTCCTGACTACGTGCTACTGGCCTGGCGTGGTAAAGTATCCTACCATGGAGGACGGAATAAGGCTCCCCCCACCCAGAAACCTTTTGCAAAGGTTTTGGGAGTACATCCAGGAGAGCTTTATGGAGATGTCCCTGGAGGATTTCTGCTCCATCCCCAGACAAGTTAACAGACTTTTCCAGTAGCTGTACTGGCCGTGAATGCCAGGGCAAATTAATCATTAAACACACTTGCTTTTAAACCATGAATAATATTTACAAAGATACACTCACCAGAGGTCCCCTCTCCGCCTTCAGGGTCTGGGAGCCTGCCTTGGGTGGGTTCAGGGGTACTGGGTCCAGGTCCAGGGTGATAAACAGATCCTGGATATTGTGGAAACCGGTTTGTCCGCTTCCTTGCTCTGAGCTATCTGCAACCTCCTCATAATCATCATCTTCTTTGCCCCCAAAACCCGCTTACGTGTTGCCTCCCCCTCCTTGGATGGAGTCAAAGCACAGGGTTCGGGTAGTGGTGGCTGCACCCCCCTAGAATGGCATGCAGCTCATCATAGAAGCGGCATGTCTTGGGTTCTGAAGTGGAGCGGCCGTTTTCCTCTCTGGTTTTTTGGTAGGCTTGCCTGAGCTCCTTAATTTTCACGCAGCACTGCTGCGGGTCCCTGTTATAGCCTCTGTCCTTCATGCCACTGGAGATTTTTTTCAAATATTTTGGCGTTTCGTCTTTTCGAACGCAGTTCTGCCAGCACGGATTCGTCTCCCCATGCAGCGATCAGATCCTGTACCTCCCGTTCGGTCCAGGCTGGAGCTCTTTGGTGATTCTGGGACTCCTGAGCTGGTGACCTGTACAGGTGAGCTCGCCACGCTGGCCAAACAGGAAAGGAGATTCAAAAGTCCGCGGGCCTTTTCCTGTATACCTGGCCAGTGCATCTGAGTTGAAAGCGCTGTCCAGAGTGGTTAAAACTGAGCACTCCGGGATAGCTCGCGGAGGCCAATACCGTCAAATTGCATCCACAGTACCCCAAATTTGACCCGGCAAGGCCGATTTCAGCGCTAATCCCCTCATTGGTTGTGGAGTAAAGAAATCTATTTTAAGAGCCCTTTAAGTCGGGGGGAAAAGGGCTTAGTCATGTGGATGGGTGCAGGGTTAAATCAAGATAACGCTGCTAAATTCGACCTAAACTTGTTGTGTAGACTAGGCCTTAGGGTTCTTTTAATTTTGATTGCTTAACTAAAGAAAAGGACTACAGAGTTAAATTTATTTTTGTAGAATTTGATTAAATATCCTTTGACAGCAACTAATAGTATAGGATATGTGATACAGCAGGGCCAGAGGGCAGCAAGAGAGTGATAGATGGGAGAGACATAAGCCCCAGGATGATCAGAGCCTTATTCCCTGTGGACTGAGGAGATGTTACTACAAGTTAATTAGAGCACCTGGAGCCAATTAAGGCCCTGCCAGAGACCTAATAGAAACCCCTGCTTCAGTCAGACAAGGAGGCGGAAAGGAGACCTGACTGTAGTTTGGAGGAGTACTGTTGTAAACCAGAGGATCACAGTACCAGGAAAGGCAGAGCAGAGGGACTCCCCAGGCACAGAGCACTGGGGGAAACCCTGCCCTAGGGGGGAGAGGACAGGAAGCCCTTGAAGCTGAAGGAGCTGGGACCCCGAGTAGGGGACAGGCCCGGGTCTGTTCCTGCTGTCCTTCTCTCTCCCACCAGGGCATGAGCGGAGCCCTCGATGCCCAAGAACAGGGGCAAGAAGCGCTGCCGTGACCTATCACATGAAGGGAAAGCACAAGACCCACCGTAATAGCACCAGCCATTTGCCACATGTGGTGTGAGGAGTGGGATTCCATACTGTGAACTTAATCCAGGGTGAGCCAAAACCATCCTGTCCCCAAAATGGAGGATGTGGTCAAGGCACTAGTACAAGCCACAGTAGCCCAACAGGAGGCTGCCCTAGTCCAAGCAGCTGCCCAACAGGAGGCGGTATGGCTGGAACAGGAGACCAATTGCCTGCTGATGAGCCAGGACTGCACCATGCTGCATGAAGTGGTGAACCAGGTGAAGGCCCTTGTGGAGCTGAGCCAGGACTGTACAGGTCAGCAACTGCCTGCAGAAAATGATGCGGGAGGATGATGTGGAGACATGCCTCTTGGCTTTCGAGAGGGCAGCCCTGTGGGAGGACTGGACCGAAGATCAGTGGTCTGGCATCCTCACCCTGTTCCTGCATGGGGAAGCCCAGGAGGCCTACTACGATATGGCCAGGGAGGCTGTGGCAGACTACCACAGCTGAAACCGGAGATCCTGGCCAGATCCAGATTAACGACAGCGTTGCAAGCCCAGAGGTTCCATGAGTGGTGGTATAGTGAGGACAAAGCACCATGGTTGCAACTGTTTGACCTAATTTGACCTGTTTGACCCGGAAGTAGCTGCACCCCGAGGCCCTCAGCTCTGAGAAAATGATGGAGCTCCTGGTGCTGGACCAGTATATGAGGGGGCTACCCTCAGGCCTCTGAGCCTGGGTTGGCCAGAATGACCCTTCCAACTATAATGAGTTAGTCACCCTCATAGAGAGACAGCTGGCAGCTTGTGAAGTGTTCCAGACCTCAGTAGATGAGGCACAATGGACCAGGAAGCCAGTCCCAACCCTGAGGCCCCAGACTATCAATACTGCCAATACACAAGAATTTTGGGAAGGACCAAGCCTATGACCCGCTATATGCAAATGTGAGGGAGGAGATAGTGGAGGTAAACGGTGTGCCCACAGAGGGGAAATCCAAAGGCCTAGGGCCATGCTAGATGGTCAAATGCAATCTGTTGCACTGTTGTAGCCCAGATATGGGGGGGAAATGATAGAGCAGCTCTTAATAACACAGAAGCACACAAGGGCAATGTTAGAGTTAGCTCACAGCCATTTATTTGAGGACATCTAGGAATAGATAAGACCCAGGATAGAGTCCTAAGGAAGTTTTACTGTCTGGGAGTACAGGCGGAAGTCCAGCGCTATTGTGCCTCTTGCCCAGAATGCCAGTTGCACAGCTCCCGACCTCATTTACAGGCCCCTTGGTGCCCTTGCTTGTTATTGAAGTCCCTCTCAAAAGGATAGCCATGGACCTAGTGGGTCCGCTAGAAAGATCGGCCCGGGGCCATCAAGGCAAACTCATCATCCTTGACTATGCCACATGATACCCAGAAGCCGTTCCCCTAAGAAGCTCCATGGCCAAGGCAATAGCAAAACAACTGCTCTAGGTTTTTGCTAGAGTGGGCATCTCTAAGGAGATCCTGACCAACAAAGGGATTCCCTTCATGTCAAAATTAATGAGGGACTTATGTACCTTACTCAGCATCCAGGCCTTGCATACCTCAATCTGTCATCCTCAAACAAATGGCCTCATCCTCAAACAAGCAATTTAATTGTACCCTCAAAAGCATGATCCAGAAGGTGGTGGCACAGGACTGAAAAGACTGGGATACTCTTCTACCGTACTTGATGTTTGCGTTATGGGAGGTCCCCCAGATGTCTACTGGATTCTCGCCCTTTAAGCTACTATACAGAGGCCACTCACGCAGCATATTGGATATTGCCAAGGAGGACTGGGAAGAACAGTCCAACCCAGGGAAGAATGTCATTGAGCACGTGGCACAGATGAGAGAGCGAATAGCCCGAGTGACCCCCCATAGTATGAGAACATTTAGAGAACGCACAGAGTCCCAGTGGACCTATTACAACTGCCAAGCAAAAGCATGGAGATTTCAGCTGGGAGAATGGGTGCTGGTAGGGCCATATGAGATAGTGGAAGCCATTGGGGAGATGGAGTATAAGGTAAAGAAACCAAGACCGCCAAAGGCCAGAGCAAGTCTACCATGTTAACTTACTGAAACCCTGGCATGACTGGGAGACATGCCTGGTCACCCAGGGAGCTCCAGCCCAGACAGATGGCCCACAAGGGCAGGTGAGAATATCCCCTGAACTAACCCTGGAACAATGGACAGAGATCATTGACATGATCCAGCAGAACCAAGACGTGTTTCCCCTGCAGCTATGATGTACGACAACAGTCCAACACCATATCATCACCTGCCCTGGAGCAAGGGTAACAATAAAGCCATACCAAGTACCGGAGGACAAAAGAGAAGAAATTAGGATGGAGGTGAGGAGGTTTTGTAATGAATTCCGGAAGTTGAACAAAATATCCCAATTCGATGCCTACCCAATACCATGCTGTCAAGGTTCCTTCCTCACTCTGAACTCTAGGGTACAGATGTGGGGACCTGCATGAAAACCTCCTAAGCTTACTTTTACCAGCTTAGGTTAAAACTTCCCCAAGGTACAAATTATTTTACCCTTTTCCCTTGGATTTCCACTGCCACCACCAAACTTTATCTGGTTTCCTGAGAAAACGTAGTTTGGACACATCTTTCCCCCCCAAATCCTCCCAACCCTTGCACCCCACTTCCTGGGGAAGGTTTGGTAAAAATCCTCACCAATTTGCATAGGTGACCACAGACCCAAACCCTTGGATCTGAGAACAATGAAAAAGCATTCAGTTTTCTTACAAGAAGACTTTTAATAGAAGTAAAAAAGGAATCACCTCTGTAAAATCAGGATGGTAGATACCTTACAGGGTAATTAGATTCAAAACATAGAGAATCCCTCTAGGCAAAACCTTAAGTTACAAAAAAGACACACAGACAGGAATATTCATTCTATTCAGCACAACTATTTTCTCAGCCATTTAAAGAAATCATAATCTAACACATACCTAGCTAGATTACTTACTAAGTTCTAAGACTCCATTCCTGTTCTGTCCCCGGCAAAAGCATCATACGGGCGGACACAGACCCTTTGTTTTTCTTCCTCCTCCCAGCTTTTGAAAGTATCTTGTCTCCTCATTGGTCATTTTGGTCAGGTGCCAGCGAGGTTACCTTTAGCTTCTTAACCCTTTACAGGTGAGAGGATTTTTCCTCTGACCAGGAGGGATTTTAAAGGGGTTTACCCTTCTCTTTATATTTATGACACATGCATTGATGAGCTAGTTTATCAGTTAAGCAAGGCCTGATATCTGACCACACTGGACTTGACCAAAGGCTATTGGCAAATCCCCCTGGCCGAGGATGCCAAGGAGAAGACTGCCTTCTCTACGCCCAACAGCCTCTTCCAATATACTGTCCTCACTTTCAGGGGGCCCACAACATTCCAATGACTAATGGACAAATTACTACAACCCCACTCCAAGCATGCCGTTGCCTATTTAGACACCATAGTCATCCGTAGCCCTGACTGGGAGACGCACCTAGGAAAAGTAGAAGACGTGCTAGACGCCCTTAGGTTGCCCTCAGTGCCAACCCTCCCAACTGCACGGTAGGGTTAGCTCAGGCCAGATACCTTGGGTATGTAGTAGAAAGGGGCTTGGTGAAACCTCAATGGGACAAAGTAGAGGCAACACAGGATTGGCCCCGACTGGTCCGCAAAAAGCAAGTCAGAGCATTCCAAGGGATAGTGGGGGACCCACCATAATAGCACCGGCCATTTGCCACAGATATAAGAAGACAAAAATAGCATTGGAATATGATTTTGTATAAACTAGAAAATTAGTTGATATAACCATTCAGGTTTTTAGAATCAAATAACACAACTGGAATAGAAAATAACACTTATATTCAATCACTATCTTGAGAGGGTGACATTGTTTAGATTTTTGATTGAGTCTT
This sequence comes from Caretta caretta, assembly GCF_965140235.1. Classification (NCBI taxonomy): domain Eukaryota; kingdom Metazoa; phylum Chordata; order Testudines; family Cheloniidae; genus Caretta; species Caretta caretta. The sequence goes on along the minus strand of NC_134207.1, from coordinate 148,094,986 downwards.
TCAGAATAGATCTTCACTTGTGTCAGTTGGTTGTCTATTATGAGGTTGCTAACACAACAGAGGGAGAAAAACAATCCAAAACTAAAGCATAAGGAATGGTAAATTACTTACAGGCCAATTCACCAATGTCTCCTTCCTAATCGATCTATAATAGTCTACCTTTTTGACGTACTTCCCCACAAATTACAGCAGCCCCAAGGTCTGTCTAGTACTCCTATCAAACAAAGTTCACTACGTTTATGACAGACTGTATAGACTAAGTACAGTTCAAGAGGTTTGTACACTTGGTCTGTTTTATGTCTGTATGGACCTAGAACTTGAAAGGCTGCATGAAACCATTAACTATGGTAGATACATGTACAGTGTCATGCTTTCTTAGTTAACAACTGTCAGGGTTCCCTCCCCACTCTGAACTCTAGGGTACAGATGTGGGGACCCGCTTGAAAGATCTCCTAAGCTTATTTCTACCAGCTTAGGTTAAAACTTCCCCAAGGCACAAATTCTTGCCCTTGGACAGTACGCTACCACGTGATTTAACAAAGAATCAGGGAAAGGACCTCTTGGAGTTCCTATTCCCCAAAAATATCCCCCCAAGCCCTTACACCCCCTTTCCTGGGGAGGCGTGAGAATAATACCCTAACCAAATGGTTACAAGTGATCACAGACCCAAACCCCTGGGTCTTATGGCAATAGAGAAATCAGTCCGGTTCTTAAAAGAAAGATTTTATTTTAAAAAAAAAAAAAAGGTAAAAATCACCTCCTGTAAAATCAGGATGGAAAATAACTTTACAGGGTAAGAAAAGATTCAAAAACACAGCAGAACTTCTTCTAGGTTTAGTTTCAAAGTTACAAAAAACAGGAATAAACCTCCCTCCAGCAAAGGAAAAATTCACAAGCAAAACAAAAGATAATCTAACACACCTTGCCTGGCTTTTACTTACAATTTTTGTCATATGAAAGACTTTTAGGATGGTTTATAGAAGAAGGAGTTTTCTGACCTGATGCTTCTCTGCTTCCCAAGAGAACACACACAACAAAGCCCCCCCCCCCCAAGATTTGAAAGTGTCTTCTTTCCTCATTGCTGCTTTCAGTCAGGTGCCAACCAGGTTATTTGAGCTTCTTAACTCCTTACAGGTAAGGAGGAATTTTAGACTACCCTTAGCTGTATGGTTATGACAACAACAGTAACTTGTTCAGTTTCAAAGCTACTTTACAACAATCTTGATTGGAGCCTATTACAAAACAAGGACACACACTGCAACTCTGTGACAATCTTTAAAGTATATACACAAGTATGTACACTTTCTTAGTTATTGGGTACCCAGTTTCAGGAAATGGTCAACTGATTGATTTGGTTCGTCACACAAGAGAGAGTCTGTGTATTACTGTGACACTTTTGTGGGGTGTGCAGAAACATATGTCACTATCTTAACCCCCTGCCTCAGCTAGAGAGAGACTTGCTGGTGCTTAACTGTGTGTCGGTTCTCTGACACCCAGAGTCAGTTAGCTTCCAAACAAACTCCCCAGAACTTTGCCGGCCCTTACTTTGCCTTGCAGATTAACACTGGATGTTTCTCAGTCCCCAAACTCTCCAGAAGTGTCCTCTTGTAGTGTGCAGCCCCTGTTACTGGACACTCTCACTAATTATCAGGTCAGCTGCCCTCAAAGAGGCAGCGTACACACCACTGGAAGGTTACAGCTAGGATCAGGTCCTTTATAACAACACAGCACTGTATGGTGAAAACAAATATAAAGTTTATTAACAAAGAACAGAGATTCATAGATTCCAGTTTGTTGAGTAAGAATAATGGAAACAGAAATGGTTACAAATGAAACAAAAGTATAACAGGCTTTCTAGAGACTAAAACTCAACAGGCTACCTTCCTTTGCTTAAAACAGTCTCTCACCTGAACATTTTCTGCAAAGCTTGCAGGTTTGCAGTCAAACCAGGATGCACAATGATCATGAATCACCCCCACTGCCAAGGGTGTTCCTGAGTGACATAGGTGCTGGTGCCATATTGAGTTCACATCCCTGTCAACCTGTTTTGCCTATTAACTTTACATGCAAATGTAGCTCCTGTTGTTTTTGACTCACAGTGCTTAATTTACATATGACAGAGAGACCTTCCATCCGGTCTGGAAGAAACCTGTTTCTCCCTTTGGCTACAGAGTTTAAAGCATAATATCAATAGGTATACATAATTCATCACATAGTGTTAATACATACATTTCACAATGATATTAATGACCAGTGTGTCACCAGCTTTCATTTGATATCTTACACAACATTATTTACAGATAAATACTATGAAAACAATGTGTTGGATGTAGCGAGTTTGTCAGGCCTGATAGAAGTTGCTGTTACAGAACAGTGAACCCTTTGCCAGTTGGCTTTAATGGGTTCTTAGGGTCACAGTTATCATCAGTTCTTTGTTCAGCCTTCAGCTTTCAGCTCAGTTATTGTTCACAGCAGGAGTTGACACTGCAAACACAAGTGGAGCAAAGGACAAACACAATTATTGTCTCTTCCTGGTGAACTAGCAGGCAAACCAAATTGCTAGAAAATAGAGACAGAGCTAGGTACTTGATGTCACCAGGAGGACTCCCCAGTGAGTGGCCCAGGACATCAATCTTCTCCCTTCCAGGTGTCTTATGCTGTTTTATCCCCTTTCTGCTGGGTGGTCCAACTTGGTTCCTTTTCTAGGAGGTGCTGGCATAGACCAATCAGATGATGATCATATTTCTTCTGAAGATTCAAAAATGCCCAACCAAAATTAGTTGTCCTCTCTCACCATCCAGTCAGGGAACAAGGCATCACCTCTGAAGTTCTTGCAACTGGGGCTGGAATTTTCCAGTCTTTTTATGCAACACATCTTGTCGTGATCGTTCCCCTCTATTCGACATTGGTGAGGCCTCATCTGGAGTACTGTGTCCAGTTTTGGGCCCCACACTTCAAGAAGGATGTGGATAAATTGGAGAGAGTCCAGCGAAGGGCAACAAAAATGATTAGGGGACTGGAACACATGACTTATGAGGAGAGGCTGAGGGAGCTGGGATTGTTTAGCCTGCAGAAGAGAAGAATGAGGGGGGATTTGATAGCTGCTTTCAACTATCTGAAAGGGGGTTCCAAAGAGGATGGCTCTAGACTGTTCTCAATGGTAGCAGATGACAGAACGAGGAGTAATGGTCTCAAGTTGCAGTGGGGGAGGTTTAGATTGGATATTAGGAAAAACTTTTTCACTAAGAGGGTGGTGAAACACTGGAATGCGTTACCTAGGGAGGTGGTAGAATCTCCTTCCTTAGAGGTTTTTAAGGTCAGGCTTGACAAAGCCCTGGCTGGGATGATTTAACTGGGAATTGGTCCTGCTTTGAGCAGGGGGTTGGACTAGATGACCTTCTGGGGTCCCTTCCAACCCTGATATTCTATTCTATGATTCTGTGATTGTCAGACCAGCTTGTATAAGACAAATTAAGGCATAGGTGTTGGTACAATCATCTTCTGACATACCTTGGACACCACCTCCTGGTTTGCTCCAGTCAGCAACTTAACTCCACAAGTCACTTTGTGTGAGCCCCTCAGCAATGTATCCCTTGGTCAACTTTGTAGTTAGGCTTGCTCAAGTGGCAGTTCCTCTATCAACATTTGTATAAATTCGTATAATTTATACAAAGTCTGTCCATATTCTTTGATGCTCTTTAAACTTGTTTTAACATTCCTTTATACACTGCAAAATTACTTCAAGACTGTTCTCCAGTAGGCCAGAATAACTGTATAATTTTATTATTTTTCTTGTCCTTGTTTTAACAACAATGATGGAACTATGCTATGTATATTTTGAAACCTGCTAACAAGTTTTCTCCTATTTTTAGGCTTTTTCTGAGAAAGAGAAACCTGTTTGATTTGATTTGGTGTTTTGTCTGTGTGCCCTTTTTAACAGTCTAATTAAAGATAAAGCTACTGCCCCAGATAGGGGTATGTTAATTATTGGGGATCTATCTAGTAACTGGGTGGGAGCACTCCCCCTCACAGATGGATCTGACGTGGGTCAGAGGAGCAACTGGAGAGGAGGTACTGTGATAAGAGAGCAAGGCAATTTGGAATCTCCTTCACCATAGCCTCAATTGTTCAGGTTCAGTCTTGGGGTCTCACAAGCAGCTGTGATGTCCCTCAAGAGGGAGAGTAAATGGGTTGCAGCCTTAAACCCAATCCCAGAGTGTTCTTAGGACCCATTAGGCAAGGCCTTTCTGGTGTAGCCTTGCTAGGTATATTGGGGAAAGAAGTCCTCTGGAGGTACGAGTATCCCACCCCTTCCCACAGATGGGGAATCACACCCAGCCTGTCCCTCTGGGTAACACTCAGGGCAGTGAGAGATGAGCTGCTTCTCATCCCACTGAGATAACATAGAGTGGGGTAAGGTCCCATTTTACAATACTCCTGTCCTAATCCCAGGCATTATTAATCAAATAATTACATTTCTGATTATTTCACTCTGGGCTCAAGTGTTCTTATAAACACAGTTTGATTTCAGTTCCTATTATTTGGTATCTCTTTCAGCACAGGTGATAGCATAAACATACTTGACTACAAATATTAGCCTTACTTCTTCACTTGGTCACTGAACGAAAATAAATCTATCTGAACGCAACCCCATTTCCCCCCTAACAGGATTGCCCTTGAGGGAAACTGTCAATAAAGTTTACAGTATTTTGCCCAAAGCTATATCACTTATAGTTGACTTCTGTTTTATACATATAACTTCATTTAATCAGAGTATCAGGTTCCATTAAGTTCCCTATTATCCAGAATAGTATCTGACACGTCATATAATATCTTAATGTTTGATATCAATTTTTTAAATTCATTTAATCACAGACAGGGAAAAAAGGAAATTTCTTCAGCAGTACCAACAGTGCATTCTTGTGAAAGGCAGCAGAAACATTGTTTCCTCAGAAGGTCTGAAGAAACCTTGTTGTTAGATCTTGAGTATTTTTCCCTCATCTCTCTGTCCTGTGTTTTCTCAGCTGCCTTGATGCCCAGGCAGTTCTCAAATAGTAATAACTCATAACTTTGGGGCCTTAGTTACTGCACCATATATAGAGGTTTATGACTCTGCTGCTGCTTCTGTGCTAAGACAGATGTTTCTTTATCTCAGGTGGCAGCATGTCATGCTTTTACATTCAGAGATCTTGGGTTCAGTCCCCATTTACCACCGGTACAACAGTCATTTTTGTGTCCTGTTTGTAATCACTGAAGCGCAATCTGATCCAAAGCTAAGAATAGAAAAAGAATCCTGATACATAAGTATTTTTGAGACAGCTGGGCAAGTCAATCGTAATGTGTGTGTTGTGTCTCCCTGTGTGGATTGGTCAACACAGAGGATAACATCATGCTTTCACCCTCATTCCTTTTGCAGAAGTAGAAGATGTTTGCACTGATTCTGAAAGTTGCTGATCACTTAGTTGAGGGTGTGTGTGATGGGTTCCCCAGGGTACAACCTGGAACTGGGGTACCTCTGAACTTTCTGTCTTACCAACCTGGGCTCCCTCTCACACTGTGGTGCTGTGACAAGCTTAAACCTCTCCGGGTACTGCACTTACACAGACATCCACAGGCAGGGATGCAGCCAGCTGCGTTACATGAATGCTTCTCCTAGCCACTCATAAACCAACAATGGAGAGGCTCCAGCCAATTCCCCAGAGCTCCCCAGCCTAGGACCCCAGAGCTGTACCATCTTACCCTGGTCAGAAACCTGACCAGTGTCTTTATTACCCCGTCCATCTTTCCCTCAATGTGGAGAGGACATGCACCAGCTCTTGTCCCTGAGCAGATTTCCCATGTACTTCAAGCAAAATCTACTGTTTTAGGTCAACTCTAAAACACATTTATTAACTAAAAAGAGAGAGATTTTAATTGATGATATGTAATAAGTATACAGATCAAAGTTGGTTACCTAGGAAATGAAAGTAAGATTGCAATCTAAGTTATATAAACTAGATAGGATTTAAATCAGGCAGTGTTTCACCTTGATAGATGGGAGAGTTCCTAAATACACAAGATGAGATTCTCCTTTCCAGCCTGGGACTACCTCCCCAATTCAAAGTTTTTGTCCTCCAAATATATTTCCAGGTGTTGAGTTGTGGGGGCAGTGAGGCCAAGTGGTGATGTCACTTCCTCCTTTTATAGTTTCTTCCAGCTTGCTGGAAAGATCCTTTGCTATGACGTGAGTCAAACAGTCTCCATTGTCTACATTCTATCTCTGAGAGGTTTCCATTGTATATAGTTCCTGGGGTAGTCCTTTGTAATATGGATTCCCCTTAATAGAGGAAAAGTTGTCTTGCTTCTTCATTGTTGTACCTGAAAGGCTAGTTGTGGGTGTTTCCAACTTCACAACATAATTCATTAACACACACACAGCAAAACTTCGTAAAGTCCCATAAAACAATAGCATATACAATCCAACAGGATATTAATATTCAACAGATGGAGACTTTTAAAATGATACCTTACAAGGCATACTTTGTACAAAACATATCATAATTATATCACCATGGTGAATATGGGGGTGCCAGAGTGTTGCTTTGGAGTGCAGAGTGTTACAGGGTGAAAAAAGGATATTTGTATAAAGTTAGCGTAAAGACCCTACAGTATTTCTTGCAATGACTTTGTCATAATTATAAAGGGAAGGGTAACCACCTTTCTGTATACAGTGCTATAAAATCCCTCCTGGCCAGAGGCAAAATCCTTTCACCTGTAAAGGGTTAAGAAGCTAAGATAACCTTGGTGGCACCTGACCCAAAATGACCAATGAGGGGACAAGATACTTTCAAATCTGGAGCGGAGGGGAACAAAGGGTTCGGTCTGTCTGTGTGATGCTTTTGCCAGAAACAGATCAGAAATGCAAGCCTTCCAACTCCTGTTAAGTTAGTAAGTAATCTAGCTAGAAATGCGTTAGATTTCCTTTTGTTTAGTGGCTGGTAAAATAAGCTGTGCTGGATGGAATGTATATTCCTGTTTTTGTGTCTTTTTGTAACTTAAGGTTTTGCCTAGAGGAATTCTCTATGTTTTGAATCTGATTACCCTGTAAGGTATTTACCATCCTGATTTTACAGAGGTGATTCTTTTACCTTTTCTTTAATTAAAATTCTTCTTTTAAGAACCTGATTGATTTTTCATTGTTCTTAAGATCCAAGGGTTTGAGTCTGTGTTCACCTGTACAAATTGGTAAGGATCCTTATCAAGGCTTCCCCAGGAAAGGGGGTGTAGGGCTTTGGGGGGATATTTTGGGGGAAGACGTCTCCAAGTGGGATCTTTCCCTGTTCTTTGTTTAAAACGCTTGGTTGTGGCAGAAAAGACAAAGTAAAGTTAGTACCTTGAGGAAGTTTTTAACCTAAGCTGGTAAGAATAAGCTTAAGGGGTCTTTAATGCAGGTCCCCACATCTGTACCCTAAAGTTCAGAGTGGGGAAGGAACCTGGACAATGTTGCAAAACAGTCTGTATAGAAGTTAATTTGAATGTTAATGTTTGTTTAACTGTTGCATTTTGATTAATGAGAAAACTCTCTTCAAGAACAGAATGTGGCAAACAGAGTATGTTTGATACTGAGAGGAAAGTGCGTAAGGGTTGCCTGTTACTCCAGAGAGTGGAAGAATTTGCTTGTGTAAACATACATTTATTATATCTTTCCAGAAAGCAAGCCTCATTCTCACAGGTGTAGCGTTAATATTAGGGCATTGCCAATGGGCCTCTCAATTATAGGTCACTGGTTTTGAATCCTGCTCAGCTCAGCAGGGATTAAAAGTTGTTCCCATCCAATGAATGTTTGGCAGCTCCTATATGAGATGAGTTTCGGGAGTCTGACATCAAACTCACTACCATTCTTTGCAGTAGGTTGTAAGTTCTTCTGGTCAGGGACCATATCTTGGGTCTTATCTGAACACAAAAGCAGTGTCATTTTGACTATACTGGTACAGTTAAAGCAGCACATCCTAGTGTGGATGCTGGTATAAATGTGCTTACACCTATATAGCTATTCCTGTGTGTGAAAGGAGATTAAGCTATATTGGTTAGGGACTATTTAGAAAAGCTGGACGTGCACAAGTCCATGGGGCCGGACGAGTTGCATCCGAGAGTGCTAAAGGAACTGGCGGCTGTGATTGCAGAGCCATTGGCCATTATCTTTGAAAACTCGTGGCGAACGGGGGAAGTCCCGGATGACTGGAAAAAGGCTAATGTAGTGCCAATATTTAAAAAAGGGAAGGAGGAGGATCCTGGGAACTACAGGCCAGTCAGCCTCACTTCAGTCCCCGGAAAAATCATGGAGGAGGTCCTCAAAGAATCAATCCTGAAGCACTTAGAGGAGAGGAAAGTGAAAGTTTGCGGATGATATTAAACTGGGAGGAGTGGTAGATACGCTGGAGGGCAGGGATAGGATACAGAGGGACCTAGACAAAGTGGAGGATTGGGCCAAAAGAAATCTGATGAGGTTCAATAAGGATAAGTGCAGGGTCCTGCACTTAGGACGGAAGAACCCAATGCACAGCTACAGACTAGGGACCGAATGGCTAGGCAGCAGTTCTGCGGAAAAGGACCTAGGGGTGACAGTGGATGAGAAGCTGGATATGAGTCAGCAGTGTGCCCTTGTTGCCAAGAAGGCCAATGGCATTTTGGGATGTATAAGTAGGGGCATAGCGAGCAGATCGAGGGACGTGATCGTCCCCCTCTATTCGACATTGGTGAGGCCTCATCTGGAGTACTGTGTCCAGTTTTGGGCCCCACACTACAAGAAGGATGTGGATAAATTGGAGAGAGTCCAGCGAAGGACAACAAAAATGATTAGGGGTCTGGAACACATGACTTATGAGGAGAGGCTGAGGGAACTGGGATTGTTTAGTCTGCAGAAGAGAAGAATGAGGGGGGATTTGATAGCTGCTTTCAACTACCTGAGAGGTGGTTCCAGAGAGGATGGTTCTAGACTATTCTCAGTGGTAGAAGAGGACAGGACAAGGAGTAATCGTCTCAAGTTGCAGTGGGGGAGATTTCGTTTGGATATTAGGAAAAACTTTTTCACTAGGAGGGCGGTGAAACACTGGAATGCATTGCCTAGGGAGGGGTGGAATCTCCTTCCTTAGAAGTTTTTAAAGTCAGGCTTGAGAAAGCCCTGGCTGGGATGATTTAATTGGGGATTGGTCCTGCTTTTGAGCAGGGGGTTGGACTAGATGACCTCCTGAGGTCCCTTCCAACCCTGGTATTCTATGATTCTATGATAAGGCACCTTTTTTACTGGTATAAATGAGTCCACTGAGGGCTTTGTACTAGGATAGCTCTATGGGCAAAAACTTCAAATCCCTAAGTAACATAGTGTGGCGGTTCACAGTCAACGGAAACAGTCCCGTCCCCTACATCGCTTCCAGAGGGACCAAGCCTAGGTCCACAATCCAATGAGGAACTGATGTCTCCAGCATCAAGAGAACAGTTCCAGACCAAACAGGAAGCAGATGAAAGCCTCCAGAGAGCTTGGACGGCAGCACTGAGCAACCCACCACCTCTCAGCTCTTCTAATCGATCCAGGTTTGTTGTAGAAAGAGGACTTTTATACAAGGAAACTCTTTCTGGTGGACACCAGGAAGACTGGCATCCCCAGAGACAATTGGAAGTTCCAACTAAATACCGGGCCAAGCTCTTGAGCTTAGCCCCCACGATCATCCTAGTGGCCGTGCTGGGGCGAACAGGACCAAAGACCATTTGGGAAGGTCATTCCACTGGGAGGGAATGGGCAAGGATGTTTCTACCTATGTCCGGTCTTGTGAGGTATGCCAAAGAGTGGGAAAACCCCAAGACCAGGTCAAAGCCCCTCTCCAGCCACTCCCCATCATTGAAGTTCCATATCAGCGAGTAGCTGTGGATATTCTGGGTCCTTTTCCGAAAAAGACACCCAGAAGAAAGCAGTACATACTGACTTTCATGGATTTTGCCACCCAATGGCCGGAAGCAGTAGCTCTAAGCAACACCAGGGCTAAAAGTGTGTGCCAGGCACTAGCAGACATTTTTGCCAGGGTAGGTTGGCCCTCCAACATCCTCGCAGATGCAGGAACTAATTTCCTGGCAGGAACTATGGAAAACCTTTGGGAAGCTCATGGGGTAAATCACTTGGTTGCCACTCCTTACCACCGTCAAACAAATGGCCTGGTGGAGAAGTTTAATGGAACTTTGGGGGCCATGGTACGTAAATTCGTAAACGAGCACTCCAATGATTGGGACCTAGTGTTGCAGCAGTTGCTCTTTGCCTACACAGCTGTACCACATCCTAGTTTAGGGTTTTCACCATTTGAAGTTGTATATGGCCACGAGAGTAAGGGGCCATTACAATTGGTGAAGCAGCAATGGGAGGGATTTACACCTTCTCCAGGAACTAACATTCTGGACTTTGTAACCAACCTACAAAACACCCTCCAAACCTCTGTAGCCCTTGTGAAAGAAAACCTGCAGAATGCTCAAAAAGAGCAAAAAGCCTGGTATGATAAACATGCCAGAGAGCGTTCCTTCGAAGTAGGGGACCAGGTCATGGTCTTAAAGGCTCTCCAGGCCCCATAAAATGGAAGTGTCATGGGAAGGGCCATTCACGGTCCAGGAGTGCCTGGGAGCTGTTAATTATCTCATAGCATTCCCCACCTCCAACCAAAAGCCTAAGGTATACAATTAAAGGTTTGTCAGTTTACAGCCCAGGGAGGAGATGGTGCTGAGTGGCCTGAAGGTGTCTACTATGAAGGGAAAAGTGCTTGTGGCATGGAAGAGGTGAACCTCTCCATGACCCTTGGGCGTATGCAGCGACAGCAGATCCAGGAGCTGTGCACTAGCTACGTGCCAACATTCTCAACCACTCCAGGACTGACTGAACGGGCATACCACTCCATTGACACAGGTAATGCTCACCCAATTAAAGTCCAACCTTACTGGGTGTCTCCTCAAGCTAAAACTGCTGTAGAACTGGAGATCCTGGATATGTTACAGATGGGTGTAATCCGCCTCTCTGGCAGTGTATAGGCATCTCCAGTGGTTCTAGTTCCCAAACCAGATGGGGAGATAAGTTTTTGCGTGGACTACCGTAAGCTAAATGCTGTAACTCGCCCAGACAACTATCCAATGCCACACACAGATGAACTATTAGAGAAACTGGGGCAGGCCCAGTTCATCTCTACCTTGGACTTAACCAAGGAGTACTGGCAGGTACCGCTAGATGAATCCGCCAAGGAAAGGTCAGCCTTCCACACACATGTCGGGCTGTATGAATTTAATGTACTCCCTTTCGGACTGCAGAATGCACCCGCCACCTTCCAAAGACTTGTAGATAGTCTCCTAGCAGGATTAGGAGAATATGCAGTTGCCTACCTTGACGATGTGGCCATATTTTCGGATTCCTGGGCAGAACACCTGGAACATCTACAAAAAGTCTTTGAGCGCATAAGGGAGGCAGGACTAACTGTTAAGGCTAAGAAGTGTCAAATAGGCCTAAACAGAGTGACTTACCTTGGACACCAGGTGGGTCAAGGAACTATCAACCCCCTACAGGCCGAAGTGGATGCTATCCAAAGGTGGCCTGTCCCAAAGTCAAAGAAACAGGTTCAATCTTTCTTAGGCTTGGCCGGTTATTACAGACGTTTCGTACCACAGTACAGCCAAATCACCGCCCCACTGACAGACCTAACCAAAAAGAAGCAGCCAAATGCCGTTCAGTGGACCGAAGAATGTCAGAAGGCCTTTAACCAGTTTAAAGCGACACTCATGTCTCACCCTGTACTAAGGGCCTCAGACTTTGACCCGTTCCTAGTAACCACAGATGCGTCCGAGCGTGGTGTGGGAGCAGTTTTAATGCAGGAAGGACCAGATCAAGAATTCCACCCTGTAGTTTTTCTCAGCAAGAAGCTGTCTGAGAGGGAAAGCAACTGGTCAGTCAGTGAAAGAGAATGTCACGCCATTGTCTACGCTCTGGAAAAGCTACGCCCATGTGTTTGGGGATGGCGTTTCCACCTGCAAACTGACCATGCTGCGCTACGGTGGCTTCATACCACCACGGGAAATAACAAAAAACTTATTCGGTGGAGTTTAGCTCTCCAAGATTTTGATTTCGACATCCAACACATCTCAGGAGCTTCTAACAAAGTGGCTGATGCACTCTCCTGTAAAGTTTCCCAGAATCAACTGGTTAAAATCGTCCGTGAGATGTGGAAAATATTATTAGTCTTCGTATACTTGGTAGTATATTTAGAGGTGCATGTGTCTTATTAACTCTGTTTTTTCCTAGAGCTCCAGGAAGAAATCCCAGCCAGCGTTTCACCCTATCTATGATTTGCGGGGCATGTCATAAATATAAAGGGAAGGGTAAACACCTTTAAAATCCCTCCTGGCCAGAGGAAAAACCCTTTCACCTGTAAAGGGTTAAGAAGCTAGGATAACCTCACTGGCACCTGACCAAAATGACCAATGAGGAGACAAGATACTTTCAAAAGCTGGGGGGAGGGAGAAATAAAGCCTCTCTCTCTGTCTGTGTGATGCTTTTGCCGGGGACAGAACAGGAATGGAGTCTTAGAACTTAGTAAGTAATCTAGCTAGATTATGCGTTAGATTCTGATTTCTTTAAATGGCAGAGAAAATAAGCTGTGCTGAATGGAATGGATATTCCTGTTTTTGTGTCTTTTTGTAACTTAAGGTTTTGCCGAGAGGGATTCTCTATGTTTTGAATCTAATTACCCTGTAAGATATTTACCATCCTGATTTTACACAGGTGATTCTTTTTACTTTTTCTTCTATTAAAATTCTTCTTTTAAGAAACTGAATGCTTTTTCATTGTTCTTAAGATCCAAGGGTTTGGGTCTGTGTTCACCTATGCAAATTGGTGAGGATTTTTATCAAACCTTCCCCAGAAAAGGGGGGGTAACGTTTGGGAGGATTTGGGGGGAAAGACGTTTCCAAACGGACTCTTTCCAAATTATATCATAGAATCCATAGAATATCAAGGTTGGAAGGGACCTCAAGAGGTCATCTAGTCCAACCCCCTCCTCAAAGCAGGACCAATCCCCAATTTTTGCCTTATATCCCTAAATGGCCCCCTCAAGGATTGAACTCACAACCCTGGGTTTAGCAGGCCAAAGCTCAAACCACTGAGCTATCCCTCCGCCCGTTAGACATTTGGTGGTGGCAGTGATAAGTCCAAGGACAAAAGGTAAAATAGTTTGTACCTTGGGGAAGTTTTCACCTAAGATGGTAAAAGTATGCTTAGGAGGTTTTCATGCAGGTCCCCACATCTGTACCCTAGAGTTCAGAGTGGGGAAGGAAACTTGACAACTGCTTTAAAAGCTCTCCTTCCAGTTCCCTCAAAAAGGCCCCCAGGTGAAAGGAGCTGAACTAAGGGTGAAGCTAGAAAAAGGGGACCAGGGGGAAGTGGCCCAGGAAATCAAAGCAGCTCCATGGGTGAAGAGGAAGCCACCAAGAGTTGCTACCATTAGGGTCCCTGGGCTGGAACCCGGAGTAGAGAGTGGGCCCGGGTTCCCCCCTGTGCTCTACAGAGACTCCCTTGAGAAGGGAAGCAGGCTTTGGTGCAGGCAGGAGGCCGAACTGCGCCTACTAAGCTCAAAGGAGCATCAGAGACTGTGGGGTATTCCCCCTCCCCATCTCCCATTCTGGTCTATGATGAAAGTAGCTCGGTAGGCTGTGACCCTTAAGAAAGGGAGGTCACATTGAGAGCCCAAAAGTGCGGGACCCACCAATACAGGCTCGGAGCTTTGTCACAACAGTTAAACTGGTACAAAATCTGTGTGTCTGTGAACCAGGCCTAACTATGTGTATGAACAATTCCTAGCACAGTAGGGACTGGTGAGCTGATCTTGATAGGGTCCTCCAGAAAGAACTTCTGCAGAGGGGCAAAAATCATCTTACTCACTAAACATTTGTGAGAGCTGACAACATTATAATTGCATCACACAGAGAGAGAGAGAGGGCAAGGAGAATTCAAAAGCCAGATGACAAACAAAAAATATGATTAAATCTTTTTATAAAAAAAATCTTATGACTTTGAGGAGGGCTGACTCATGATTTTTGGACTTCTCGGGTTGGCAATATTGCCTTCTCTGTTTTTGTTTTTAATCATAATTTAAAAGTGAAACTAAAAGTAAATTGCCAAAAAACCCAAATTAATGATTAAATTAAAGTTCTGTTCTGAAATGTGACTCTTTTTTTTTAAAAAATAGTGTTCCACATTCATTGTCCCTCAATGAATTCTATATCAAGTTTGCTCAGTTCATGTGTTTGAGGAATGAATAAATTCTATTCCACAATAACATGAGCAGTAAAACCTGTTTTTACAGGTATGTATGTTCTCTGGTTTTGATGTTTTTTTCTAAAGAGTTGTCTATCTTGCAAATGTACCAAATGGAGTCTGAATGTCAAGCTGTGTTTTCTGGTTACTGCATCATCACCAGAAAGTGTTATTTTCCCAGAGGAATTTGTGTGTGTAGTTAAGGTGCAATTAAGGTGTGTAAATCTGAATGCCTTGAGGTAAGTTTTATGTGATAAGAATTTAGGCTATGTCTACATATGACTACAGGTGTGAATTGCAGAATGCACCAAAGTATTGTTCTCTAACTGTCCATATGAACACTGCTGGTGTGAATGAAAAGGTACGTAGTAAATGTTCTTCTTCGAGTGATTGCTCATGTGTATGCCACAATAGGTGTGCATGCTCACCACGTGCACCGGTACTGGAAGTTTTTCCCCTAGCAGTACCCGTAGGGGGGAGTGCCGCCCTGCGGTGCCTGCCTGGTGGAGTATAAGGCGGGCTGCGCTCCCCCCACCCTCAGTTCCTTCTTGCCCCCAGTGAAGGTGTGTTGGAACTGCTCAGCTCCAGCTTTGCTGCAGCTCGTCCCCAGAACTCATCGTTTGTTCAGTAATACCTATAGTTAGTTAGCTAATTCAGTTAGTTTAGTTAGTCATTGAGCCTGGGCTGGGGCATGCTTTAAGTCGTGCGGCTATTGTAGGTGCTCTATGCCAAGGAGCAACCTGCACGCAGATTGTCTGCGCTGCTTGGGAGAAGCCCATATCAGCAAAAGGTGCAAGATCTGCAAGGCTTTCAAGCCCTGGACTAAAAAAGAAAGGGACATTAGGCTCCAGCCTATCCTGATGGAGTTGGCGCTGGCCCCAAACCCGGCACGCCACTCCAAACTGGTACCTGGCACCGCAGCGTTGTTACATGAGACCCTCCAGAACCATCGTGCAGTCGGCACTGCTCCCCATCCCTGGGGCACGCCAAGAGGACCGGGAAGACTTCCTCTTCACAATGGCACTGAGGGACGTCTGGGGCAGAGGCTAGGCCCATGTCGGGTAGTCCTCGATCCTCATTGGGCCCTAGGCCTCCAACTCATGTTGAGTGGAGTAGCCCGGCCCCTTCGGAGCCAGTCTCTCCGGATGTCCGGATGCCATCTATGACCAAAGCCCTCCAGGCAGCCAGGGACGTCATGTCCATGCCAGTGCCCAGAGCTACGCCGATGTGGGCCACACACTCATGATCCAAGCCGCCGCTGGGATCATCGCAGTCGCCACTGGCCCGGTACCGGTGTCGGTCGAGGGAACATTCCCGACACCGCTCACAACCCAGGGACCATTCAGGGCTCAGTCCATGTGGATCGCCCTCGACACCAGCCAGATTGTCTGGATGCATGCTGTCCAACCGGGACTCCCGGCACCGCTCGTCTTTGCAAAGCGAATATCGACAGGACCATGGCGGATGTCACCAACTGTCCTCATCTCGCAGGAGATACCGCCTTCGGTCATGGCATGATCGTTGACGCCGTTCCTGCTCGGACTCCCATTCCAAGTCTCCGCCAAGGCACTGTAGTCCCGGGCATCGATCACCAGCGCCTCGCCAACGCGGATCCGCCCATCGAGGTCGTTCGTAGAGCAGCTACTACTGTCAGCGCCGCTCCTCCGCATCAGGATTGTGGTCCCGTGGCTGACATAGGTCCCAGCACCGTCAATACTCCCGGTCCAGAGGCAGCAGCTGATCATACACCAGCCTGGACTCCCCTCGCATGCGCCCATCTACAGGCCAAGCTAGCCAGCGCGAACGGCCGACCCCGTTGGTGCCGCAGCAAGCGCAGTGGCACCAAACATCATGGCTAGTCCAGTGGTACCAGTGAGCACCGTGGCCTCCAGCGCAGCCCCCCATAGCGGCTCGCTCGGTGGCCGGGGCCTCGGAAGCACCGTCGGCGTCCATCTTTAGACTGCCAGAAAAAAGGTCGGTGGGACCTGTGTCCTCAGTACCGTGCCCGGAGTCCGACCAGGTGGTGGATCCTCCGGTGCCGGACAATACCCAAAGCACTGTACCGGCTTCGCCCCGTCCGGAGGAGCTGATTGTGGCCCTGCCCCCCTCTATACCGCAGGAGGACTACCAGGTTCACCAAGCCCTCCTAAAAAGTGTGGCAGTGAGCTTCCACTCCCAGGCTGAGGAAATGGAAGGGCCCGCAGACTCCCTGTTCAATGTGCTCTCCTCTTCAGCACCGGGGAGGGTGGCCTTGCCGCTCCATGAAGGGGTGGCAAGAATTTCAACTGCCCTGTGGCAAAACACCAGCCTCGTTGGCTCCCATCTCTAAAAAGGCGGAGCGCAAGTACTTGGTACGCACGAAGGAACACGAGTATCTGTATACCCATCTGGCGCCCAACTCCTTGGTGGTCGAGTCGGTCAACCAAAGGGAGCGGCAGGGGCAACCAGCCCCGACCCCCAAGAACAAAGACACTTGGAGGCTGGATACTTTCTGGAGAAAAGTTTATTCGTCATCAAGCTTCCAGCTACTAGTAGCAAACCATCAGGCTCTCCTGGGTCACTCCGAGTTTAACCTCTGGGAATCCCTCCCCAAGTTTGAGGACTCCCTCCAGGAGCGCAGTAAGAAGGAGTTTGAGATGCTCGTGGAGGAAGGAATGGCGGCCGCAAGGGCATCCCTGTAGGCCGCTTTGGATGCAGCAGACATGGCTGAATGGTCCATGGCCACAGTAGTGTCCATGAGACAGTCGTCATGGCTTCTGCTCTCTGGGCTCTCCAGCAAGGCGCAGCTGTCAGTGCAGGATCTCCCTTTCAACGGGAAGGCTCTGTTTGCTGAGGAAACAGACACAAGGCTGCATGGCATGAAAGACTCCCGCACGACCCTCTAGGCCTTGGGCCTCTATGTCCCTCCTCCAGCAAAACCCAAGTTCAAGCCTCAGCAGGCTCCAGCCCAGGCCACCCTCCCAAAGTACGAGGCCACCCACAAAAAGCAGTGGGACTATAGAAAGAGCCTGCAACGGCAATCCTGGTCAGCCCCCCAGCCTGGGTCTTCTAAGGGAAAGCAGGCAGGCAAAAGGCGCTTTTGACGGGACGCTCGGGGGTACCCTGCCAATTCTCAGCAGGGACCTACCCCCAGTAAAGCTCCTTTTCTCCAATCGGTTGTGTGCTTTCCTCCCAGAATGGTCCACGAGGCTCACCTCGGACCGATGGGTCCTCAACACCATCTCCTGAGGTTACACCCTTCAGTTTACCTCCTCCCCGCCCAACCACCCTCCACCGCCATCCCTTCCAGGGGACCCCTCTCACAAGGCCCTGCTCAAGCAGGAGATGGGGCAGCTCCTCTACCTAGAAGCTATAGAGGTGGTGCCCAAGGAGTTCCTGGGCAGGGGGTATTACTCCTGGTATTTCCTTATCCCAAAGCGGGGCTCAGGCCCATCATGGACCTGTGAGGCCTGAACCACTACATGGTAAAACTCAAGTTCCGCATGGTTTCCCTGGCCTCCATCATCCCCTCCATGGATCCCGGGGACTGGTACTCTGCCCTCGATCTACAGGACGCGTACTTCCACATCCACATATTCGAGGGGCACAGACACTTCCTCTGTTTCATAGTGGGACAGTCACTACTAATTAACGGTCCTACCGTTTGGTCTGTCCACCGCCCCCAGGGTCTTTACAAAGTGTATGGCAGCGGTAGCGGCCTACCTCAGACGCCAGGGGGTCCAAATATTCCCATATCTGGATGACTGGCTAGTCAAAGGCACCTCCCAGTTGCAGGTGAGGGATCATGTGGCACGCCTGCTGTCCACATGTACTGCCCTGGGCCTGTTGATAAACAATACCAAGTCCATGTTAGTCCAGGTCCAATGCACAGAGTTTATTGGGGCGCTACTGGACGCGACGTCGGCCAGGGCCTCTCTCCCACCAGACAGGTTCAAGACCCTGAAAGGGCTCATCGATGTGGTCACAAGGTTTCCGGTGATGACAGCCAGGATTTGCCTGCAACTGCTGGGTCACATGTCTGCGTGCACATATGTGATCTGTCACACCAGACTCAGAATGAGGCCCCTCCAGCTCTGTCTGGCCTCGCAGTTCTCCCTGGCCACGGACAGAATGGACAAAAAGTCCTCACCATGGTGAACTCAGTGATCACCTCCCTGCGGTGGTAGTCAGTCCCAAACAACATGCTCCAAGGGGTCCCGTTCAGGGACAGGGCCCTGTCATTGGAACTGGTGTCCGACGCGTCAGACCTGGATTGTGCGGCCCATGTGGGGAACTTTCAAACCCCAGGCCTGTGGTCTCTACAAGACCTACCCCTTCATATAAATGTCAAGGAACTCAGGGCGATGCGACTGGTGTGTATGGCCTTCTGCTCGCACCTGGAGGGCAAGGTAGTCAGGGTTGTCACAGACAACACAGCCGCGATGTTCTGTATCAAGCGGCAAGGTGGGGCCTGATCCTCTGCCCTCTACCACGAAGCCCTCAGTCTGTGGGACTTCTGTATAGACCACAACATCTACCTAAAAGCCTTCCACCTGCCAGGCGCCCGGCATGTGAGGGCGGATCACTTGAGCAGGGATTTTTCCTCTCAGCACGAGTGGTCTCTACACCCAGAAGTGGCTCACCAGCTCTTCCAAAGGTGGGGTACTCCCCAGGTAGACCTATTTGCAACCCGGCAGAACCGACAATGCCCCCTGTTCTGCTCCCGGGGGGGTAGGGAAGGGCGCTATCTCCGATGCCTTTCCCCTGTCGTGGTCTGGCCAGCTCTTCTACACCATTCCCCCATTCCCTCTGATCAGTAGGACCCTGGAGAAAATAAAGACAGACAAAGCCAGGGTCCTCCTAGTTACTCCGGTGTGGCCCCGGCAGCACTGGTACAGGACCCTCTCAGGGCTGGCGGTAGCCACTCCACCCGGACCTGCTCTCTCAGGACCAGGGTCACCTCCTCCATCCCAACCTAGCAACGCTTCACCTCACAGCGTGGCTGCTCAGTGGCTAAGTGGCGAGGAAAGGACGTGCTCGGAACAGGTTCAGCACGTCCTCCTCAAAAGTAGACAGCCCTCAACTCACCGCTCCTATGTGGCGAAGTGGTCTCCGTTTTCAAGGTGGGCAGCAGGCCAGGGTGTTTCCCTCACAGCCACCCTGATCCAGCTTATCCTTGATTACCTCCTCTACCTGAGGGTTTAGGGACTGGCACCCTCATCAGTCAGGGTGCACTTGGCGGCTATATTGGCTTTCATCCCCTGGTGCAAGGGCACACAGTGTTTTCCCATGCTGTGACCAACTAGTTCCTTAAGGATTTGGACCATCTCTACCCATATTCCAAGCCCCTGGTTCCACAGGGGGACCTAAACTTTGTGCTGGCTCATCTCACGGGGGCCCTGTTTGAACCACTGGCCACGTGTTCCTGGTCTCACCTCTCATGGAAGGTGGCCTTCCTGGTAGCTATCACGTTGGCTGGGCGGGTCTTGGAGTTCAGGGCCCTAACCTCCAAACTGCCATGTACAGTTTTTCATAAGGACAAGGTCCAGCTCCGCCCACACCCCGCATTCTTCCCGAAGGTGGTTTCCGCCTACCACATGGGTCAGGACGTTTTTCTGCCAGTCCTCTGACCCAAGCCTCACACGACTAGTGAGGAACACCATCTCCACACACTCGATGTGAGCAAGCTCTGGCTTTCTACCTCAAGCGGACCAAGCCATTCAGAAAGTCTTTGCAATTGTTTGTCACCTCGGCTGAGCCGATTTCCACTCATCTGTTCCTGTTGTGAGCTGGCGGGGGTTCCCCCGCCACCCATTGTGAGGGTACACTTGACTCGGGTGCAGGCCTTGTCAGCTGCCTTCGTGGCCCATGTCCCCATCCAGGACATTTGTAGGGCCGCCACGTGGTCTTCAGTTCACACGTTCACCTCACACTATGCGATTGTCTCCCAGGCCAGGGATGTTGCCAGGTTCGGAGGGCGGTATTCTGTCCTGAGAACTTGTGAACTCCTACCCACCTCCAACAGATATAGCTTGGAATCACCTGTTGTGGAATACACACGAGCAATCACTCGAAGAAGAAAAGACAGTTACCTTTTCTGTAACTGGTATTCTTCGAGATGTGTTGCTCATGGCTATTCCACATCCCACCCTTCTTCCCCTCTCTCGGAGTTGTCTGGCAAGAAGGAAATGACAGTGGGGGGAGCACAGCTCCCCTTCTGCCATGCCAGGCAGGCGCCGTGGCGGGGCGCTCCCCCCTATAGGTACTGCTAGGGGAAAAACTTCCAGCACTGGTGCACATGGCGAGCATGCACACCTATTGTGGAATAGACGAGCAACACATCTCGAAGAACACCAGTTACGGAAAAGGTAACTGTCTTTTACTGTAGTCTTTCAAACAGTACTATGTTAATGTGAACTAAGTACCTTTTAGTTCATGCCAGAAGTGTCCACACAAGGCAGTTACAGCACAACACTTTGGGGCATTCTGTAATCATATTCATGTAATCTGCACTGCAGCACAGTGTAGGTAAGCCTTTAGTTACTAATTCTGTGGATAATGCACAAGACAAAAAAAATTCATATTACTCTCTCTTGCTGCTATGGGCTCGGCAATGATAATAGGACTAAAATTAAAAAAAAATTGTTACTACTTTTAAATAAGCAACTGTGAAGTGGGATATCTATAGGAAGTACATCTCCCAGCAAGAAGGAGCCATATATAAATATAGTCACTTATCTGACTATTATTGTATTTCATACCCCACAAAGGCAGAGAAATTCAAAATTAGGCTTGTTACTCTGTCTTGAAAGGGACACTGTCAACCTGGGGGATAGTATAGATAGTATAGATATAATATCTAATTTTAGGAATAATTTCTCTCTCTAACACACTAGAAACCTCAAAGTGAGATTAGTTTTCCTGTCAGATATTTAACTCAAGTGTATATTTTAAAAAGACATCCAGGTTTGTTTTAAAGTCTTCAAGACATACAGAATCCACCAGATCTGAAGGTAAGTTATTTCAATGGTTAATTACCATCACTATAAAAAAAAGTGTGCCTTATTTCTAGTCAGAATTTGTCTATTCTGAGAGAAGGAGGCTCCCAAGAGAAGGAGGCAGGTGGTGGTGGTCAGGGATTCTCTCCTCAGGGGGACTGAGTCATCTATCTGCTGCCCCAACCAGGAAAACCTGCTGCTTCCCAGGAGCTAAGATTCGCGATGTGATGGAGAGACTGCCGAGACTCATCAAGCCCTCAGATCGCTACCCCTTCCTGCTTCCTCACGTGAGCACCCATGATACTGCCAAGAATGACCTTGAGCGGATCACTGCGGACTACGTGGCTCTGGGAAGAAGGATAAAGGAGTTTGAGGTGCAAGTGGTGTTCTCGTCCATCCTCCCTGTGGAAGGAAAAGGCCTGGGTAGAGACCGTCGAATTGTGGAAGTCAAGGAATGGTTACGCAGGTGGTGCCGGAGAGAAGGCTTTGGATTCTTTGACCATGGGATGGTGTTCCAAGAAGGAGTGCTAGGCAGAGACGGACTCCACCTAACGAAGAGAGGGAAGAGCATCTTCGCAAGCAGGCTGGCTAACCTAGTGAGGAGGGCTTTAAACTAGGTTCACCAGGGGAAGGAGACCAAAGCCCTGAGGTAAGTGGGGAAGTGGGATACAGGGAGGAGGCACGAGCAGGAGCACGTGAGAGGGGAGGGCTCCTGCCTCATACTGAGAAAGAGGAATGATCAGCAGGTTACCTCAAGTGGCTATATACAAATGCACGAAGCCTGGGAAACAAGCAGGGAGAACTGGAAGTCCTGGCACAGTCAAGGAATTATGATGTGATTGGAATAACAGAGACTTGGTTGGATAACTCACATGACTGAAGTACTGTCATGGATGGATATAAGCTGTTCAGGAAGGACAGGCAGAGCAGAAAAGGTGGGGGAGATGCCCTATATGTAAGAGAGCAGTATGACTGCTCAGAGCTCAAGTATGAAACTGCAGAAAAACTTGAGAGTCTCTGGATTATGTTTAGAAATGTGAGCAACAAGGGTGATGTCATGGTGTGAGTCTACTATAGACCACCAGATCAGGGGGATGAGGTGGATGAGGCTTTCTTCCGGCAACTCGCAGAAGTTACAAGATCGCAGGCCCTGGTTCTCATGGGAGACTTTAATCACCCTGATATCTGCTGGGAGAGCAAAACAGCGGTGCACAGGCAATCCAGGAAGTTTTTGGAAAATGTAGGGAACAATTTCCTGGTGCAAGTGCTGGAGGAACCAACTAGGGGCAGAGCTCTTCTTGACCTGCTGCTCACAAACCAGGAAGAATTAGTAGGGGAAGCAAAAGTGGATGGGAACCTGGGAGGCAGTGACCATGAAATGGTTGAGTTCAGGATCCTAACACAAGGAAGAAAGGAGAGCAGCAGAATACAGACCCTGGACTTCAGAAAAGCAGACTTTGACTCCCTCAGGGAACTGATGGGCAAGATCCCCTGAGAGAATAACATGAGGGGGAAAGGAGTCCAGGAGAGTTGGCTGTATTTTAAAGAATCCTTATTGAGGTTACAGGGACAAACCATCCCGATGTGTAGAAAGAATAGTAAGTATGGCAGGCGACCAGCTTGGCTTAACAGTGAAATCCTTGCTGCTCTTAAATACAAAAAAGAAGCTTACAAGAAGTGGAAGACTGGACAAATGACCGGGGATGAGTATAAAAATATTGCTCGGGCTTGCAGGAGTGAAATCAGGAAGGCCAAATCACACCTGGAGTTGCAGCTAGCAATAGATGTTAAGAGTAACAAGAAGGGTTTCTTCAGGTATGTTAGCAACAAGAAGAAAGTCAAGGAAAGTGTGGGCCCCTTACTGAATGAGGGAGGCAACCTAGTGACAGAGGATGTGGAAAAAGCTAATGTACTCAATGCTTTTTTTGCCTCTGTCTTCATGAACAAGGTCAGCGCCCAGACTACTGCACTGGGCAGCACAGCATGGGGAGAAGGTGACCAACCCGCTGTGGAGAAAGAGGTGGTTCAGGACTATTTAGAAAAGCTGGACGAGCACAAGTCCAGGGGCCGGATGTATTGCATCCGAGCGTGCTTAAGGAGTTGGCGGATGTGATTGCAGAGCCATTGGCCATTATCTTTGAAAACTCATGGCGATTGGGGGAGGTCCCAGACGACTGGGAAAAGGCTAATGTAGTGCCCATCTTTAAAAAAGGGAAGAAGGAGAATCCTGGGAACTACAGGCCAGTCAGCCTCACCTCAGTCCCTGGAAAAATCATGGAGCAGGTCCTCAAGGAATCAATTCTGAAGCATTTAGAGGAGAGGAAAGTGATCAGGAACAGTCAGCATGGATTCACCAAGGGCAAGTCATGCCTGACTAATCTAATTGCCTTCTATGATGAGATAACTGGCTCTGTGGATGAAGGGAAAGCAGTGGACATGTTGTTCCTTGACTTTAGCAAAGCTTTTGACACGGTCTCCCACAGTATTCTTGCCAGCAAGTTAAAGAAGTATGGGCTGGATGAATGGACTATAAGGTGGATAGAAAGCTGGCTAGATTGTCGGGCTCAACGGGTAGTGATCAATGGCTCCATGTCTAGTTGGCAGCCGATATCAAGTGGAGTGCCCCAGGGGTCGGTCCTGGGGCCGGTTTTGTTCCATATCTTCATAACTGATCTGGAGGATGGTGTGGATTGCACCCTCAGCAAGTTTGCAGATGACACTAAACTGGGAGGAATGGTAGATACGCTGGAGGGTAGGAATAGGATACAGAGGGACCTAGACAAATTGGAGGATTGGGCCAAAAGAAATCTGATGAGGTTCAACAAGGACAAGTGCAGAGTCCTACACTTAGGACGGAAGAATCCAATGCACCGCTACAGACTAGGGACCAAATGGCTCGGCAGCAGTTCTGCAGAAAAGGACCTAGGGGTTACAGTGGACGAGAAGTTGGATATGAGTCAACGGTGTGCCCTTGTAGCCAAGAAGGCCAGTGGCATTTTGGGATGTATAAGTAGGGGCATTGCCAGCAGATCGAGGGACGTGATCGTTCCCCTGTATTCGACATTGGTGAGGCCTCATCTGGAGTACTATGTCCAGTTTTGGGCCCCATGCTACAAGAAGGATGTGGAAAAATTGGAAAGAGTCCAGCGGAGGGCAACAAAAATTATTAGGGGACTGGAACACATGACTTATGAGGAGAGGCTGAGGGAACTGGGGATGTTTAGTCTTCAGAAGAGAAGAATGAGGGTGGATTTGATAGCTGCTTTCAACTACCTGAAAGGGGGTTCCAAAGAGAATGGCTCTAGACTGTTCTCAGTGGTAGCAGATGACAGAACAAGGAGTAATGGTCTCACGTTGCAGTGGGGGAGATTTAGGTTGGATATTAGGAAAAACTTTTTCACTAGGAGGGTGATGAAACACTGGAATGCGTTACCTAGGGAGGTGGTGGAATCTCCTTCCCTAGAAGTTTTTAAGGTCATGCTTGAGAAAGTACTGGCTGGGATGATTTAGTTGGGGATTGGTCCTGCTTTGAGCAGGGGGTTGGACTAGATGACCTCCTGAGGTCCCTTCCAACCCTGATATTCTATGATTCTATGATTTTATTTTCAGCTTCCAGCCTTTTTACCTTATACCTTTTAGCTGGTAGATTAGAGAGCCCTGTGTCTTCTCCCCATCTTAGACTGCAATCAGGTCACTTCTAAAGCTTCTATGGTTAAACTAGATAGATGGAACTTCCTAAGTCTCTCACTGTAAGGCAGATTTTCCAGACTTCATATCACTTTTGTAGCTCTTCTAGAACCTATTCCAATGTATCAACATCCATTCTGGACACTCAAGCTGGACATAGTATTTTAGTAATAGTCTCACTAATGCTTTGTACAATGGTAATGCTACCTCCCAGCTTATACTTATTCCTCTGGATTCTGTTCCCAAGGATCGCATTTACTATCTCAAGCCTTGTCTGCATGAGAAAAGTGTGCTGATTTCACTTACCAGTTTTTAAACCAGTTTGATTAAACTGGTGCAAACGCCTGAGTGAATGCTCTTATTTCAATCTGTGTGGTTTATTTCAGCTTAGTTTAAACAGATTTCTTATAGTCTTAAACTAAACAGAAATAGTTCTGGTTAAAACTGAAACAAGAATATCCACACAAGAGTTTGTATTAGTTTAATTAAATGAGTTAAAATCAAAGCCTTAGTTAAACTTGTGTGACTTTCTCATGTACACAAGTCCTTAGCCACTTAATCTCACTGGGAGCTCATATTCAGTTTGTCATCACTCACTACCAATAAGTCTTTCAGAATCTCTGCTTTCCAAGATACAGTCCCTCATCTTGTGTGGCCTACATTATTTGTTCAAAGATTAATGCATTTGGGTTTATTAAAATGTATGTTTTTCAAATGACCCCACCATGCTACATGATTCAGATAGGGCTGTAGAACTGACCTGTCATTATTTATTACTCCATTAATTTAAAAATAGTTAATGGGACAACCTGGGTATGGGCCTGGAGTTCTGAAATCAGTCCTGAGACAGATAGTGGAGCAGCTGATAGGGGACTCTATAAGTAAAGAATTATAAAGTGGGTTTATGGGAAACAGCCTGTCAAACTAACTCGATATATATTTTTCATGAGATTACAAGTTTGATAAAGGTAATAGCACTGAGGCAATATACTTAGACTTCTGTAAAGTATTTAACTTTGAACTACATGACAGTTTGATTAAAAAACCAGAAAGGTGTAAAATTAACATGGCACATATTAAATGGATTAAAATCTGGCTAACTGATAGGTCTCAAAATGTAATTATAAATAGGGAATCCTCACTGAGTGTGTGTGTGGCTAGTGGGGTCCTGCAGAGATCAGTTCTTGGCCCTACACTATTTAACACTTTCATCAGTAATCTGGAAGAGAATATAAAATCATCACTGATAAAGTTTCCAGACTATACAAACACTGGGGGACTGGTAAATAATGAAGAGGACAGGTCACTGATTCAGAGCAATCTGGATCGCTTGGTAAGCTGGGCACAAGCAAGCAATATCGGCTTTAATATGGCTAAATGTAAGTGTATAAATCTAGGAACAAAGAACGTAGGACATATTTAAAAGATGGGAGTTCTATCCTGGGAAGCAGTGCTTCTTAAAAAGATTTGGGGGTCATGGTGGATAATCAGCTGAACATGAGTTCCCAGTGTGACGCTATGGTTTAAAGGGCTAATGAAATGCTTGGGAGCATAAACAGGGGAGTCTCGAATATAAGTAAAGACATTATTTTACCTCTGTATCTGGCACTAGTATGCTGCTGGAATAATGTGTCCATTTCTGGTGTTCACAATTCAGGAAAGACGATAAATTGGAGAGATTTCAGAGAAGAGCCATGAGAATAATAAAAGGATTAGAAAACACCTTAGAGTGATAGACTCAAGGAATTCAATCTATTTAGCTTAACAAAGAGAAGAGGAAGGCCAAGGAGTTATTTGATCACAACCGATAAATACCTATATGGGGAAGAAATATTTTATAATGGGCCCTTCAGCCTAGCAGGCAAAGGTATAACGAGATCCAGTGGCTTGAAATTGAATATGTCTAGACACATTAACTGAAAATAAGGAATACAGTGAGGGTAATTAACCATTAGAATAACTTACCAAGGGTCATGGTGCATTCTACATCACTGTCAATTTTTAAATCAAGATTGGATATTTTTTAAATATGCCTAGTACAAAAGGAATTATTTGCGGGGGAGCTCTATGGCATATGTTATACAGGAGGTCAGAGTAGATGATCACAGTGGTCCCTTCTGGCCTTGGAATTTATTAATCTAATATATGTGTCATCTGTAAACTTTGCCATCAGTAATGTAAGATTTTTTGTCCAGATAGTTGATAAAGATATTTCAGTAGCACTGGATCAACAACTGATCCTTGCAGGACCCCACTTTAAATTCCCTATTTAATGACGATTTCACATACAGAATTACTCTTTTGAGATCAGTTACCAAGTTTTAATCCATTTAAATTTACTGCATTGATTTTATGTAGCGCTAATATTTTAATCAAAATGTTGTGTAGTACTACATCAAATGCCAGATAGAAGTCTAAGTATATATATCAACACAGATACTTTAGTTTGATAAACGCTTCTTTCCATAAAGTCATGTTGATAGACATTAATGGGGGGGATAGCTCAGTGGTTTGAGCATTGGCCTGCTAAACCCAGGGTTGTGAGTTCAATCCTTGAAGGGGCTATTTAGGGATCTGGGGAAAAAATTGGGGATTGGTCCTGCTTTGAGCAGGGGGTTGGACTAGATGACCTCCTGAGGTCCCTTCCAACCCTGATAGTCTATGATTCGGGGGGGAGGGATAGCTCAGTGGTTTGAGCATTGGCCTGCTAAACCCAGGGTTGTGAGTTCAATCCTTGAGGGGGCCATATGGGGCAAAAATTGGGGACTGGTCCTGCTTTGAGCAGGGGGTTGGACTAGATGACCTCCTGAGGTCCCTTCCAACCCTGATATTCTACGATTCTAATTATGTTATCATCCTTTCCATGATTTTCCCTGGGCTCAGGATCAAGAAAACTGACCTATAGTTGCCCATTTGCTATTTTTAAGTATTAGCACAAAACCAGTTTTTTCCCCAGTCTTCTGGAACTTTCCCAATATTTCAAAATTTGTTAAATGTCAATATCAATGGCTCTGAGAGATTTTCAGATAGTTTAAAGAAGAAGGGCAGAAAAACACCTTTTCAGTGCAAGTTATCCAGTTAACCTGCAGAGTTAAACATATCTAATCTTAGTAGTTGCTGTTTAACATCCTACCTACACTTACCATTGGAAAAAATACTTCTTGTCTCTGTAAGATATAAATTCATCATCCATCTTCTTTCCAAATACAAAACAAATATTTGTGGAACACTTCTACCTTCCTGAATCACTATTGACAGCTTTACCATGTCTGTCTAGTAATAGACATAGGATTTAATTTGTTCCTGATATATTTCAAACATTTCCTCATTTTGTCCTTACCCCTATTGACAGTAAACTGTTCATTGATATTTTCCCTTCCCTTATCAATTGTCTTCATTTCCAAACTGCTTATTGCATTATATAGTTTTCCTTCTTCTTTCCTAAGGGAGATAAGAACCTAGCTTAGTTCCAGTGGGTTTCAACACCAGCGGTGAATTTCCAGGTAGCAGTATCTCTTCTTCCAAGGAACCACAGCAGCAGAAACAGCTGTCTAGACCACAACATTCTTTAGGCACAATTTCATGGGGCAAACTGCTCATACATACTAGGATGGCATTTGTGTGGGTCTCAGACTCCAGCCTGGGAAAATTTGCGTGCCAAACAACAACATTAGGGACAAAATAAAAAGCATAAGCAAATAAATTAGTAAAGGGAAAGATTCTAAAATAAAGCTTTTCAAGTTGACATTGTCTCTTTCACTTTCCCTGGTGTACCTAGTTATTCAATACATGGCCTTACAGGCTGAAATTCTGAGACACAGTGTAGGTAGTTTTCACAAGTGTGTGGAAGGAAAACTTCAAATTTATTTATTCAGTAATGTTTTCCCAAAGTAAAATGAATGAGAACAGCATTTCTTGCCAGTATCTTGTAGGTTTGCTGATAACTTTTCAATGTAATAACAGAAACATTTGTTTCCTGAAAATCAACTGTTAACTTTATTCTACCATATCAGCATTTTAGCAAATACTTTGATTGTTAATTTCTCTGAACAGTGATTTATTTTTGCAATGTCTTTGTAGGTGAATTGCAGCTATTCAAGAAAATCCCAAAGGCTACTATGCAGCTTCTGAAGACAGTGACAGAGCCAGCTCTTTGTAAAGACTTCAAAGCCATCATGGATTAATTGACCTAATCAGGTTATTTATAACCTTTATAGAATTAATAATAATTGCTGTGTTTTAAGAATTACTGACCAGTTTTTGTTTTGATATTTTGCAAATGATGTGCCCACAACAACTTTTTATGTCAGAAATTTTCTCCAGCTGTTTCTCAGCTGGCAGGGATTTAACAAGACAGGCAGAAGAATATATTACATTTGTTTGATATCTCTGTTACATATTTCCTGCCCACTTCTAACGACTGTATCCAATCACAGACTTTCTGATCATAGTGATTCTCATCTTCATGATGAAGATTACATTTATTTATAAGCTTTACTCATATGGCCACAGCTTTCTCCTCTGCATTAGTCCATCCTTTCTATAGAGCTCCTCTCTATCTCTTTGTATTTCATATTGCAGTAGTAATAATTAAACTGTTGGGTAATTACAAAATGTTTTTGTTTTTTCTGGTATCTAATTCTACTATAATCTGCAACTTTATGTTACTACTGCTGTGATCTTATGAATGGACGTGTACATTATGATATCTTGTCCTAAAATGAACATTACATGTCCAGCTACACAAAGCAAGTGTATTTGATTGGTATGATGTCCCGTAAAGAAATATCAGTCTCATACCTAGGAGAGTACTATAAATGTAGGCCAAAATTTTCAAATTGAGACCATGATCATGTTTTGGTACTTAAGCTCTTTGGGGCAGGGACCATCTTTTTGTTTGTGTTTGTACTTTTCTTAGTACAATGGGTCCTGGCTGATGACTGGGTCTTAGACATGATGGTGATACAAATAATAAAGAAGTGGTCTGATTTTTTCAGTGGTGCTGAGCACCTGCTGAAATAATCAGATATATAGACTGAAAAATAAGGTAGTTTTATACTTAAACCCGCACCCCAAAACTGGAGTTGTTGGTTAGATATGATGGGAAATAGAGTATTCCTTTTCTTGCACTCTCTCAGTGAAACTCACCCTTGTGCAGATGGTGAGCACAAGGATTCCCACTGAAGTCTCACTTTAGCCCTCAAAATAGGACTGAAGTGGTACATAGGCCTTGTGCTGACTCTTTGCACAGAAGTGAATCTTACCCAATGATTCTGTTCTGATGAGCAAAGAGGGTGTGCTAAGTAAATTGAGTTAGCTTATCATGACTGAAAAGCCCTCTAATGCTCATTAAGATGCATGCCTGAAGCTGTGTTAGTTAGCTGTGTTGTAGCCTAGACCACTGCTTCTGGTAGGCTCATCCACAATGCAGATGGAAGACATCTTGCTGGTTCTGAGGCAGAATATAGGCAGCATTGTTGTGGAGCTTTAGACCATGAATGACAACATGAGGATGCTTGTCATGGAGGATGTGGGTCACCCAGTATATTCCCACACAGCTCCCAGAGGCCCAGTGCAGAATCCAAGCCCCTAAGAGCTAAGGCTGGCCCATGTTCTTCTATAATCTCACAATGTGCAGCTAAGGGAGTCCAGAGAAATGTGGATTAAGTTTTCATAGGTTTTATATTCCCAGTGAGTGTCTTAGACCATAAAACAAATGTGGCATGCTCCTAATAGAGCCATATATCAGCTCTTCCTGCTCCTCTTTTAAAGTTATAGTCTTCTACAGATTTCAGAAGTTTGCTTTTTTCCTCCAATAACACCATAATGTGGTCCATAGTTTGGAAATATTTTTTCATTGCCATGTTTTCTGTCTGGTTTTGTAAACAATTGTAATGTGCTTTGTGCATGGATTGTGTGGGGAAACAACTAAGCATTGTGTCTGTAACTATCATGGGGGCAATGTGATAGGGAATACAGTACAAATCATGTTCCTGTTTGCACTGTAGCTGATGGGAAAACAAAAGTTTTTTAGCTCACGTTCAAATGACACGCAAATTAGGCACATAAGTACTTTTCCCACTCTCATCCTGTTGTATTTGTCTCTGAGTACGCAATGTAGTGACACCATTAAATAGTAATGGTATGGCTAAAGCATTTTAGTGTTTGTGGTCCCTGGAACCCTGCCTATGGACATTTCTATACTGCATCTGGGTGCGAGCCTCCTACCTTGGGTCCACAGACTTGTGCTAGTGCTCTAAAAATAGCAGTGTAGACACTGCTTTGATAGTGCAGCTCGGGCTCTCAAGCCCTACTCTGGCTTCAGAGTCTGAGCTCTAGTCTTAGCCACAATAGTTACACAGCTATTTTTAGAATTCTAGCACAAGCCCCACTAGTACAAGTCTGCATACCTGGGATGGGAGGCTCACTCCCAGATGCAGTGTAGACATGCCCTATTAGTTTGTAATCATTATAGTGGCCCAGTGGTACCACAGTAATTAAAGATCAGATTAGTTTACTGTTTAACAGCTGATTTTTTTTTCTAAGAGCTCTAAAATCATCATACTTATGCTGTGTCTCCTGGAAATCCAGGTAGGATTAGTAGCCCAAGTTTGAAGTTGTTTGAGTAAGGGGTTCCCCCTCCTTCTCCATTAAAAAAAAATCCTGGGACATAAACATTTGATGGTTCTTATTACATTTTTCATGCACGCCTGGGGTATACACAATGGCTCTAATTCTCCCCAAACTGATACCAACTGCTCAGAGTTGATTACAGCTAGTGTCCAAGACTTACTGCTCTTTTAAAAGTTATTCAGGGTAAGTGTTAGTTTTACAATGTAACTTGAACCAAGTTGTTCAGAGAGAGACATTTGCAGCAAGACTGGGGCTGTGTTGCAAGGCAAAGTTTTTGTAAGCAGTGCGCTATCATAGTAAGTGGGTGGCTCAAGGTGACATTCTGTGGCCATTGTACCTGAGCAGCACCTTTGTACTATGAGTTCAAGGCCTACCCTTGGCAGCTGTCTGAGAAATTTCGTGGTGTGCACGTTAATTGTTCTTTGTCTGCATTCTGTAGGTACTCCTTATGGAAGTCTATCCCTGAAAGCAAAGATGCTGGTTTAAGAGCTGATATCTCAAAGTGCTGTAAAATCCACATGCATACTCAGATTTTAGAGTACAAATATAATCAATAAAAAGATTATTTATTAAATAGAGAGAAGATACAGACTTTAGGAAGCAGTAGTATTAGGATGAGGTAATCATGACTCATGCTTCTCACTCATTTCCTGAACAATGGGAGTGAGTGTGATCAAAGAAAAGCAAATAGCTGTGACTCATCAACACCAGCATGTTGCTGTGCATAAGGAAGGATACTCTTAATGGAGAGTCCTATTCTAAGGACTGGTATAAAATCCACATTGATTAATATAGTGCCAGGTTACTGTCCTCACTCAAAGCTGTAACTTATGTGTATCATAAAAATAAATATAGAATGGAACTTTCAACTTTCTACAATCATTTGCACAATCTACACAAAGCAAGAGATTACGCCTATCAATTTCACCTCTCAAAGAGCTGTAGTTCCTTGAATAAGGTTGTCTGAATATCTAGTAATGAAAAGTATTATATAGGAACTCTGTATTATTATTTCCCAGAAACTGTTATAGATAAATCAAGCAGTGCATACACTACAACAAACATAAAACTCATACTGTAACCCAAAGGGTGGAATTTTTGTAGACCTTTTCAACTCTGTTAAAATACCATCCCCCATGCTATTGCTGTGCCACATGAGGACCAGAAATAGTTAGTGGTACAAGTTTTGGTCATTTGGTCAAGAAGTTCCTCAAATACAGCTGTCCCCACCTCTTTCTCCCCAAAAATAAGGAGCTAATTTTAATAATCAGAGTGCTCTAAAATCTACATGTATAGGGAGAGTGTCTTGAAAATTGGTTTAGCACAGCAGGGACTGTGGTGCAGTTTTTGTGGTAAAGTTTATGCCCCTCACTCACAACATAAGCTATTAATTTTCAAAATGCTCTAAAATCCACATGCATAGTGAAACTATATTGAAAACTGTTTTGGCACAACAGAGATGGCTAGTCTTTGGGAGTTGGGGAGGAGAAGAACATCCATTGAGATGGGCGAGTTCACATTTTTCAGAGCTATTATGTCAGGCTGTATTCTAGTCTATATCTAGTCTAGGCTGTATATTCCTGTGTTGCAGAGGGTTTTGCGAAGCTCCTTCTCTAAATGCTAGCCCTCCAAGTGGAGTACAGCATCTGGGGCTCCTTTCCACTCTCCCTTGCTACCTCCAGCTGGTAGATGTGCTCACAGCCCATCAGTTATCTCTTTCCTTCCTCCCAATAACCATATGCATAGGGAGAGTGTCTTAAAAACTGGTATTCCACAACAGGTCGGGAGGAGAGTTTTTACATCCACCCCAGCCCTTTGTCCTTGGTTGTAATGGAGGCCAATGAGAAGGCAAGACAGAATAGAGTGACACCAAAACAAAAGAAGCTGAAGAGGCTAGATTTATTTGGCAGGAGAGCCTATTCCGCCACAAGCCTCTTCTTGCACCTGATGGTCATAACATTTCTAAAGAGCTTAATAAGAGTGTTTCCACCTATCAAAGAACCAACCTTTTAATGAGATCTCAGCCAGCTCTTTTGATGCTCCTAGGCCCTCCCTTTGAACTGATGGCTATGTGTTCTCTTTTGTACTTGTCTCTGAAAACCCCATTTTTGGTGGCGATAATCTCAGCAAGGAGGTTAGGAGAGATTCAGACACTGATGGATGATTCTACACAGTCTTCTACCTGGACAAGGTATCTTTAAGAACAAATCCATATTTCTTACCAAGTGTGATTATGGAATTCCATCTGAACCCGCTGAAGTTCTTCAAGATGTGTTGTCCATATGCACATTCTATCCTCTCTACCTTGGAGTCCCATTAAAAAAAAATGGTGGGCCTCTACAGTTGATAGAATACTGAAGGTGGCTGGCATGCTCTGCCCTATGTGCTCTCAGTGCACAGCATGAACAGCTCTGCAGGGCACATGCATGCTGTATGGATACTGCTAGCTAAAAACTCAGAACTCAAGCACAAGTGGGCACATGTGCACCAGTAGTGTAATGTGCATACGGACAACATATCTCGAAGAACTCGAGTTACTGTACACAGTAAGTAACTTCTCATACTGCTCTCTGAGTGATGTTCCAACCCACCCAGACAGACGTAGCACTCTATCCTTCCAGCTGATAAGGAGCACTCCAGACATACAGGAGAAACTAACAAACTGTGTCCTCATTAAGATCAAAGTAGCATTTAGGGCAGGCTTGATGGCTACATTTGGCCTGTACCCAACCATTTTACCGAACAGAGTTGCCAGATGTCACCACTCCTTGGCTCTTGTCCTCAGGATTCCCTCTGGAACATCACCTGCTACACTTCTGACCTGTGTGCTAGAGAAAAGTCTTCCAGGAAACAGAAATGCCACACTTCCTTTTATGCAGCCTGTTTGTTTTCCTGTGAGAAAGAATACTGGGAGAAAGAAACAATGGAACCCAGAACAGGACAGTTGCAGGCTGGAGCTAGAGAATAGAAGGAAATTTTGTTATCTTATTTCTGTATGTAATTTACCTTCTTAATAGAGAGGTTATCTTGAAACCAGTCTTCTTGTCAATAAGATTCCACATGATATCAGAAGTGGAAGGCATGGAGTGCTGGAAGACCCAGCAAGAGACGTAACATTGAAATGGTGGCTCAAGATCCTGTGTGACGTTGCACTCCATATGATTTTATGAAAATATACTAATAAGTGTGAATATAATGTAACTGGAATATGCTTCATGCAAAAGGTCTCTTGTAAGGTATCATTACAAAGCTTATAATCTACTGAGTGTGGTCATCCTATTTGTATAAATGTATCACTCTTGTATCTGAAACTAGAAATATAACTCTGAGGTCCTATTGTAATTTTGCAAAGTGTGGGCCATTAATGGTGATTTGGAATCTTGATGGCTCCCATCAATTAGGACAACTGACTGTAGATGGCTCTGTTTACTTTTAAAACTTCCTGTATGCGTGTGTGCTGGCAAGTGGGTAATGAAGCCTTATAGTGACATGTGATCATGTCACCTGAACTGATATCCATCTTTAACCTGGTGCTTTTCAATTTAGAAGGAATGATGGGAACCCAGAGAGGGACAAAGGATTCCCCCTTGTGTAAAAGATATATAAGGGGTGGAACAGAACAAAGGGGGCTGCAGTCATGAAAAATCCCCTACCTACCACCTGAGCTGGAACAAGGACTGTATCAGGGAAAGGTTTGTGCCCAGACTAGGAAGGCATCCAGTCTGTGAGAGAAGCTTATTGAAACATCTCTGAGGGTGAGCTTTTATCTGTATTCAGTTTTCTTACTGTATTAGGCTTAGACTTGCGTGTTTTATTTTATTTTGCTTGGTAATTCACTTTGTTTTGTCTGTTATTACTTGGAACCACTTAAATCCTACTTTTTGTAGTTAATAAAATCACTTTTTACTTATTAATTAACCCAGAGTAAGTGTTAATACCTGGGGAGGGAGGGGGGGCAAACAGCTGTGCATATCTCTCTGTCAGTGTTACAGAGGGTGGACAATTTATGAGTTTATCCTTTATACAGGGTAAAACAGTTTTATTTGGGGTTTGGACCCCATTGGGAGTTGGGTATCTGAGTGCTGGAGAAAGGAGTACTTCTTAAGCTGTTTTCAGTTAAGCCTGCAGCTTGTGGGGGATGTGGTTCAGACTTGGATCTGTGTTTGCAGCAGTCAAGCATGTCTGGCTCAAACCAGGCAAGGCAGTGAAGTTCCAAGCTTCCAGGGAAAACAGGCTCAGAGGTAGTCTAGGCACATCAGATGGCAGTCCCAAAGGGTGTTTCTGTGATCCAACCCGTCACAGCCTGTGCCACTTCAAGCAACTCCCCCATCAGCTCTGAGAATCAGGGGAAATGCTGACTATGTCTGGAAGATGTTCAAACAGCAATTTGAAGTGTATATGAAAGCCACAGAAACAAATAAACTGGAGGGTGAGCAAAAAATTGGTCTACTCTCAGCAGTGGCAGGCAGGTGAGTGCTAGATGTATACAAGGTATTCAGTAAAGATGGTGGTAGGGAAAACTAGGAAAGCTTTGCAGAAATAATGAAATAATGTTCCTAGAAAAAAATGTTACTTATGAGAGATGTTCAGGATGAGAACACAGAATGAAGAGGAAACAATAGATGAGTTTATCACAAACTTAAAACTAAAATATCAATCCTCTGAATATATAATATTAAAAGACTCAAAGACCAGATTTTCCTAGGGTGTAGCAATATAAAAATCATGAATGGTTACTAAGGGAGGTGGATCTGACAGTAGTCAAATAAAAAGTCTAGAGAAAGTCACAAAGCATATGACTGGCTACCATAGCTAAATCAGCAAGGGAAAAGTTCACAGAACTTAAATCACTCAAGGATGGAAACTTGGAAAGCAGGAAACAGTGCCAGCAATGTGACAATCAGTATGAGTGTAGGAAATGTCCTGCATTCAGGCAAGTATGTACAAACTGTACTAAACCCAACCATTATGCTAAAAAGCGCACATAGTAAGTGCAGATGATAGGAATTCCTCAAGTGAAGAGGAAGAGATGTTCTTAAGCTCAATAATGGAAGAAGCTGAAAACTCAAAAGATTGGCTAATTAAAATGTGTGCACAAATGGCACATATGTGACATACAAGATAGATACTAGGGTACCGGTAAATGTAATAATAGAAACTGAAATAGTGGTAAGGAGCACATAAAAGTGGAAAAGTCAAAATGTCTGTGAAAGACTATAATGGAGGAAAAATTCTAGTGTTGGGAAAGTGCATACTGACACTTAAATACAAAGGGAAAATGATAAAACAAGGTTATGGTGATGCACAGAGGCAAGCATCCAGTCTTGGGCCACACGTGTGTGAGATCTTGGTCTCATTAACAGGAGTCAGAAGACTCCTTAGTAATTGTAGAGAAAAAGAGAGGGATTACGCTTGTGAATGGACCCAAAGGAGTTTAAAAAACATAAAAAGAGAACATTTCCACTTGCCTACAAGAAGTGAAGTATTGTCTGAGATGGCGGAGCCAAATTCTTTAGCATTGGCAGGATTTTGGTGGATCCCTTTGGACACAAAGAGCTTCAAGATCTGCAGTTTCAACACACCAGTTAGCAGAAGATATAGCTTCCTAAAACTGCTTTCAGGATATATTTTGCTCCAGAAGCATTTCATCATACAACACGCCAGATGCTAGAGGGTCTAGTGAGAGTAAAAGTGAACATAGCTGACATTACTTTTGGGCAGCACTGCTATTGAACATCAGGAACAACTGAGTAGAGTACTGGAAATTGTGAGAGCTAATAGCCTTAAACTCAATAAGGTCAAATGTCAATTTCAAACAGAAATAACATACTTGGAAGAGAGACTGACTTCACAGGAAAAACAACAAGGAGTCCTTGTGGCACCTTAGAGACTAACCAAATTATTTGGGCATAAGCTTTTCATGCGCTAAAACCCACTTCATTAGATCCATGGAATGGAACATACAGTAGGGAGGTATAAATACACAGCATATGAAAAGATGGAAGTTGCCTTACTAAGTGGTGGGTCAGTGCTAACGAGCCAATTCAATTAAGGTGGAAGTGGGCTATTCTCAACAGATGACAAGAAGGGGTGGAAATCACTTTTGTAGTGCTAATGAGGCCAGTGTAAACAAGGTGGTCCATTTCAAACAGTTGACAAGAAGGTGTGAGTATCATCAGGGGAAAATTAGTTTTTGTAGTGACCCATCCATAGGGAATCTTGCCCGATGAATCAAAGATTTTGGGTATGTTTGTAGTTTGACCGAGAAGTGTAATTTCCAACTTGAGGAAATTGTACTAACTCTGATCAAATTAGCATGCCAAAAATAGTGGCATGAGCAGCAGGACAGACCAAGAGTACCTGACTAGCATCTCAGGCTAAGAATGTCTCTCTGAGCTGGGAATTATACCCCCAACTTGAAGTGTAGACATAACCTCAGGCATTAGTTAAAATGCCAAGACGTGAAGATTTTAAAAAAAGAATTCAAAGGCTGCTAGGCATGTTAAGTTATGTCAGTAAGTTCATACCTAT
The DNA here is from genome assembly GCF_965140235.1 of Caretta caretta. Lineage (NCBI taxonomy): Eukaryota > Metazoa > Chordata > Testudines > Cheloniidae > Caretta > Caretta caretta. The sequence goes on along the minus strand of NC_134207.1, from coordinate 148,056,847 downwards.
CAATACAATTCACAAAATTTACCTAAGACAGTTCCTTCACAAGGTCACCAAATGAGCATGGATGCCAGAGTATGAAAGGGAGTTAAATTATTTAAAGCGCATATTGCCATCGGCTCCAGTGCTGCAATTTTTTGATCCAGTGAAAGATATTAAACTTTCCAAAGTTGCCATGAAAGGAAGGCTGGGAACAGTACTATTACAATGTTATGGAAGTGCTTGGTTTCCAGTTTGGTATGCTCACGGGTTATGATATCTGCAGAGAAGATGTACGCACAAATTGAAAAAGAGACATTAGATCTAGCATATGGATTTACAAGATTTCACAACTTTCTCTTTGATCGTAGCTTCAAAGCAGAAACTAATAACAAATCGCTGATTGCAATACACAAAAAGGGATGTGGAGAAGCACCATCCAGGATACATAGTGACTGCTTTTGAAAATACAGAAGTATGATGTGACCCTAGAATTTCAGCCTGGATACCACTTAGTAATGACACACTCAAAAGCATATACTCCATCTGCCAGTACACTCCCTGATGATCTGGAACATACTTATGAATATGATAAAAACATCACGTGCTATATGTCAAAGAAGTCACCTTCTTCATATTTGGTGATGACAGAGGAAGGCAAAATCTTATGAAGAAATTTTAAGCATCTGCTTAAGATACCTGAGAATTTGGCAGAGACAAGTGAAGTGACAGAAGGCATGCAAGTTGAAAATAATTCGCCTAATAATGCCTGCTAATGACTCTGAGAGTGAACAGTCTGTTACACAAGGACTTGCATAAAAGTACTCCTGGGGGGATTCTGTGCCAAAAAATTAAAAATTCTCCACACAACATTTTAAAATTCTGCAAATTTTATTTGTCAAAATAACACCATATAATCATGCCAATTTCAATTATTTTGGTAATTTATTTCAAAATACCTGTCAGTAAGTATGTTTGTAACAATACAGAGACACATACAAATTCCCCCAGGAGTAGAAAGTTAAAGAAACCTCTATGACAGCCTAGTTCCTGTTTCTCTGCTGCCTCTTCCCCCAGAGCCCAACCGAGGGGCCAGACATGCTCATCCCTCCCTCCCAGAGCCGAGCCATGGCCTACCCAGCCCAGACACACACGCACACAGCCCAGAGCCCTGGCCCAGACACTGACATCCCCTCCCTCACAGACCCCAGCTGTAGGCGCCCCCTGGCCCAGACAGTCACACCCCCTTCCTCCTCAGCCATGGCCCCCCCAGCCCAGACAGTCACACCCTCTACCTCCCCAGAGCCCAGGGATCCAGAGGGAGAAAGAGCCTGATGCTGAGTGCCGGGCTTGCACGGAGTTTCCTGCGTGCTGCTGCCTCCTTCCTTCAGGGTGTGCTGGGAACTGCAGCTGCTGGGAACCCTCCAGTTCCCTCCCCACCCACTGGCCTTTTCTTCTATTTGCGAGCTGGGCTGTGCCGGGTCCAGTGGCCCCTAGTAGCTGCCAACATCTCTGCAGCCCATTTCTGTGGGGTGGGAAAGGAAATTCTGTATGCACAGCATTAATTTCTGCAAAATTCTGCATCACACAGTGGTGCAGAATTTCTCCAGGAGTAAAGTGGGGGTGTTGCAATACAGCAGATCAGGAAGACTGCTGAAATGCCTTAAGAGACTGATCAGGACATACTAATATTGTGTTAAAGCAACATGGAGGCTTGTTAAATTAGCTATTGTATTTATTATTCTTTTAGTTAAATTAAACTGTGTCTTAGTTCAGTCAGGAAATTTTAGAAAGGTCTCTAAACAAGGGAAGGTATGTTTCAGTGTAAGTTCTCCAGGAAACGTCAAGATGCCACATGTCCTGTATGCTCTTTATGCAACTTCTCTGTTCTTGTGAGGTGCTTCGTGCTGGGACAGAGAAACAAAGGAGCCCAGGACAGGGCAGTCACAGGCTGCAGCTAGAGAACAGTAGGAAGTTGTATCGTATTTCTGTACATAGTTTATATTCTTAATGAAGGGCTTATCTTGAAATCTGTTTGCTCATCAGTAAGATTCTACATTGTGTACTGCATTGTCATATATGTTGCCAGAATGCTAGAAATCCCTACAGCAAGAATAGATGATTGTGTTCCTATCCTTGTACAACCCACATAACTGAGCACAAAAATAATTGGTTTTTCTTTTTTTCCTTCTAGCCAGATGCATCTCTCCTCATATCATAGGGAGAGCTGTGGCAATTCGGTGGATGTAATTCATGCACTAGGCAATACAGTTGTCCTTAACACAATGAAGGGCAGTTAGAGTGCATGCAGATAAATGAAAGAATATAGTTCCAACCCCCTGCCCCCCTTCTGCAATCACAGAGGAAGGTTTCTGATAAAGGGGGGGGGGGGGAGTGAAAGCAGCAATAAAAATAAATGTAATATTTAACAAATTAAGAAGAAAATAGCAATGAGTACGGATTCACAGTAAGGAAATGCAGACTATTGGTAAGGGAAGCTAAAGTTATCAATGAAATTCTCAGTTTATGCTCAATGGGGCTAAATACATCAAAGAATTCCTTCTGATTGTATATCAGGAACAAATGAAATGTCAGCAGTGGTATAGGAAAGGATGGCAAAATTATCTATGATGTAGTAAAATCATCAGTGTTCCATAAATACTTCTATTCTGTATTTTGAAAGAAGCAGGATGACTATTCACATCTTCAAGTGATAATGAAGTACTTTCTAGTCTATCAGTAACTAGGGAGGATGGTAAATAGTAACAATTAAAGTTAAACATTTGGCAAAATTCGATAACTTGTGCCCAGGAATATTAAAAGCTCTCTGAACCATTAAAGTTGATTTTTAACAAATATTGGAACTTTGGAGAAATTCCAGAGGACTGCAAAAAAGCTAGAATTGAGCCTATATTTCTTAAGGGTAAATGGGATGAAACGAGGCATCTCTAGGCCTGTTAGCTTGACATCAGTCCTGGAAAACTGATATGGAATACCATCAGTAAAGAATTAAAGGACGGGAACATGATTGATGCTAGTAAACATGGCTTTACATAAAACAGTTCTTGTCAAACAGACTTTGTCATGAGAGTCAACATTTGGGGCTAGATCCTCAGACTAGGGTGACCAGATGTCCCAATTTTATAGGGACAGTCCCAATTTTGGGGTCTTTTTCTCACATGGGCACCACCTCCTGTCCCGATTTTTGACACCTGCTATCTGGTCAGCCAACCTCAGACTCAGTTTTACACCACCACTGGGCCAGAGAACGAACATTTGCTTTATAGTCCAGCAGTAGGGGACTTATCTTGGATGTGGGAAATCCAGGTTCAAATCATTATTCCAATGACTAATTATTTATACCAACAGATACAGCAGAAACAGATTCAACAGGAGTCCTTGTGAGAACCATAGCCCAGTGCCTACTCTCTAGAGATGTGGCTTCAGGTTGGGCAAAGGAGCAATTTGAACTCTAGTTTCCCACATCCTGGCTCTAACCACTGGTCTAAAATCTATTGGGGGAAAGCTTCTCCAACTGTGCTTTTGTGTGGGGCCCAATCTGTTAGCCTCTGAGAATAGCTATTAGGCCAGGGTCCACAGGCAAGAATGGTGTGGGAACACCTAGTTTGTCAATCTTCCTGGGACTTAGGCGTGAGATAAGTACTGGGCATCAGGATTTATGTGGCTATGCACATGTACAGTGGCATACTTTTAGGCAACTTTATTGGCAGAAATTTTCATAGATTCCAAGGGACCATTGTGATAATTGTGTCTTACCTCTTGCATAACACAGGACATAGAACTTCCCCAAAATAATTCCTGTTTGAACTAGAAGACATCTTAAAAAAAATTCAGCCTTGATTTAAAAATTGTCAGTGGTGGAGAATCCATCTTGGTAAATTGTTCCAATGGTTAATTACCTTCACTGTCAAAAATTTACGCCTCATTTCCCGTCTGAATTTGTCTAGCTTCAACTTTCAGCCATTGGATCGTGTTATACCTTTGTTTGCTAGATTGTAGAGCCCGTTATTAAATATTTGTTCCCCATGTAGACTGTGATCAAGTCACCCTTTAACCTTCTCTTTGGTAACCTAAATAGATTTAATTCCTGGAATCTATCACTGTAAGGCATTGTCTAATCGTTTAATCTTTCTCCTGGCTCTTCTCTGAACCCCCTTCTATTTATCAACATCCTTTTTCAATTGTGGGCACCAGAACTGGATACAGTATTCCAGCATACCACTGGAGCCAGTGCCATGTACAGAAATAAAATAACCTCTCTACTTCTAATTGAAGATTTCCCTGTTTATACATTTGAGGATTGTGTTAGCCCTTTTGGCTACAGTGTCACACTGGAAACTCATGTTGAGCTGATTATCTATTGTGACACGCCCCCCCCCCCCCCCAATCTTTTTGATGGTCACTGCTTCCCAATATATTTATAAATAGATGACTAAAGGAAAAGGAAAATGTTTTCCGAAAACAATCAAAGATGCTTGGGGTTTAGATGCTAACTAGTTAATTTATGGAATAATAATGTATTAATATATTAATGAAACACAGCTGATAGAGATGGTCATTGAAAACAGTTCATGCTGTAATTTAATTGTAAACCCTTATAAATTCTACTATTGTACATTTTCATTAGTCTGTGTCACAATTTATCTTTACTTGAATACTGTGTATAGATTTTGTATAAATGGTTTTCATGGATTATTTCTGCATACATAGTACTACAAGATAACACCCATGTATCTATGATTGTAGAAACATTGAATGGTATTTAATTGTATTCCTTTGCCCTGTTAAGATTCACAGGTTTCCAATTTTGTATTGTTTACTATTGGATCAAAATTGGGTCTTTTGAAATCTTTTTGGTGGTATTTGCTCTTCACAGGTGCTTATTTGGTCTCTACCTTTTAAAATGTAATTTAGAACAGACAATTATATGCATTATTTCTGGGTTTTTTTATTTTAACTTGTTTTTGTCCCCAAACCCACTTAGTGAAATTAACACTTTGGGGCAGTTCAGAGTTTGTAAAAATAATAAAAATATTGAATTCTGATTCATCTCAACTTTATGCTTTGGATTTTATTATTATACTGAGAGCTGGGGCTTCAGTGACTGAGGACTTGTCTTCATACAGCTGCTGGTCGATCTAAGTTACGTTGGTAGTGTAACTCAAGTCAACATAGCTTAGATCTACTTACTGCTGGGATCCACACTGCACTATCTCAATGGGAGACAGTCTTCCGCTGATATTGCTTCCGCCTCTCATTGAGGTGGAGTACAGAAATCGATGGGAGTGCATGTCTTCACTAGCCCTATTAAATCGATACTACTGCATCAATTGCAGCAGCACCAATTTAGCTCTGTAGTGAAGACAAGCCCTAAATCACATAGAAATAGTGACTAAGGAAAAAATGTGGTGAGTAACCTTACTGAACGGAAAAGCTGTAACACTACTCCATTTGAGAAAACTGATTATGACTGTCTGTAAATAATGATTTTTCCCAGTTGCAAAAATAATTCTCCAAACTAATTGCAGCATGAGGTATTTCCTTCCAGAAACTGTAATATGTTTTCTGTGTCCATAGGTAAAGTTACCTGATCTTTCTTTCTTTCAGTTTGTCAGTAGGGTCCATTTAATATTTTTTTTATGGGATTTCACTCTGAACCTGCAAACACTTACACTTCTGAGTAAAGACCAGGAGAGCTACTTATGTAAACAAATGTGCATAGTGTTTGCAAACTAACAGATTTGATTCTAAGAATGTCTCTTTAACAAAACTGTTTTGATCAGAATAGATTTATACTTGGTAAAAATCCACTTCAATCTCATTGCAATCCGTTTTATTAGTATTTTCTAAGAAAAAGTACTTAAACACATGCCTAAATTTATTAGCTGTATTGGTACATAATTACCTGTAAGGTTACAAGATCAGAAATTAAGACAAAATACTATTTCTACAAAGCACTAAACAAATAACATCCTGAATACTTCTACAACATTAATTAAGCAATGTGTTCACACTATTTCAAGATATGACTGTGGCATGGGAAATGAGATTAATGATGTGATAACCTCTGACTACTCTGCCTATGGTTCTGAACCAAATAAAGTTTTCCTTAGAATCTATAAAACCTGATGGTGTATCAAGACTATAGGGCAGTATAAGACTAATCCTTTGATCATTGTATCCAAGTTTAATGTAAGTATTGTTTTTTTTTCATTGCTAATATTTTATTCTGCTTCTTGGAAATCCTATGAATATAGTTTTTGAATGGATAGTTGCATAGAATGACTTACAAAAACTGTAATATACTCAACAAAAAGAATCCTTACCCCAAAGAGTTTACAGTTGAAGCCTACAAATAGGTAGGTGTTTGTTATTGCTGATAGCATTTAGGAACAGAAAAGTTTTGATAAGAGAGGTAAAGGAAGAGTTGGAGGGAGTTTGTTATATAATAATTAGCAAATACAGTAGCACCAAGTATAAAGGCAGGCTGGGAAGAAGGTACAAAGATGGCAATGGGTGAAAGGGGCCCAGGGGACAGTCAGGACTGAAACTTGTGTGGCATGTAAGAGCAAGAGAGAGTGTGTAGGAGGGACAAGATGATGTTGGAAACCAGAATTGTGAAGCTGTTTGAAAATGAGAAGGGAAATACTTGACATGTGTATACTCTAGAAAAAACACAATACTGGCCATTTACAGTTCTTCTTCGAGTGATTGCTCATGTGTATTCCACAATAGGTGTGCGTGCTCGCCATGTGCACCAGTGCTGGAAGTTTTTCCCCTAGCAGTACCCCTAGGGGAGAGCACCCCCACCCCCCCGCCCGGCAGCGCCTACCTGGCGCGGTATACGTAAGTGCCCACAGTTCCTTCTTGCCACCAGTAAAGGTGCGTCAGAACTGCTCAGCTCCAGCTTTGCCGCAGCTCGTCCCCAGAACTCTTCGTTTGTTGAGTAGTACCTGTAGTTAGTTAGCTAATTCAGTTGGTTTAGTTAGTCATTGAGCCTGGGCCGGGGCATGCCCCGCGCCCCAGGTTTTAAGTCGTGCGGCTCTTGTAGCTGCTCTATGCCAAGGAGCGACCCGCACGTGAAAGGTGCAAGATCTGCAAGTCTTTCATAGAATCATAGAATATCAGGGTTGGAAGGGACCTCAGGAGGTCATCTAGTCCAACCCCCTGCTCAAAAGCAGGACCCATCCCCAATTAAATCATCCCAGCCAGGGCTTTGTCAAGCCTGACCTTAAAAACTTCTAAGGAAGGAGATTCCACCACCTCCCTAGGCAACGCATTCCAGTGTTTCACCACCCTCCTAGTGAAAAAGTTTTTCCTAATATCCAACCTAAACCTCCCCCACTGCAACTTGAGACCATTACTCCTTGTCCTGTCCTCTTCCACCACTGAGAATAGTCTAGAACCATCCTCTCTGGAACTACCTCTCAGGTAGTTGAAAGCAGCTATCAAATCCCCCCTCATTCTTCTCTTCTGCAGACTAAACAATCCCAGTTCCCTCAGCCTCTCCTCATAAGTCATGTGTTCTAGACCCCTAATCATTTTTGTTGCCCTTCGCTGGACTCTCTCTAATTTATCCACATCCTTCTTGTAGTGTGGGGCCCAAAACTGGACACAGTACTCCAGATGAGGCCTCACCAATGTCGAATAGAGGGGGACAATCACGTCCCTCGATCTGCTCGCTATGCCCCTATTTATACATCCCAAAATGCCATTGGCCTTCTTGGCAACAAGGGCACACTGCTGACTCATAACCAGCTTCTCGTCCACTGTCACCCCTAGGTCCTTTCAAGCCCTAGACTAAAAAAGAAAGGGACATTTGGCTCCGGCCCATCCTGATGGAGTCGGCGCTGGCTCTGACCCTGACACGCCACTCCGAACCAGTACCTGGCACTGCGGCGTCGGTATGCAGAGACCCTCCAGTACCATCGTGCAGTCGGTACTGCTCCCTGTCCATGGGCCACGCCAAGAGGACCGGGAAGACTCCCTCTTCGCTTGACAAAGCCCTGGCTGAGATGATTTAGTTGTGGATTGCTCCTGCTGTGAGCAGGGGGTTGGAGTAGATGATCTCCTGAGGTCCCTTCCAAACCTGATATTCTATGATTCTATGAATGGCACCAAGGGAAGTCTGGGACAGAAGCTAGGCCCATGTCAGGTAGTCCTTAATCCCCTTTGGGCCCTAGGCCTCCAACTCACATTAAGTAGAGTAGCCTGGCCCTTTCGGAACAGGCATCTCCGGATGTCGGGATGCCACCTACGCCCAAAGCAATCCAGGCAGCCAGGGACGTCATGTCCATGCCGGTGCCCGGAGCTCTTCCAATGTTGGCCCCATACTCCAGAGGCAAGCCGCCGCTGGGATCACCGCAGTCGCCACTGGCCCGATACTTGTCTCAGTCAAGAGAACGTTCCTGACACCACTTACTGCCCAGTGACCATTCAGGACTCAGTCCATGTGGATCACCCATGACACCAGCCAGACTGTCCAGATGGGTGGCGTCCGACCGGGACTCCCGACACTGCTCATCTTTGCCAAGCGAATATCAACGGGACCATGGCAGACGTCACCAACGGTCCTCCTCTCGCAAGAGATACTGCCATCGGTCACGGCACAATCGTCGACGCCGTTCCCGCTCGGACTCCCTTTCCAAGTCTCCACCAAGGCACCATAGCCCCGGGCATCACCAGATGCAGGTCCACCTGTCGGGGCCATTCAGAGCAGCTACTTCTATCAGTGCCGCTCCTTCGCATCAAGATCACAGTCCCGTGGCCAACATAGGTACCAGCACCACCAATGCTCCTGGTCCAGAGGAAGCAGCGGATCATACACCAGCCCAGACTCCCCTCACAGCCACCCGTCTACAGGCCAAGCTAGCCAGCCCGAACAGCCAGCCCCGCTGGTGCCACAGCAAGCGCAGTGGCACCAAACATCATGGCCAGCGCAGTGGTACCAGTGAGCACTGTGGCCTCCAGCGCAGCACCCGATGGGGGTTCGCTCGGTGGCCAGGGCCTTGGAAGCACCATCAGCGTCCATCTTTAGACCGCCAGAATAAAGGATGGTTGGACCTGTGTCCTCAGTACCGTACCCGGAGTCCGACTAGGTGGTGGATCCTCTGGTGCCGGACAAACACCCAAAGCACCGCACTAGCTTCGCCCCATCCGGAGGAGCTCATTGCAACCCTGCCCCCCCTCTATACAACAGGAGAACTACCGGGCTCACCAAGATCTCCTAAAAAGTGTGGCAGCAAGCCTCTACCTCCAGGCTGAGGAGATGGAAGGGCCCTCAAACTCCCTGTTCAATGTGCTGTCCTCTTCAGGACCAGGCAGGGTGGCCTGGCTGCTCCATGAAGGGGTGGCAAGAATTTCAACCACCCTGTGGCAAAACACCAGCCTTGTTGGCTCCCATCTCTAAAAAGGCGGAGCACAAGTACTTGGTACGCACGAAGGAACACGAGTATCTGAATACCCACCCGGTGCCCAACTCCTTGGTGGTTGAGTTGGTCAACCAAAGGGAGCGGCAGGGGCAACCAGCCCCGACCCCCAAGAACAAAGACTCTTGGAGGCTGGATACTTTCAGGAGAAAAGTCAAGCTTCCAGCTACTAGTAGCAAACCATCAGGCTCTCCTGGGTCACTCCGAGTTTAGCCTCTGGGAATCCCTCCCCAAGTTTGAGGACTCCCTCCAGGAGCGCAGTAAGAAAGAGTTTGAGATGCTCATGGAGGAAGGGATGGCGGCCACAAGGGCATCCCTGCAGGCCGCTTTGGATGCAGCAGACATGGCTGCATGGTCCATGGCCTCAGTGGTGTCCATGAGACAGGCGTCATGGCTTCTGCTCTCTGGGCTCTCCAGCAAAGCGCAGCTGTCAGTGCAGGATCTCCCTTTCAACGGGAAGGCTCTGTTTGCTGAGGAAACAGACACAAGGCTGCATGGCATGAAAGACTCCCGCACGACCCTCCAGACCTTGGGCTTCTATGTCCCTCCTCCGGCAAAACCCAAGTTCAAGCCTCAGCAGACTCCAGCCCAGGCCGCCCTCCCAAAGTATGAGGCCGCCCACAAAAAGCAGTGGGACTATAGAAAGAGCCCGCAATGGCAATCCCAGTCAGCCCCCCAGCCTCGGTCTTCTAAGGGAAAGCAGGCAGGCAAAAGGAGCTTTTGACGGGACGCTCGGGGGTACCCTGCCAATTCTCAGCAGGGACCTACCCCCAGTAAAGCTCCTTTTCTCCAATTGGTTGTGTGCTTTCCTCCCGGAATGGTCGCGGCTCACCTCGGACCGATGGGTCCTCAACACCATCTCCTGAGGTTACACCCTTCAGTTTACCTCCTCCCCGCCCAACCACCCTCCGCCTCTGTCCATTTCCAGGGGACCCCTTTCACAAGGGCCTGCTCAAGCAGGAGGTGGGGCAGCTCCAGTACCTAGGAGCTATAGAGGTGGTGCCCAAGGAGTTCCTGGGCAGGGGGTATTACTCCTGGTATTTCCTTATCCCAAAGCGGGACTCAGGCCCATCATGGACCTGTGAGGCCTGAACCACTACATGGTAAAACTCAAGTTCCGCATGGTTTCCCTGGCCTCCATGGATCCCAGGGACTGGTATGCTGCCCTCGATCTACAGGACACGTACTTCCACATCCACATATTCGAGGGGCACAGATGCTTCCTTCGTTTCATGGTGGGACAGATTCACTACCAATTCATGGTCCTACCGTTTGGTCTGTCCACTGCCCCCAGGGTCTTTACAAAAGTGTATGGCGGTGGTAGCGGCCTACCGCAGACGCCAGGGGGTCCAAATATTCCCATATCTGGACGACTGGCTAGTCAAAGGCACCTCCCGGTTGCAGGTGAGGGATCATGTGGCACGCCTGCTGTCCACATGTACTGCCCTGGGCCTGTTGATAAACAATACCAAGTCCATGTTAGTCCAGATCCAACGCACAGAGTTTATTGGGGCGCTACTGGATGCAATGTCGGCCAGGGCCTCTCTCCCACCAGACAGGTTTGAGACCCTGAAAGGGCTCATCGACTTGGTCACAAGGTTCCCAGTGACGACAGCCAGGGTTTGCCTGCAACTGCTGGGTCACATGTCTGCGTGCACATATGTGATCCGTCACACCAGACTCAGAATGAGGCCCCTCCAGCTCTGGCTGGCCTTGCAGTTCTCCCAGGCCACCTACAGAATGGACAAAGTCCTCACTGTGCCGAACTCGGTGATCACCTCCCTGCAGTGGTGGTCCATCACAAACAACATGCTCCAAGGGATCCCATTCAGGGACAGGGCCCTGTCGTTAGAGCTGGTGTCCGACGAATCGGACCTGGGGTGGGGAGCCCATGTGGGGAACTTTCAAACCCCAGGCCTGTGGTCTCTACAAGACCTACCCCTTCATGTAAATGTCAAGGAACTCAGGGCAATGTGACTGGTGTGTATGGCCTTCTGTTCGCATCTGGAGAGTTGTCATGGACAACACAGCCGCGATGTTCTATATCAAGTGGCAAGGTGGGGCCTGATCCTCTGCCCTCTGCCACGAAGCACTTAGTCTGTGGAACTTCTGTATATCCCACGACATCTACCTAAAAGCCTTCCACCTTTCAGGCGCCCGGCATGTGAGGGTGGATCGCTTGAGCAGGGATTTTTCCTCTCAGCACGAGTGGTCTCTACACCCAGAAGTGGCTCACCAGCTCTTCCAAAGGTGGGGTACTCCCCAGGTGGACCTATTTGCAACTGGGGAGAACCAACAATGCCCCTGCTCCGGGGGAGGCCTAGGGAGGGGCGCTATATCCGATGCCTTTCCCCTGTCCTGGTAAGGCCAGCTCTTCTACGCCGCTCCCCTGTTCCTTCTGATCAGCAGGGCCCTGGAGAAAATAAAGACGGACAAAGCCAGGGTCCTCCTCATTGCCAAGGCGTTGCCCCAGCAGCACTGGTACGAGACTCTCTCGGGGATGGTGATAGCCATGGCAGTTGCTGCTCTGCTCTCTCAGGACCAGGGCTGCCTCCTCCATCCAAACCTAGAAACGCTTCACCTCACGGCATGGCTGCTCAGTGCCTAGGTGTTGAGGAAAGGACATGCTCGGAACAGGTTCAGCGCGTCCTCCTCAAAAGTGGACGGCCCTCCACTGTCCGCTCCTATGTGGTGATGTGGTCTCGGTTTTCGAGGTGGGCGGCAGGCCAGGGTGTTTCCCCAACGGCTGCCCCGATCCAGCTTATCCTTGATTACCTCCTCCACCTGAGGACACAGGGACTGGCGCCCTTGTCAGTCAGGAGGCACTTAGTGGCCATATCGGCCTTTCATCCCCCGGTGCAAGGGCACACGGTGTTTTCCCATGCTATGACTGGCCAGTTACTTAAGGGTTTGGACCGTCTCTACCCATATTCCAAGCCCCTGGTTCCACAGTGGGACCTAAACCTGGTGCTGGCTCGTCTCACGGGGGCCCTGTTTGAACCATTGGCCACGTGTTCCTGGTCTCACCTCTCATGGAAGGTGGCCTTCCTGGTAGCTATCACGTTGGCCAGGTGGGTCTCGGAGCTCAGGGCCCTAACCTCCGAACCGCCGTATACGGTTTTTCATAAGGACAAGGTCCAGTTTCTCCTACACCCCGCATTCCTCCCGAAGGTGGTCTCCACCTACCACATGGGTCGGGACATTTTTCTGCCAGTCCTCTGCCCCAAGCCTCACACAACTAGTGAGGAACGCCGTCTCCACACGCTTGATGTGAGGCGAGCTCTGGCTTTCTACCTCAAGCGGACCAAGCCGTTCAGAAAGTCTTCGCAACTGTTCGTCATCCCAGCTGAGCCTGCAAAGGGTCAGCCAATTTCCATTCTGCGGCTTTCTAAGCGGATCACTTCGTGCATCCGTTCCTGTTATGAGCTGGCGGGGGTTCCCCCACCGCTCATTGTGAGGGCACACTAGACTTGGTCGCAGGCCTCGTCGGCTGCCTTCGTGGCCGCGTCCCCATCCAGGACATTTGTAGGGCCGCCACATGGTCTTTGGTTCACACGTTCACCTCTCACTATGCGATCGTCTCCCAGGCCAGGGATGATGCCGGGTTCGGCAGGGCGGTACTCCGCCCTGAGAACTTGTGAACTCCTATCCATCTCCAACAGATATAGCTTGGAATCACTTACTGTGGAATACACATGAGCAAACACTCGAAGAAGAAAAGACAGTTACCTTTTCCGTAACTGGTGTTCTTCAAGATGTGTTGCTCATGTCTATTCCACATCCCATCCTCCTTCCCCTCTTTCAGAGTTGTCTGGCAAGAAGGAACTGAGGGTGGGGGGAGCACAGCCCCCCTTCTACCGCGCCAGGCAGGGTCCCCTGGGGGGCACATCCACCTACAGGTACTGCTAGGGAAAAAACTTCCAGCACCGGTGCACGTGGCAAGCACGCACACCTATTGTGGAATAGACATGAGCAACACATCTCAAAGTACACCAGTTACGGAAAAGGTAACTGTCTTTTCTCTGAAAAAAACAAGTTCTTGAGTTAAAATGTAGCATATTGTACTCAAATGGATTAATATTGGTGCTAATATCTCTCCACTATAAGAGATACTTTAGTTGTCAGTGCTGTATCTATGTGTATGGGCATGAAGTGGCCTATTAGATATTGAGAAAAGGAGAAACATTAGGGAATAAGGAGATATTGACAGTAATTTAAAGAGAAATACTGATGGTGCTACTGTCTAACAATTAAAATTTTCACATATTTTGCTGATGTATAGTTAGGATAAATACATATTCTTGAACTTTATAAAAAGCATTATCAGTTTCCTGAGGTGCCATTGGTAGTGTTTTCACAGGGTTAGGTTCCTTCCTTCTTTCTCCTTCCTAGCATTCTTTTCATCAGATGATAGAATGCTACCATAGGTATGAATATACAAGGGAGGACTACCAACAGGACACAGATGGCCAGTATCCAAGCTGGATAGTCTTTCTCCTCCTTCATGGGAAAATCTTTCTATAGAGATAAAAATAAATATAAACAGTAACTGAAATATATAATGACTTATGGCATCAATTGACATACATGGAAAAATAAGAATAAAAAAAGAAGAAAAATTATGCTAGCAATAAAAACAGGGGACCAGTGACACTGTTACTGTACCTGTTCTTCCAAATTGAAACATGAAGGGGTTTTAATGTATACATTTTACTGTAAACAATTATTTAAACATACAGATTGGCATACATGAAAAAAACAGTATAGAATAACTTTTTAAATCTCAGATAAAACCAATTTTAAAAACAGAAAAATTAAGTTTATATTGAACTTAATCCCATAATTTTTTAACTTCATAAATCAGAAGAACTGATTTTTTTTCAATTTTGGCATTTTCAGTTGCAATTTTAGGTCACAATTTGTCCTTGGCTCTTGTGTGGGTTCAAGAACCATTCCATCAATTTTGCATGAGGCTTACAAGAATCAAGCAGCAGGTCCAATGCTACCAGGGAGACAAAAGGGACATTTCCCTCCCCACCCCAAATGATCTTCAAAGAGTTACAAATTATTGTCAGAAAGGCCACAATATGTACAGAGTTATTCAGTATGAAGCAGTGGAATAGCAGCAGATTGGAGAGTCTTCATCCTTTATATAAATTATAAATCACAGCAAAATACTGACACAGTAGCCAAATGTTGCTTTTTGAAACTCTCAGAATCCAAGATTTTCCAAGGGTCCCTTGGATTCCTGGAAGGTTTTGGGGTTTTTTTTGTTTTTTTTTAAATAGCTACATCCAGGGATCCCAAAATGCTCATTCTCTCCCCTGCACTCCCCCATAATGGAACCCTAGAACTGGCCCTGCCAAGCAGTGTTCCTTCAGTGTGCCCCTACTGAGAAATATCTTCTCAAATGGGACAAAGAAGAAGCAGGGCCAAAGCCCTGCCCACTACTCACAACAGTTTACAGGGTGGATGAGACAAACAGAAGGCAGCAGGATGCTCTGTGTTAAAGAACAGTGTTATCTGTCATGTCTCTCTGTAGACTAGGGAGCTCAGGGAAGCACAGTCCTTCTAGGAAGTACTGCTGAGGTAATATGAGTCTATACTACCCCCTTTCTAAGGCCTTGTCAGGATTGGAGAACTAAGTTGATTGTAAATGAACCAACTGTTTTGGACCTATTGTAACACAAATGATTCAGTGTGTCCATACAATCCGTGCTGAATTTTGTTAAAAGACAGCTTCACTCTTGCTCTTTTTCCACACTTGCGCTCAGTTGCAATGTCCTCTCGGTAACTATCTCACAATACCTGCTACAGCTGTAGATGCTCTGCAGTCGGAAGGATTTTCTGCAGGCAGTGTGGGATACATCTTGAAGCATATGGGACCCCTTGTGGAAGAAGTTATCAAACTTTCACTATCTCTTGGGAAACTCCCATAATTCTCATGGGGGTATCCCAGAACTCGCTTGATGTCAGCACAGTTACTAGGCTGTTTTGCAATATGGAGCCCAGGCGGAATGTTCTGTTGTCTTCTTTGCCAAGGAAGAAACATTTGTGCTGGAGCTTTTGAGGCATCTTCAGTGAGGATGTTGTGAGTATTCTGGGGATTCCTGTAGAGAGTCTTTGACCAATATAAACAGTGCATGCACTTCAATGGGGAAGGTTCTTGCAAGCAGTGCCTTCATGGCTGCAAGCCATACAGCGAGATGCAGTGTACATTGTGGAATCCTTTTAGAACTAGACCACAGCTACAGTTTGGTGGGACCACATAGTTCTCAAGACCTGGGGTAATTGGCAATGGCTGCAGCACTTCATTTTGAGGAAAGTGACATTCCTGGAATGCTTTCCTGTGCTGGTCCCAACCCTGCAGTGGCAGGCAGATATCTAGGTTAAGTGTTATCTACCCTCTTTTGAACACAGAAAAGTGAATGGCAGTTGCTCTGTGGAAGCTGGCCATACCAGATTGCTATTGGTCAGTGGAGAAGTATCATAAAGTTAGGAAGGCAGTGTGGCTTAGTGGACAGAGCACTGCACAGGGATTTAGAAGACCTGGGTTTTAGTCCTTGTTCTTCTGCTGGGTAATAGGCAAGTCACAGCCCTTCTGTGTTTCTCAGTTGTCCCAGCTCTAAAATGGGGATAACAATACTGATATCCTTTATAAAGTGCTTTGAGACCTACTGATGAAAAATACTATGTTCAAGATATGTAGTATTATTTAATCCACCATGGAGATGTGCAAAGACAACCATCATGTTTTTCAGTGTCATGTTATCAAGGTGGCCAATGGTCCATTACTTAATGAGGGACTAGAGCAGTTAGTCTTCCCAAATCATACCAGAACAACTGTGTATCCAGGTGCCCATTCTGTGTCTTCCACGTCAAGCCAAAGACTACATTAAGAGATGGAGTATAGCTATTTGATGATGTGGACCTTAGTAGATCCAAGGACCTCTAGATCAGATGGCCTAGAAAAATGTATGATGTGAGAATTTCTAAGGATTTAGTACTCTTTTAGAGAGAGTCAAATAGAACTCTTCGTAACAATCTTGGGACTAATTGTGATACTGGGGGCCCTGCATAGCCACTACTACCCTGCATTATGGGACCTTATACCGAAAATGTGCACAAAGCAAATAAGAAGATTCAACTGAACAGATGCTGGGTGTAAACTGAGTGTGTTTTGGGGGGATGGTAGGCCAGCTGGAGATGACTTTTGACTTGCAATTACTGTTTTGCTTATTTGTTTTCTCCCTAATTTCTGCATTTTGCACAATGTATGTGAAAATAAAGGTATTTAAAAAGAATGAAATGTGCACGCCTCCACTTTTGCACAAATGGACCTGAGAGTAGAGCTGGACAAATAATTGATTTTCAGTTCAGCCAGCAAACTGAAAAATCAGAAGTAGTATTTAGTTTGGTTCTGAAAATGTTTGGAATTTGTTTTGGAAAAGTCCAGTCAGCTTCAGAAATGTGTGTGTGTTCCCCTCATCACCTTTAGGCCAGTTGTTATGGCACTTGCCTTGGGATATGGGAGACCCAGCTTTTGAGTCCCTCTGCTGAAGAAGGAACATTAACTCACTGCTCTCCCCTCTGAAGTGAGCATCATAACCACCAGGCTATCGACTCTTTGCGGTTGGATTGCTCTCAGTTGCTACTGTTGAAGCTGTTCCATATAAATATTTAGTACTCACTGGGCCAAAACGAAAGACAAATTGACTTTTTAGCCTGGTGATTAGGGAGGTACGAGATATGGATTCAAATGTCTCCTCTGAACCAGGAAGACAGAAGATTCGAATTACATCTCCTACCTCCCAGGTGAATGCCTTAATTTGGAAGCATCCGGAGATAGGAGAAGAGTGTAACAATGTTTTTTGAAAATAAATGGATTAAAAATATTGGACAACATACATATTTAGGATTCCAGGCTCCATAGCTTGGTTGATTCTGGGTCTGAAGGGTAACAAAGGCAATAAAGACTGTAAGCATTAGCAGAGGGCTAATAATTCTCCACGACACCTGCCAGTAGAAGTTTGGTTGTCGTCCTGTCATCCATTTCACATCATCACTGAACCTATGAGCCAAATAATGTTTACGATTATTTTTAGATTTATACAATTTTTTTACATTTTTATTGAGAAGTATATTATATATTCTTATGTCCTTACCCTGGATTTTAATTAATAACAAAAACCTTTAAGTTACAAGTAAGAGGCCAGATCCTCAGCTTGTGATTTCCATACTTTTTAATGTTTGAATTGTTCTATAAATCTGCTCAGTGGTATGTGTGCACATGTATTGCTCTTAGAAACCTTAAACCAGATGCTCAGCTGGATGCAACTGTATTTACATCATCTGAGGATTAACCCTTCCCCCCCCAACTAATACAGCACACACACATCTTAAAAAGAAATTATCAGTGACCATCCCTTTATCTGCGCCCCCAAATTGGTATTACGATGGCAGTGTCTCAGCCAGCTTCCACTGAAATCAGGGTCTAATCTTTGATATTACTGGGATCTGGACTGAACTTTAATATGCATTTTAAACATGATAAATATGAATAATATAACTGCATGTATCATTGTGTATTATCAAGTTTGATGGTTTTTTATTACATGAACAGTTTGTTTTAATGTATAGGACAGATTTATAATCTGGAGTGAGAATTATGTTTATTCTATGTTCAAACAGTGGTTTTGTCTCCAATTATATTAGTCTAATTAGAGAAAGTTGGAATTATTTTGTTCATTAGAAAGTCTGTTTGGATGTCTTTATACTCTATGGGTTCTGGGGGACAGATTAGACAGACAGATTGATGAAATTCAAATACTATTGAATCAAATGTATTTTGTGGATAGTATTATGTAAGGCCAGACTTTTTCCAACTCTACATTAAAATCTCTAAATATTTAATACAGATAGCTTAGCGGAAGCGATCTACTGAATGCTTAAGGTCGTTTAGACTTTGTAGTGATTGTGAGTGTTGATGCAGGGGGCACAGTTAAGTTTGCTTGGGTATCAGTCAGTGGCTTTTTTTTTTTCTTCCTACTTTAATTGTGTGCTTGAGGGATGGGAAGGTGTTTGGTGAGAGAGATCTGATTATTAAGGTTGGTGTTAAATTATTTAGGAAACCTTACCTTTTGATTTACAATTTTTAATTTTTAAATTGATTACAAAATATTTAAAGGTATGTCTTCTCATGAATTAACTTAGCAGCTTCTGTAGTAGTTGAACAACTTTTTATTTAAATTCCTATTTTAAAAATGTTTTAAGTGAAGCTTCTGTTAAAATTTAAATGGGAAGTGATACCCATAATGCTTGCAAAACCTCTGTTCTATATAGATGCTATATGCCCTATATTTAAGGCCACATTTTATTCATGGGTATTTTCAGTAAAAGTCATGGACAGGTCACGGGCAGTAAACAAAAATTCACCACCCATGACCTGTCCATGATTTGTACTGTATACCCCTGACTAAATCTTGAGGGGCTGGCAGCCCAGGGGCTGCCTCAGATGCTTGGGGGGGTGCGGGGTACAGGTGCTTGGGGGATGCAGCCAGGGAGGTGCCGTGGGTGCTCAGAGGGGGAGCGGCCTGGGAGGTGCCGTGGATGCGAAGGGGATGGGGTTGGCAGGCTCAACGCTGCTCCCCAGAAGTGGTGATATGTCTGTCACTCAGCTCCTAGCTCCGCATGCTGTCCAGACCCAAACGCCACCTCCGCAGCTCCCATTGTCCAGGAACCATGGCCAATGGGAGCTGCAAGGGTAGTGCCTGCAGGTGGAGGCAGCATACAGAGTTAGGAGCTGAGGGAGAGACATCTTGCTGCTTCTGGGGAGCCCCCCCCCCCAGGTAAGCAACACCCAGAGCCCTCACCCCCTCCTGCACCCCAACCCCCCCCTACATCTAAACTCCTGCTGCTGCTGGGGGGGGGTGAGGGGGTTCTGGCCTGAGACTGCCCCAGCAGACCCCAGGCCAGCTGCACTGGCCACTGCAGAAGTCCCAGAGAGTCACAGAATCAGTGACTTCTGTGACCTCCCTGACAGATTCGCAGCCTTACAGATATTCCATAAAAAACTGATAAATGAATAAGAAGTCGGTAAAGTGAGATACTCAAAAATAAAAATAAAGTGTCAAGATTAAGGTTGTCCATTCAACCTTATGAACAACCACCATCATCTGTGATGATGCTTCTCTTAATGATTGAGGAAGAGTAGTAGTTTTAATCAGACTATTAACAAATTAAATAATTTTTAAACAAAACAAGAATAATTTGTAAAGTTACTAGGCTCCGCTTCTGGCGCTTCATTTCTTGGATTCTCTGATTTCCTCAGCTGCTAAGATATCCAAGGACTAAATCTGGGGGTTATGATATCTGACAATTCCATAGTAGCCTTTGCAGAATTCTATTCCTTGGTAAAAGGCAAGGAGAAAGTATAACCATTATAAATATAGACAATTATAAAGAAAGAGGTAAGCACATAAGTTTTAGTCAAAGGATTAATTTCAGGCCATAAGGGAATTTATTTATATTTATTAATTTAATTTATATATATTGTGACAAAGCTCTATCCTTGCCTCCATGGGTCCCATGTTTCCTGGCGGATTTCGCTAGCCTCAGAGGCTCACTGTGATCCTCCACGTAACCCTTCTCTCTCTAGAGACAAGGGTCACAGTCTACTGAGTCATTTTCATCATAAGCCAGCGAGGGAGGTGAGGAGAACTTATCCTTCCTTGCACAGTCTCCGTTATCTCCCAGTCTCAGTGATTAATCAGGGGGCAAAGGTCGGGGGGGAGCCTGGGCCCACCCTCTACTCCGGGCTCCAGCCCAGGGACTCTAATAGTATCAGCTATGGTAGCTGACCCTTTAGAAACATGACATGTACAATTCCCTGGGCTACTTCCCCCACAGCAGCCCTCACTTCCTCAAGCTCCACTTCACCCTTACCCCAGGGCCTCCTTCCTTGTGCCCGATATGGTGTGTACTACTCAACCTCTCCAACAGCACAACTTTCTCCCACAGCTCCTGACATGCATATCCACCTGACTAACTGGGAGGCTTTTAACTAGTTTCAGCCAGCCCCTGATTGGCTTCAGGTGTCCCAAGCAGCCTAGCCTTCTCCCTGCCTTCTGGAAAGTTCTTAATTGGCCCCAGGTGTCTTAATTGACCTGGAGCAGCTGCCATTTCACTTATCCTGGTACCAGGGATTTGTTTAGCCTGGAGCTAATGTATCTATCTCCCACTACTTTTCCATAGCCATCTGGCCTTGTCCAGTCACAATATATAAATTTTATATAAAAAAACATGCCAAAAGAAAAATAAATATCTTGATATGAAGATTTATTTCCTGATAGATGAAGAAATTTAGACAGACAGTCAGTGAGTGGAGATTTTAAAGGGCATATCAGGAAGAACAAATAATAGATAAGTTTGCTTGTTGCTTGAAGGAAGTTGTGAAGAGAAGAGTGTGGGAAAAGGATTCCTTTCATCCCAGGTACTTTGGGAGAGTCCACATGTGCAGCCCGTCTGGGTGTTACACTGAGGAGAGTATTTGGTGCTTACTGTAAAGTTCTGAAAATGTTACAATAAATGGAAAGATACAATAATACATTAAAAACAAACCCACGTATAACAGCATGAAGGTTCTTTTAAGGTTGGGTTAACAGGGTACCACTCCAGCTGTACGAACTGTGAGATGGCTAAAGTAGGTGCTGGCCCCCATTCCAGCTGCTAGCTATCTTCAGCGGCCAGATCCGTGTGGGTCTCCTGCAGGAAAACTACTGGGTACCTTCCCTCCTGAAGGAAGGAGAGCACCTGGCACCTGCGGAGACCCAGCCTACAGCATTCAACGTTGCAAAGATGATGGGTGCCATGAGGAGGGCTGGGGGGGGATCTGCATCAGCAGGGATGCTCACAGCCCCCATTGGGCCGCACAGCAAACCATAACCTACCTCATAGTCGAGCAAGGAGTCACGGAAGCCGTGGACCCACTGGTAGGCTGCAGGGGCCTGCTTCTCAGTCCTTTTACCCTCCCCCATGAGGGCCCTCAGGGCCCAGAGGATTTGATGAAAATCCCTCCCAATCACTGGAGAGCAAGCTGCACTTGTTGCAGGAGCCATGGACATCTTCCAGAAACTCCCACAGCTCCTCTCGCAGCATATGGGGGGGGGTGGTCATCACTGGCCCCCAGCCTTCCTCCAGAGGGGCTCCCGGCACAGCCCTGTGGCCCACTGAGATGGGCAGACATAGGGAGGACCCCCCCCACACATGGCCCCTGATAGGCTGGCGCTACGTGGTCCACCTCAGACCCCAGCTCAATGGGGTGCAGTGGAGGGAAGATAGCAGCCCTTAGTGGGTTGGGACAGGAAAACACAAAGGCCGCTCCCTGGGGATCATCCTCTGGCAAAGGGAAGGAGACAGCCCTAGGGGCGGCAATAGCATTGCAGGAGGTGGAGGGGATAGGGACAGGGCAGGGGTCAGGAACAGGGCTGGAGAGAAGGGCAGAGACAGGATCCTGGGCCCCAGTAGCCTGGTCACTGGGCAGTGTCCCCTCTTGGTCTGGCTCAGGGGTCTGGGGGGTGGGAAGGAGGTCCCCAGTGATGCTGGGCTCAGGCTCTATGGCAGGTGTGACAGCCATGGCATCAGGAGGTGGACAATCTTTAGAGTGGGGAAGGAACTCTGGCAGGCCCCACCAAACTCTAGGGTACAGATGTGAGGACCTGCATGAAATACACCCCCCTCCCCAGCCTATTCTTACCAGCTTAGGTTAAAAACTTTCCCTGTTCTTTGTTTAAAACGCTTGGTGGTGACAGCATACGGTTCAAGGACAAGGCAAAGTTTGTACCTTGGGAAAGATACCACTTGGAGATGTCTTCCCCCCAAAATATCCCCTCAAGCCCTACACCCCCTTTTCTGGGGAAGGCTTGATAAGAATCCTCACCAATTTGTACAGGTGAGCACAGACCCAAACCCTTGGATCTTAAGAACAATGAAAAATCAGATTGTTAAAAGAAGAATTTTAATTAAATAAAAGGTAAAAGAATCACCTCTGTAAAATCAGGATAGAAAATATTTTACAGGGTATTCAGATTCAAAAGATAGAGGATCTCCCTCTAGGCAAAACCTTAAAGTTACAGAAAACAGGAATAAACCTCCCTCTTAACAGGGAAAATTCACATAAAACAAAAAAACTAATCTGCCTTGCCTGGCTTACCTATACTGGTTGCAATATTGGAGACTTGGATTACGATGCGTTGGAGAAGATGGATTTCTGTCTGGCCTCTCTCAGTCCCAAGAGAGAACCACCATGTAAACAAAGAGCACAAACAAAAGTCCCTCTCTCCCCCCACCCCCCCAAGATTTGAAAGTATCTTGTCCCCTTATTGGTCCTTTGGGTCAGGTGCCAGCCAGGTTAGCTGAGCTTCTTAATCCTTGACAGGTAACAGGATGTTGCCTCTGGCCAGGAGGAATTTTATAGCACTGTATACAGAAAGGTGTTTACCCTTCCCTTTATATTTATGACAGGGCCCCTGCCAGAGAAGGAGGTCGGTTGCCCCGCACCAACGAGGGATGCCCCGGTGACTTGGGTCCCGGCCGCGGGGCACTGGCTGTCGCCTCAGTAGGCTCGGCAGCAGGGTACTGCCTGTGGCCAGGCAGATGGAACAATCTGGGGGGACCCTCGGAGGAGGGAGCGGAAGCAGCGGTTAGGGGGTGGGAGCATGGGGACAGGGGGGCTGGGGTGAGGTTGCCCAGACTGAGGCCTGTTGGCAGAGGGTCATCCTCCCCCTGGGTGACCAGGGTCTCGATCTCCTTGTAGATAGAAGGGAGATCACCTTCCACCACTTCGGGGCTCTCCCCAACAGCACCTGAAGTGAAGGTCGCCTCAGGGCTCGCAGGAGGTTCAGATGTTAAGGGGGCAGGAGGGGCTCCATCGGGGGCCTCTGTGGGAAGGGACTCCAGTGCAGGGGGGGGGGCACTTCTCTCCAGTGCTTCCACGTCTTCCCCAGCCAGCACCAGTGGATGGAACACACCTGTGGTTAAGGTGGAAGGCTTGGCAGCGGTGCCCTGCTTCCTGGTCTTCCGGAGGGCCTCTGAATCAGATGGAAGGAGCAGAGCTCAAGCCTTCCACTTGCCCCGCTTCCCCTGAACTAGGGCCCAGCCCTCCATGGCATCATCTGGGGACTAGCTAACGGGGATTGGGTCTAGGGGTAGGGGCGATCGATCAGGGACTTGGGGAGGTAATGGTGGGCAGTATGAGGGAGGGAAGATTGCCCCTGGGGTGGGCCCTCTCATATCCAGGGGTATCCCCACCACACCCTCCTCCCTACCAGATTGCAGGCAGTGGAGGCAGGGCTCTCCTGCTTGTCTGGGCTTACTGGGGGAGGTACCCCTTGGGCCTGAGCGGGAGCAGTGGTGGGCTGGAAAGGAGGAGGGGTGGCACCAGGCAATGACAGGGATGGTGCCCTGCTGGGGCTCTGGGGTCCCGGCTGCTCCTCCGTGCCAGGCCAAGGGGCAGTCCCTCCGGATGTGTCCCATTGTTCAGTAGAGGTAGCACCGGGCCTCCCCCATGGAATAATCTACCCAGTAGCGGGTCCCCGTGAGGCACTGCCAGCTGCAGTTGAAGCTGCACCTGCCAGTGGAACGAGAGGACATGACAGAGGGCAGAGTCTTTGCAGCCCAGTGGGAGAGGGCTAATCATGGATATGGGTTTCCCCAGAGTAGAGAGGATGGGTAACAGGACAGCATTAGGAAGGAAGGGAGGGACGGAGGTCAGGACTACTCAGACACCCAGGTCCTCCAGCAGGTCCAGGGGGATGAACATGCCCCCCACCACCAGGCCCTTCTCCACTGCCTCCTAGGCGGCAGCCTCCAATGCTAGGAAGAACACGACCTTTCCATACATCTTGGAGGCTGCTACAATGGCTGTGGGCCCCACCACCCTCACCAACGCCTACACGTAGGTCTCCACATGAGGTAAGGCAGGCACCAGGAGGCAATGAGTTCCAAGAGATCCTGGACCAGATACAGGTTGTCGAAGATGGTGCAGTCCGGGACGGTGTAGGTCTGGTCTGGGTGGATCACATCCGCCAGCACGGACCCCAGCCGCAGCGAGATGGCTTTCACTATGACCTTGTAGTCCATGCAGAGGAGCGAGATGGGATGCCAATTTTGTAAATCGCGGAGGCTGTGACTGGGTCTGGGCCGAGGACGTCCCAGAACACGCGGTAGAACTCCACGGTCAGCCTGTCCATGCCTGGAGATTTATCGGTGGGCGTGCGGCGGACAGCTTCAGAGAACTCTACCAGAGTGAGAGGCAGCTCTAGCTGGTCTTGGTCGCCTGCACTGACTATCAGAAGTTCGTCCCAGAGCACTCTGCAAGCGTTAGGATTGGTCAGATCCGGGGAGAAGAGGCCTGCGTAGAAGTCATGGGCACTCCCACACATCTCCACCGGATCTGTGAGGGGGGGGTGCCGTCTTCTGCTAGAAGGCAGGTGACATGTTCCTTGGCCCCCCCCTCGTTTTCTTCAGGGCGTAGAAGAAACGGGAGCCGCGATCCATCTCCCGAAGGAGGCGGATGCGGGATCGAACAAAGGCACCTTAGGCCTGATGGTCCTCGAGGGCCCAGAGCTCCTCCCGCTTCTCCTGGCATGCCCCACAGAGGGATGGAACCTCGGGGCTGGTGACCAGAAGCCTCTCTAGCTCTAAGACCTCCTGTTCCAGCTGCCCTATTGCTGCATCCCTCCATCGGCTGGCGCCCCGGGTGTAGTCACAGCAGAAGAGCCAGACTCGCACCTTCCCCAGGTCCCACCACAGCAGTGCCAAGGAAGAGGCACACTGCTGCTCTTGCCAGGCCAGCCAGAACTCCCAGAAGGACGCCACGAAGCCCACATCCTCCAACAAGCTGTTGTTAAAATGCCAATAGGCCAGCCCTGGCCTCTCTGCACAGAGAGAGGCTGTCACAGTGGCTAAATGATGATCGGAGAAAGGGGCCGACCGGATGCTGGAGGAGTGGGCCCGTGAAAGGTGGAAACATGATAAGTAGATGCGGTCCAACCAGGAGTGTCACGACCGATGGGCCTCCACCCGGACAAAGGTGAACGTCGAGACGTCATCCAGGTGGTGGTCACGCCAGACGTCCGCCAGGGAGTGATGGTCGACTATCTCCTGGAAGACATCCACGGCAGCTGGGCACTGCTTGGTCCCAGAGCAGTCCCACTCCTCGAGGGTAGTATTAAAGTCCCTGCCCAGGATCAGGCACTTATGAGGATCCAAGGTGCTGAGGAAGGCGGACACCTGCTGAAAGAAACGCAGCTGATCCGGGCCCAATGTCAGGGCATAGACGTTAACAAGGTTGACCACAAGCCCCTCAACAGGCGGCCCGGCACAGCCTCAGCGACCCCCAGCACCTCGGGCCGTAGGTCGGGGGAGAACAGGGTCGCCACTCCAGCCGTATGAACTGTGAGATGGCTAAAGTAAATCCTGTCCCCCCCCCCATTCCAGCCACCAGCTGTCTTCGGCAGCTGGATCCGTATGGGTCTTCTGCAGGAAAATCACAGAGTACCCCCCATCCCGGAAGAAGGGGAGCACCTGGCACCTGCGGAAACCCATCCTACAGCCCCGGGTGTTGAACATTGCAATGGTGAGAGGTGCCACGAGGAGGGCTGGGGGGGGGGGGGGGGGAGGATCCTCACCGGCAGGGATGCTCACGGCTCCCAACGGGCCACACAACAATCCATGACCTACCCCATAAGTGAGTAAGGAGTCATGGAAGAGGCGGACCCGCTGGTAGGCCGCGGCGGCCTGCTTCCCAGTCCTTTTAGCCTCCCCCATGAGGGCCCCCGCAGCCTGGAGAATTTGATGGAAGTCCCCCCATCGCTGGAGAGCGAGTTGCACCTTGTTAACGTGAGCCATGGACGTCCTCCAAGAACTCCTGCAGCTCCTCTCGTAGCGTATGGGGGGCCGGGGTCACTAGCCCCCAGCTTTCCTCTGGAGGGACCACTGACACAGCCCCGTGGCCCACTGAAACGGGCAGACAAGGGGCGGACCCCCGACGTGGCACCCGATGGGCTGGCGCCACGCAGCCCCCCTCAAACCCCAGCTCAATTGGGGGCAGCGGAGGGAAGATAGGAGTCCCTGGTGAGTCGGGACAGGGAAATATAGAGGCCGCTCCCTGGGGGCTATCCTCTGGGAGTGAGGAGATGATGGTCCCAGGGGCAGCAATGATATCATGGGAGGTGGAGGGGACAGGGATCCAGAGTAGGAGCAGGGCAGGGGTCGGGAGCAGAATCCAGGAGAGGGGCAAAGACAGGATCCTGGGCCCCAGTAGCCAGGCCGCTGGGAAATGGCCCATCTCAGTCAAGCTCAGGGATCTGGGGGGTGGGAAGGGGGCCCTCCATGATGCCAGGCTGTGGCTCCATGGCCGGCGTAGTAGCCACGGCATCGTCAGTGGGGTCCCTACCCGGGAAGGAGGTCGGTTGCCCCATGCCCACGAGGGACATCCCATGGGGCTTGGGTCCCAGCCACATGGCACTGGCCATTGCCTCAGTAGGCTCGGCTGCCGTCAGCAGGGTGCCACCTGTGGCCGGGCAGATGGAGGAGTCCAGGGAACCCTCGGAGGCGGGAGCATGGAGAAAAGGGGGGCCGGGGTGAGGTCGCTCAGATCGAGGCCTGCTGGCAGACGGTCATCCTCCCCCTGGGTGACCGGGATCAGACCCAGGGCTTCAATCTCCTCATAGATGGAAGGGAGCTCTCCTTCCACCACTCTGGAGTTCTCCCCACCAGTGCCCGAAGCGACGCTCACCTTGGGGCTCACAGGGGCTCCAGATGGTAACGGGGCAGGAGGGGCTCCATCGGGGGCCTTGGAGGGAAGGGACTCAATTTCCTGATGCAAGTGCTGGAGGAACCAACTAGGGGCAGAGCTCTTCTTGACCTGCTGCTCACAAACTGGGAAGAATTAGTAGGGGAAGCAAAAGTGGGTGGGAACCTGGGAGGCAGTGACCATGAAATGGTCAAGTTCAGGATCCTGAAACAAGGAAGAAAGGAAAGCAGCAGAATATGGACCCTGGACTTCAGAAAAGCAGACTTTGACTCCCTCATGGAACTGATGGGCAAGATCCCCTGGGAGAATAACATGAGGGGGAAAGGAGTCCAGGAGAGCTGGCTGTATTTTAAAGAATCCTTATTGAGGTTACGGGGACAAACCATCCCGATGTGTAGAAAGAATAGTAAATATGGCAGGCGACCAGCTTGGCTTAACAGTGAAATCCTTGCTGCTCTTAAATACAAAAAAGAGGCTTACAAGAAGTGGAAGATTGGACAAATGACCAGGGATGAGTATATAAATATTGCTCGGGCATGTAGGAATGGAATCATAGAATATCAGGGTTGGAAGGGACCCCTGAAGGTCATCTAGTCCAACCCCCTGCTCGAAGCAGGACCAATTCCCAGTTAAATCATCCCAGCCAGGGCTTTGTCAAGCCTGACCTTAGAAACCTCTAAGGAAGGAGATTCTACCACCTCCCTAGGTAACGCATTCCAGTGTTTCACCACCCTCTTAGTGAAAAAGTTTTTCCTAATATCCAATCTAAACCTCCCCCACTGCAACTTGAGACCATTACTCCTCGTTCTGTCATCTGCTACCATTGAGAACAGTCTAGAGCCATCCTCTTTGGAACCCCCTTTCAGGTAGTTGAAAGCAGCTATCAAATCCCCCCTCATTCTTCTCTTCTGCAGGCTAAACAATCCCAGCTCCCTCAGCCTCTCCTCATAACTCATGTGTTCCAGACCCCGAATCATTTTTGTTGCCCTTCACTGGACTCTCTCCAATTTATCCACATCCTTCTTGTAGTGTGGGGCCCAAAACTGGACACAGTACTCCAGATGAGGCCTCACCAATGTCGAATAGAGGGGAACGATCACGTCCCTCGATCTGCTCGCTATGCCCCTACTTATACAAGTACATTGCCTTATACAATCAGGAAGGCAAAAATCACACCTGGAGTTGCAGCTAGCGAGGGAAGTTAAGAGTAACAAGAAGGGTTTCTTCAGGTATGTTGGCAATAAGAAGAAAGCCAAGGAAAGTGTGGGCCCCTTACTAAATGAGGGAGGCAACCTAGTGACAGAGGATGTGGCAAAAGCTAATGTACTCAATGCTTTTTTTGCCTCTGTCTTCACAAACAAGGTCAGCTCCCAGATTACTGCACTGGGCAGCACAGCATGGGGAGGAGGTGGCCAGCTCTCTGTGAAGGAAGAAGTGGTTCAGGACTATTTAGAAAAACTGGACGTGCACAAGTCTATGGGGCCAGATGCGTCCGAGAGTGCTAAAGGAATTGGCGGATGTGATTGCAGAGCCATTGGCTATTATCTTTGAAAACTCATGGCGATCAGGAGAGGTCCCGGAAGATTGGAAAAAGGCTAACGTAGTGCCCATCTTTAAAAAAGGGAAGAAGGATGATCCTGGGAACTACAGGCCGGTCAGCCTCTCCTCAGTCCCCAGAAAAATCATGGAGCATGTCCTCAAGGAATCAATTCTGAAGCACTTAGAGGAGAGGAAAGTGATCAGGAACAGTCAGAATGGATTCACCAAGGGAAAGTCATGCCTGACTAATCTAATTGCCTTCTATGAGGAGATTACTGGTTCTGTGGATGAAGGGAAAGCAGTGGACGTGTTATTCCTCGACTTTAGCAAAGCTTGACACGGTCTCCCACAGTATTCTTGTCAGCAAGTTAAAGAAGTATGGGCAGGATGGATGCACTACAAGGTGGGCAGAAAGTTGGCTAGATTGTCGGGCTCAACGGGTAGTGATCAATGGCTCCATGTCTAGTTGGCAGCCGGTATCTAGCGGAGTGCCCCAAGGGTCGGTCCTGGGGCCGGTTTTGTTCAATATCTTCATTAATGATCTGGAGGATGGTGTGGATTGCACCCTCAGCAAGTTTGTGGATGACATTAAACTGGGAGGAGCGGTATGTGCTGGAGGGTAGGGATAGGATACAGAGGGACCTAGACAAATTGGAGGATTGGGCCAAAAGAAATCTGATGAGGTTCAACAAGGACAAGTTGAGAGTCCTGCACTTAGGACGGAAGAATCCAATGCACCGCTACAGACTAGGGACCGAATGGCTAGGCAGCAGTTCTGCAGAGAAGGACCTAGGGGTGACAGTGGACGAGAAGCTGGTTATGAGTCAACAGTGTGCCCTTGTTGCCAAGAAGGCTAATGGCATTTGGGGGTGTATAAGTAGGGGCATTGCCAGCAGATCGAGGGACGTGATCGTTCCCCTCTATTCGACATTGGTGAGGTCCCATCTGGAGTACTGTGTCCAGTTTTGGGCCCCACACTACAAGAAGGATGTGGAGATATTGGAGAGAGTCTGGCGAAGGGCAACAAAAATGATTAGGGGTCTGGAACACATGACTTATGAGGAGAGGCTGAGGGAACTGGGATTGTTTAGTCTGCGGAAGAGAAGAATGAGGGGGGATTTGATAGCTGCTTTTAACTACCTGAAAGGTGGATCCAAAGAGGATGGCTCTAGACTATTCTCAGTGATAGCAGATGACAGGACAAGGCGTAATGGTCTCAAGTTGCAGTGGAGGAGGTTTAGGTTGGATATTAGGAAACACTTTTTCACTAGGATGGTGGTGAAACACTGGAATGCGTTGCCTAGGGAGGTGATGGAATCCCCTTCCTTAGAAGTTTTTAAGGTCAGGCTTGACAAAGCCCTGGCTGGGATGATTTAGTTGGGATTGGTCCTGCTCTGGGCAGGGGGTTGGACTAGATGGCCTCCAGTGGTCCCTTCCAACTCTGTTATTCTATGATTCTATGACTCCATTGGAAGGGCGGTACTGCCCTCCCATGCTGCCACGTCTTCCCCAGCTGGTACCGGGGGGATGGAACGCACCTGCGGGCAAGGCAGAAGGCTCGGCATCAGTGCCCCCCTTTCTGGTCTTCCGGGGGGCTTCTGCATCAGTGGAAAGGAGCGGAGCTTGAGCCTTCCGCTTGCCACACTTCCCGTGGACTAGGGCCCGGCCTTCCATGGCATCATTGGGGGGGTGCAGGGGCGATGGCTCAGGGACTGTGGGAGGCAGCGGTGGGGCGGCACGAGGGAGGGAAGATTCCCCTGGGGCAGGCCCTCTCCCATGCTTGGTAGTATCCCTGCCGCACCCTCCTTTTGGGGCCCTGCCGGATTGCAGGCAGCAAAGGCAGGGCTCTCCCACTTGTCTGTGCGCACTGGGGAAAGCACCCCTTGGGCCCGAGCGGGAGCACTGGTGGACTGAGTAGGAGGAGGGGCGGCTCCGAGTGCCGGGCAGCCAGGAGTGCCAGCGATGATGGGGTCAGCGCCCCGCCAGGGCTGAGAGGTCCCAGATGCCCCTCCTTGCCCGGCCAAAGGGCAGTCCCTGCGGGTGTGTCCCATCACCCAGCAGAGGTAGCACCGGGGCCTCCCCTGTGGAATAATGCACCCGGTAATGGGCCCCCTGGTAGGGGACCAAGAATGACCCCTCAAGTGCCTCTCCATCACATGCCGCTGGCGGCAGTTGAAGCTGCACTTGCTGGGGGAACAAGAGGACATGATGGAGGGCGGGGTCTTTGCAGCCCAGTGGGAGAGGGCTCACGACAGAGATGTGTTTCCTCAGGGTGGAGAGGGTGGGTAATAGGACGGCATTGGGGAGGGACGGAGGTCAGGACCAGGCGGACGCCCAGGTCATCCAGC
This sequence comes from Caretta caretta, assembly GCF_965140235.1. NCBI lineage: Eukaryota > Metazoa > Chordata > Testudines > Cheloniidae > Caretta > Caretta caretta. The sequence goes on along the minus strand of NC_134207.1, from coordinate 148,025,723 downwards.
GGCTCCAGGGGGACGAACACACTCCCCACCACCAGGTCCTTCTCCACCGCCTCCTGGGCGGTGGCCTCCGATGCTAAGAAGATGACGACCTTGCCATACATTTTGGAGGCCACCACAATGACCGTGGGCCCCACCACCCTCGCCAACGCCCGCACGTAGGTCTCCATGTGGGGCAAGGCAGGCACCAGGAGGCAACAGACGCCGTGCTTTCTGGTCATAGGGGGAAAGGGGCCCTGGCCGCTATAGATGGTAGCGGAGGCGGTGGATGGGAGAGATGACACAGTCACAGGCGGGGGGGGGCTGCCACCACCTGGGCTTACGCCCTGGGAGCCGGGGGAGGGACACCTGCAGAGCTGGTGGAGGGAGCAGCGGGTAGGGACGCCGCAGCCTGTGGCGGGGCTGCGGCAGTGGGGGCAGTCCCTGCCACGGAGGGCCTGGTCTTTTTAGCGGGGTCCTTCCCCTTCTTCTTACCCTGGCCCTTCCCGCCAGCTGGGGGGGCTCCCCCAGAATTGGAGGAGGCGAGGGACGTGGCAGTAGCGGAGGTCACCGCGTTGGATGGCGCCCCAGCAGGGGAGGTGGCAGGTGGTTTGGCAGCAGCGGTTGAGGTAGAGGCCTGCGGGGGGGGGGGATGGAGGGGCAGCCAGGGCTACTGGAGGGGCCCCACCCACCATTTCCCCTGCCATAATGAACAGGGAGGGAGGGAGGGGAAAACACCAGAGAGAGGAGGGGAAAGGGGAAGCAGGTCAACCACTCCTCCCTGCAAGGCTGCAAGCAGGGGAGGAGGGCGCCCAAAGGGGTGGGCTGGGCAGGGGGGCTATCAAGGGCTCGTGGGGGACAATCACCGACTCAGAATAGAAATCCGGCTCCTCTAGCTGCACTAGGGGAGGGGGGTCATAACAACGTTGGGGGAGGGGTGCAGTGAGATAGGGGCAAACTCAAACAGGGGAAGGGCACAAGCGCATGGGAGGGGGCATGGGTGCACTGAGTAAGGGGCCAATCAGAGCAGGGGTACCACATGGGGAGCGGGGAGAATCAGCCTGGAGGTAGGACAGGGAACCAAGGAACTAGCTTCAGAGGCTGGGGTGGGGCAAACAAACAAAAGCTGCAGAGGGAAAAGGGCAGGGCAGGCAAACAAACTGAAGCTAGTGAGGTGCTGGGGTAAAAGGGAGGACAAAAAGTCTGCAAGGGGCAAATGGGGCAGGTAGCAAGGGACAAAGCTGGGGGCTTGCTGAAGGGGTCAGTCTGGGGGGGGCACACGCGCCTACATGCGCATGCAAAGCATCAATGAGGGCTGACTGCTGCTTCATGCCCAAAAGGTGGTGAAAGGGCACGGCAGGTCAAGCAAGCAGCGGAGTCCCAGAGGCAGGAGCTTGAGGCAGATGATAAGTGTCCACTAGGGGTGGTGGAGGGGGCAGCAACAATGGTGATGGTGGGGGTTGCGGGGGGGGACTAACAGATGGACTGGGGGGCAGGCTCCATACCACACCTCCGTGTCCCCACAAACACAGTCAAAACCCTCACCACAAGAACACAGTTCAAAAGTTACTCAGCCTTCAGGTCCCCTCCACAGTGGTCTGCAGAGTCCATGCGCACTCCCCCAGCAGCAGATGGCTGCATCCCCTCCTCCTCCTCTGGGGTCCAGCAGCTCCCAGACAGCAAAGGCAGCAGCAGCTCCACGCAGCAGCCCAGTGGCCAGGCAGGCAGAGAGGACCCCTCACAGGTGGTGGTGGTGGTGGTGTCCACAGCAGCAGTAGCAATGGCTGGGGTAGGGGTCCTTCACTCCCCCCCCTCTGGGGAGTAGGCCAGCAGGCCACCGCCGCCACACCCCCCCAAGGGGCTGTAGTTGGAGCAGTAGCAGCACCCTAGGGTGGGGGAGTCCAGCAGTTAGCCAGCAACCAGGTACCAGAGAAGGGGTGGGTGGTGTCCGGCCCAGCCAGAGAAGAAGCTGGAGCCCAAGGCCCAGCAGCAGGAGCTCTAATCTCCCTCCTTCTTCCAGGCCAGTCGGGTTCAGCAGAGGAGTCAGATCTATTGTCCCCTAGATGAACAGGTTTCTGTTCCCTAGTTGACACATTAGCCTGCAAAGAGTCAGCTGAAGCTGTTAGCCTAATGAGAACACCTGACTCCAATTAACCTGCAAAGCGTCAGGTGAGGCCGTTAAGCTAATGCGAACACCTGACTCTAATTAAGGCCCCTCTGATACTATAAAAGGGCTACTCTGGCCAGGCTAAGGAGATCTAGGGAACCAGGGGAGAAGATGTGTGGTTGAAGGGCTAGGTAATAAAGATGCCCTCAAGCCACTGGAAAGGGAGCCCTAAGGTAAGGGTGAAGAAGGTGTTAAGAGAGAAAGAAGCAGGAGAGCTGTGGGGAAGTAACCCAGGGAAATGTAGCAACTCTGTCAGTGAAAGGTTGGCTGCCAACAACTGTTGCCATTAGGGTCCCTGGGCCGGAACCCAGAGTAGAGGGTGGGCTCAGGTTCCCCTGAACCTGACACTACAGAAACCGACTTCCTGGGAGGGGAAGACCGGCCCCTGTCAGGACAGGAGGCTAAACTGTTTAGGAATAAGTCCACAGGGACAACAGCGACTGTAGGAGCTCTCTCACCAACCTCCTTGCTGGCTTATGATGAAAAGGGCTCAGTAAACTGTAACCCTGGCCCTAGAAAGAGAAGGGCTACATAGGGGGTCACAGTGAGTCTCTGAGGTTAGCATAAACCACCTGGAAGTGCAGGACACATGGGGACAAGGTCAGAGCTCTGCCACAATATGTTTATCTTTTTTACACTGCAAATATTTGTAACAAAAATAATAATATAAAGTGAGCACTGAACACTTTGTATTCTGTGTTGTAATTGAAATCAATATACTTGAAAATTCTTGAAAAACAAATTTAAATGGGTAATCTATTATTTAACAGTGCAATTAAAACTGCTATTAATCATGACTGATTTTTAAAATCTAGTTAATTTGTTTTGTATTAATTGCTTGAGTTAACTGATTAATTGACAGCCCTAAAAATAAAAAATCCAAACTTGTTCCCAGTTTACCTTTTAATTCCATAAACATAGACAACACCAGTCACTTCAAAGAAAGCGATGATTAGCAAAGGCAAGGAACCGGCATAACTGTCAAAAATTTCAAGCCAGTAACTTCCAGACCTCAGGGTAAAACACAGAGCTGTCACGAAGGAGACCAGGCATATTACACCTAAATAAAAGTTATTTCTGTTAATAAAGAATACATGGTGGGTGCTCTGTTCAGATATGATTAATATTTTTGCTCTCATTTTAACAATTTTATCCAACAAACTTCTGTATGGAGCTATAATTTGCTATCTCAGTGTAAGCAACAGTTAAATTCAAAGTGCTACATTGTTTGGGGAATTAATACACAGACCAAATTCTCCCTGGCATTTTGGCCAAGAGATACTGTACGATGGTGCAAAGCAGCCATAAAGCTGGAATAACTGGCAACAGGAAAATCAGTATAGTGAAGGAGGATCCTCTGGAGTGTAGAGCAGGTGTGGCAGTTTTTTGTCATAGCCCCCAGCTGCCTATGGCCAATGTGAGAGGTGTGGCTAGGGCTTTTCTGCAGTCTGGTAATCTCTGACTTCCGTAAAGACCCCTTAGGGCAAATGGCTTCCAGCATAATTTAGAATGGCCTTCAGCTGCCTTAATTTATACTGCATAACTGGCCCCAAAACAGCCCAGGATTGTGGGAGTACAAAGGGGAATGTATCTGATGAAGTGAGCTGTAGCTCACGAAAGCTTATGCTCAAATAAATTTGTTAGTCTCTAAGGTGCCACAAGTCCTCTTTTTCTTTTTAAAGGGGACTCTGAGTCCCTAGTCTCCTGAAGTTGGGCTGGGTGCTCTGAATGGAGGATCTCCGCCTGTATGCCACTGTAGCACAGTGTATTCATAAGGGTAAGGGCTCACTGTGCATTAGGTAGAGGTCAAGGAGTAGTATTGGGCCAGAGAAGAAAAGAAGTAGTTCCATTTTATTGTCATTTTTATCTGGAAAGGGGAAAGAGCTTTTGAAACTTGGGTGTGCTAAAACAAGGATGGTCACAATGTTCTTTTTAGTAGTGCAAATGTCAAATCCTACTCCCATGACCACTGAAATGGTCTTCTCACCCAACCTGTGCAGAATTCATAAATGGAACTTCAGTGCAGATTCTTACAGAACTCTGTAAATCTACCAGTATCTGGAGAATTGTCCAGTTCTCTATTGCCTTGTTTTTCTTTCTGTCAGTCAAAATCCTGCATTGTGGTAATCTCTGATTCCTGTAAAGACCCATTAGGGCAAAATCCCCTCCTCGCTAATTGTGTGCCCAGAGTAATTTTTTAATAGCACACATTTCCTCAGGTTCATTTTCAGATCACCACCCTTATCCTTATTGCAGACCTTTTGTAAATGTATCCATTCCTGCTCAAAAGTTTTATCATGAACTAGGATCCAAGTGTAATAGGCTGAGAGAGAGAGATGGAATGCAATACTCTCTCCAAAAGCTTCAGCGGTGGCAAGGACATTACATGAACCCAGAGCTATTACTTTAAATTGCCACAGGCCTTGTCCAGCTGTGAAAGCAGTCTTTCCCCTGTCCTTTGGATCCATTTCCAGTTGCCAATAATCACTTTTAAACTCCAGAGAAGAAAGCCAAACAGAACCTGCTACAGCTCCAATGCCCAGTTCCCTGGGAGCAATTCTGCTTCACTAATTGGCTCTCGTTAGAGAGATTAAGGTAGAGAACACTCTTATTCTGCTTGCTTCCATAAAAGGAAACTGCATATGAAAACTAACAATACTACAAGCAATTTTTCTAAGACTGGTCAGTACTCTCAAGCTAAGAAAAAAAATGTGAAGGACTATGTAACATCACCATCTGGCAACTCCTGCCGTAACACAACCTGATCTATACCTTATGTCTCCTATAAAGAGACTTGATAAAGCAGTTGAACTCACAATTGTAATATCTTCATTTACATTCTGAAGTGGCAATGAGTAAATATTGCAAACTAATTCCCCATAAAATATTTATTAAACTGTTAAGAATTCATGAGTTTGTAAAGAGCCTAGCTTCTGTGAACAAAATGAAGAAAGTCCTATAAATAACCTGCTCACCTGATAGAACCTCCTTGGGTACAGATTTAGATACAACAGGAAGCTCCAAGAGAGGAGTCAAAATTCCCTCAATGTTTCCAAACATAGAGGAAAGACCCAAGCTGAACAGCATTACAAAAAACAGGACAGCCCAGCCCTGTGAGCCAGGCATCAGAATAATTGCTTCAGTGAAAACAAGAAAGGCAAGGCCAGTTCCAGATGCACTCTGCAGAATTCACAAACAGATAACACATTTTGATGAATAAGATTTATTTTTCAAACATATAGCATTATAATGCACATGCAGATCTTGTTCATTCAAATTCTAAACCCCAAGGTCAAGATTTTGGATTGGATGTTTTTCTAAAAGAGATCCTGTAATTGCAAGCTATTGGATGTGAAGCAAGAATGAATTCAGGGAAGTCCTATGACCTGTGTTATTAAGGAGATCAGACTTAGATGATCCCTTCTGGCCTTAAAATCTAAGAATCTATTAATTTAGAGGAATTCTTGGAATGCTAAGCCAGAGAACTTTGAGCTCAAAGTTTTTATAACAATACTGATGCCTGAAATGTAGAAACAAAAGAAATATGGTCAGTTTGGTAGGTATCCAATGTTCTTTGTAACAATGTTTTGCAAGTGCAATGGAACATATATGTTAAGAAGATGAAAAGTATCACAGTCCATAACATTTTTGAGCAAGGGTTATTTTTTAGCATGCAAGCGTGATACCTGGTCAAGAAATTCTTGAAGGTCACAACTTCTCAATTTGAGACTAGTGATTTTTTTTGGATGGGTTGTATTCAGGAATCCAAACCAGATTGTATAGTTGTCTCTTGTGATGCTTTGGTCCGGAAGATCAAATTCATTGAGGATACTGATAATGTTCCTGCCAGAGAAAGCATGCTTCAACATTTTTCCTTAATGTATAAGAATTTGTTTAGATATCTTTAGATTATAGCTACAGAAGCTTTTGCAGGAACCCATTATCTATTTTGTAGTCACCTAGCTATAGTCAGTACTGTATATATTTATGGTACAATGTACATTTAAAATATTAATAGAGAATTGCGTTGAGGTTTATACAGTTTTCACAATAGAAACAAAAATGTTAAACGAGGGTATTGTTAAAATTATGGGGAAAATATTTGGAGAAACTAAGTATTACAATTTGGCTTATAGTTTCAAATACAAACTCCACCTTCAGACTATGCAGACATAGTACATAAAGCAGGTCTTTGTAAAAACAGCTCATATTATTGCTATCTTGTTCTCTCTCCCTCCCACTTCCACCTGTTGTCAGAGCCACTTGTGTTTTGTAAGACTGAGAGTTCTCTGGGGTAGGAAATGTCATTTTACTATATAGTTGTACAGCACCTAGCACAACTTAACACTGATCCCTAACTGGGGCCTTCAGGCACAACTGTAATACAAATAAGTAAATAATAATAATAATTAATAATGAATAAGTATTTTAGTATTTGTTTTACATGTTATTAATGCCTCCTCTGATAATTATTGATAATGACCTTTTAATGTGCATTGCCATAAAATGTTTATATTAGGTTTCCTATTTATAACTTGTTCCCCTTCAATACAAATGTGTTCTCCAAATATATGTTTCTGCCGTAGCATGTTATCTATTTAGGCTGCACCATAGCATCTGAAAATCCAAGATGTCCCACCTGTCCAGGCAGTCCCAATAACCAGTGGTTGCCTTAAATCCCAAAATAGAAAAAATTGGGATGGAGGCATACAGTGATGTCATACTATTTACAATTGCTATTGTCACAGCATCCTTCTCACAGTCATTTCTAGAAAGAAAACACATACAAATTAATTTACACAACATGATAGGGTTTATTCAACATATATATTTTAGCAAAATAATTAGTTTTTAGTAATTAGTCTACAATTTAATTCATGGACCTAGACTGTGGACTGTTTATCCATATAATATGGATAAACATGTATAAGGGCTGTCAAACTATTAAAAAAATTAATGGCTCGATTAATCGCACTGTTAATAATAAAATACCATTTATTTAAATATTTTTGATGTTTTCTACATTTTCCAGTATATTGATTTCAATTGCAACACAGAATACAAAGTGCACAGTGCTCACTTTATATTTTTTATTACAAATATTTGCACTGTAAAAAAAAAGTGCTCTCTCTTTATCCTGAAAATTGACCTTACAAATGTAGAATTATGTAAAAAAAAAACAAAAAACCCTGCATTCAAAAATAACATGTAAAACTTTAGTGCCTACAAGTCCATTCAGTCCTATCTCTCAGGCAAACAACTTTGTTTACATTTGCAGGAGATAATGCTGCCTGCTTCTTGTTCACAAAGTCATCTGAAAGTGAGAACAGGTGTTCTCATGGCATTGTTGTAGCCAGCATTGCAAGGTATTTACATGCCAGAGGCGCTAAAGATTCATATGTCCCTTCATGCTTCAACCACCATTCCAGTGGACATGCAGCCATGCTGATGACGGGTTTTGCTCAATAATAATCCAAAGCAGTGCGGACCAATGCATGTTCATTTTCATCATTTGAGTCAGATGCCATCGGCAGAAGGTTGATTTTCTTTTTTGGTGGTTCAGGTTCTGTAGCTTCCGCATTGGAGTGTTGCTCTTTTAAGACTTCTGAAAGCATACTCCATGCCTCGTCCTTATCAGCTCTTGGAAGACACTTCAGATTCTTAAACCTTGGGTCAAGTGCTGTAGCTATATAGAAATTTCACATTGGTACCTTCTTTGCGTTTTCTCAAATCTGCAGCAAAAGTGTTCTTAAAATGAATATCTGCTGAGTCATCATCTGAAATTACTATAATATGAAATATATGGCAGACAATTGACATACAATTCTCCCCCAAGGAGTTCGGTCACAAATTTAATTAACGCATTATTCTTTTAATGAGCATCATCATGGAAGCATGTCCTCTGGGAATGGTGGCTGAAGCATGAAGGGGCATATGAATGTTTAGCATATCTGGCACGTAAATACTTTGCAATGCCAGCTACAAAAGTCTCATGCGAACACCTGTTCTCACTTTCTGGTGACATTGTAAACAAGAAGAGGGCAGCATTATCTCCTGTAAATGTAAACAAACTTGTTTGTCTTAGCGATTGGCTGAACAAGAAGTAGGAATGAGTGGACTTGTAGGCTCTAAAGTTTTGCATTGTTTTGTTTGAGTGCAGTTATGGAACAAAAAAAAATCTACATTTGTAAGTTGCACTTTCACGATAAAGAGATTGCACTACAGTACATGCATGAGGTGAATTGAAAAATACTGTTTCTTTTGTTTATCATTTTTACAGTGCAAATATTTGTAATAAAAATAATATAAAGTGAGCAGTGTACACTTTGTATTCTGTTGTAATTGAAATCAATATATTTTAAAATGTAGAAAAACATCCAAAAATGTTTATTAAACAATAGAATACCAATTGAAATTTATTAATGTGATTAAAACTGTGATTAATCACCATACATTTTTTAAGCACAATTAATTTTTTTGAGTTAATCGTATGAGTTAACTGCGATTAGTCGACAGCTCTCGTGTGTGTGTGTGTGTGTGTGTGTGTATAGATATAGATATAAATTTTACATTTTGTGATTTTTCTATGGGTAAGTCCTGAAATAAAACTATGCTCAGTTTCAATAAGAAATAATATTCTTGCAAATAGTGATATTTGGGAAATTGTCATTTTTTTTCCCTTCAGGTTTAAAATTAGTAATTTTTTCTTACCATCTTCTAATCTATTTAAAATACACAATTTAGTGTGAACATAGTTTAGCCATTGGAAGGTCAAAGTTTGATAAGATACTTTACAAGTATCACAGATAAATGCTGGTTTTGACAATTTGAAGAATATAATAATATGCAACAAATGGTTAGTCTGTATCTGCAAAAAGAAAAGGAGTACTTGTGGCACCTTAGAGACTAACAAATTTATTTGAGCATAAGCTTTTGTGAGCTACAGCTTTCTTTTTGTGGATACAGACTAACATGGCTGCTACTTTGAAATCTAATCTGTGAAAGTCATAGCCATACTTACTTTGGTGAGTTGTAGCTTGAGAATGCTATGAGTCCTCCAAAAGCCAAGGAGAGAGAGAAAAATATCTGGGTGGCTGCATCAAGCCATACACGGGGATTTTTGAGAATGTTCAGCTGAAACAATTGCAATGAATGTGAGTATTAGACTTTCTTTCAAATTTTCAGTTGTCTTTTTCTTTGTTCTCATATTTCATGAATTGTGGTCCTACTTAAGTGTGCTGAAAAATGGAAGTGAATGCCAAAATATTCCAATAAATCAGCATAATTTGAAGGCCCATTATGTAGGGATTCTGAAATGTCTTAGTTTTTATTGTAGTAAAAATCTTCTATTTTATGATATAAGTTTTTCTGAGTGACACTTTACATGGACATATTAAACTTTGATTAATACTTTTTTCTCCCTACTTATGTATATGTATTTCTATGGTGCTCACCACAGTAATAACTGAGTATCTATGAAATCAAGCTACTTCAGTATTGTCTTGCTAATGCCACCAATTGTGGTGTATGAAAATTGTATTTAACCTTCACTGTTTTCTGTTTTTTGGAGAAAAGTGTGTTTATTTTTCCATGTCTCTTGAATCAATGTGTTTAAAAATATTAAAATATACTAGCGGCACCAAAAAGCCACAATCACATAACAAGGCTTTATCAGTTAAAAAGGTGTACTAATTGCAGAGAAAAGAAAGCAGCAATAAAAAGTAAAAAGATAATAAAAAAAGGGGATGTTAATAATGAAGAATGAATTAGAAGTTAAGAAATGCAAACACTTCATAAAGGGAAGCTAAAGGTATCAATGAAAGAATTCATGACCGGTAGGGTTAAAAACAATGTTAGTGGGTAGGTGGCCCTCTGACAGGCTCCACAGTGGGAAATGGGGCAGCTCATGTTCACTTGGGAGTAGTTAACTCACCAAGTAACTGGGATGTAGTTAATTAGGCAGGGAAGCACCCAGGCATGATAAAAGGACCTCAGTTTGGGGGGGGGGGGGATTTCTGAGGAGAATAGAAACTGCCAGAGATGCAGAAGAATTGCAGTGATATGATCCCTCCAGTAGACTGGGGAGAAGCTACCAGAGAAGCCAATGCTCTGAAGGGGGAGAAGCAGGGCCCAGGGCAAGAGGCTGGGGGAGCCTATAGAGAAGGAGAGGTAATAAATAGCTTATAGAGCAGGAAGGGATAGAAAATTATTAGTTCTGGCTGCCCTAAACAAGGTCCCTGAGTTGGAACACTGAGTGGAGTGCGTGGGTCTGGGCTCTTCTACCTTTTCCAGCCAAGGACTCTTGAGAAGAAATCTCTAAACCGAGGAGACCTAGGGCTGTCTAGCCCCACTAAAGCCATGGGGCTTCTGACTCTCCATTATCCTGGAGGGCAGAGACTATTAAGAACCTGGCCACATCGCTGGGTCATAACAAGGTCTTGACAAACAGGGAATCAAATGTGGCGGCATAAGGGTGATGGAGTTGGGATGTTGTAGCTCCTCATCCCACTGCAAGGGGTTCATTATTTTTGAACTTCGGGGTTAGCAATACTGCACCCTTCGTTCCTCTGAATGAAGGGTAGCAGGCAGAGGGAGAACATATGTTCCTGGAAGAAGATTATGGCGAGGGAGGGAAAGGAATGTATTTTGTTTCTTCTGTACTTTTTGTTACCCTGGAAAGGAAAGAATTTATGGTTTGGGTGGAAAGCTAAACTGCATCAAAATCACACAACTGCCCCAAACGAAGGGAAACTGAAGTACCGTAGTAGAGACATGATTAAGGCATTGTCAAGTACCACAGTAAAAAGGTAATGGATCCATCATAGGCCTACAGATGTGGTGTATGCAGAACTCTGAGGACTGGTCTACACTGCTTCTTAAGTCAATATAACTTATGTCACTCAGGTGTGAAAAAGACATAAGTTACATCGACTTAAGCACTGTCCACACCATGCTATGCTGGTGGGGAGACACTCTCCTGCCGACATAGCTTCCACCTCTTTGTGGAGGTGGAGTAATTATGCTGATGAGAGAGCACTCTCCCATCAGCATAGCGCTAGATGTAGTGCGATAATGGTCTCAATTAAGTCAATGGGAGTACTACAGAGGGAGCAGCTGCAAGAATAAACTTTTAATTTATATGAATTATACTTCAAAAGAATCAAGAACATATATTTATAGAATTAGTATTCATCACTTTCAACTTTGCTTTGACAGCATAATTGAAATGTTTAATTCATTCATTTTAAAATCTGATTGTTCAATTTATAAACTAAATATTTATAAAATATAGCATCTTAAAATATTATTTGAATCATAGAATCATAGAATATAAGGGTTGGAAGGGACCCCAGAAGGTCATCTAGTCCAACCCCCTGCTCAAAGCAGGACCAAATCCCAGTTAAATCATCCCAGCCAGGGCTTTGTCAAGCCTGACCTTAAAAACCTCTAAGGAAGGAGATTCTACCACCTCCCTAGGTAACGCATTCCAGTGTTTCACCACCCTCTTAGTGAAAAAGTTTTTCCTAATATCCAATCTAAACCTCCCCCACTGCAACTTGAGACCATTACTCCTCGTTCTGTCATCTGCTACCATTGAGAACAGTCTAGAGCCATCCTCTTTGGAACCTCCTTTCAGGTAGTTGAAAGCAGCTATCAAATCCCCCCTCATTCTTCTCTTCTGCAGGCTAAACAATCCCAGCTCCCTCAGCCTGTCCTCATAACTCATGTGTTCCAGACCCGTAATCATTTTTGTTGCCCTTCGCTGGACTCTCTCCAATTTATCCACATCCTTCTTGAAGTGTGGGGCCCAAAACTGGACACAGTACTCCAGATGAGGCCTCACCAATGTCGAATAGAGGGGAACGATCACGTCCCTCAATCTGCTCGCTATGCCCCTACTTATACATCCCAAAATGCCATTGGCCTTCTTGGCAACAAGGGCACACTGCTGACTCATATCCAGCTTCTCGTCCACTGTCACCCCTAGGTCCTTTTCCGCAGAACTGCTGCCTAGCCATTCGGTCCCTAGTCTGTAGCTGTGCATTGGGTTCTTCCGTCCTAAGTGCAGGACCCTGCACTTATCCTTATTGAACCTCATCAGATTTCTTTTGGCCCAATCCTCCAATTTGTCTAGGTCCTTCTGTATCCTATCCCTCCCCTCCAGCGTATCTACCACTCCTCCCAGTTTAGTATCATCCGCAACCATCTAGAAGGCAGTCTGGTATTTAATACAATTTAGTTCCCCTAAACACTAACAAGGTGAAACTTCAAAAGTTGTTTCCATTATTTTCACTTTATAACCTAAGCTATATGTTATTTTCTTTTGGAGTATGTACAAAGTAAGAGTATGTATGTAAGGTTTAACATGCTTGTGATGGGGGTGGACTCGGTCCTGAGGCACCTGCCACATCCTGTCCCAGAGAAGGACAGTAGAGCAGTCCTCCAATCTGCCTAGAGTGGCTGTGCGGGAAGCTGCCAATCGTAACCCAGCAGGCTCATATAAGAAGAGCTGAAGGGCCAGTATGAGTCCAGTCCCTTGCTTGGAGGAGAGTAGATGGCATGCCTGGCTGGCTGAGGGAACTACAGGACCCAGGGCTGGGCTGGGCTGGGCTGGGCTGCTGAAAGAGAGCAAGAAGGAGCTCTTGCTGCTGGGACTTCATCAGGACAGGGCCCTGAGGTAAGGATGAAGAATGTGCTGGAGCCTTGGGGAAGTGGCCTAGAGAATTAGAGTAGCAGTGCAGCTTAGATAAAGGGACATGGCATGTCTGCTATTTATTTGGACCCAGAGTAGAGGGTGGGCTTGGGTTCCCTACCCCACCCCAGCCACTGGGAAAGTGGCCTGAGCTCTGAGGCACCCCAGAAGGGGAACTGAACTGTAGTGGCCCAGCTGAACCCAGAAAGGCTCTGAGAGGGTGAAGACACTGCCTCCAGGGAAAGAGGCCTGGGGCACGGCCCTATTCTGAAGCAGGGACAATTTGAGAGAGATGTTACAGGGGGCACTGAGAGAACCCCTATTGCACTTGTACCCCGGAAGACAGACTTGGCTGGAGGGCTGAGTCACCAAAGACACACCACAAACTGAGAGAGAATGTGCAGGCACACTCACTGAGACAGGGTGTGCTTGTGAGACGTGAGTGCATCTTGTTACAAAACTCTAATTATATTTTTATGTAAATAGAATTTGAAGCCTTTTAGAAGATGTTAAGAATTAGATCCATCTTGCAGTACAGGATTTTATAGTAGTTATTTTAGCTATTAAGACAGTGAAAGTCAATTAAATAGGTTTTTGTCCACCGAACTACTGATCTGAACAGATTTTTAAGACTTCTGTTATCCAATTTTATAAAGAAGAATTCTTATTTAGCTGGTTTCAGAGGAACAGCCGTGTTAGTCTGTATTCGCAAAAAGAAAAGGAGTACTTGTGGCACCTTAGAGACTAACCAATTTATTTGAGCATGAGCTTTCGTGAGCCACAGCTCACTAGTGCCATTGTTATCATACTCCTCCACTGACATGAATTTAAAATACTTTGTGTAATATTTAAGGGCCTAATCCAAAGCCCATTGATGTTTATAATGCTAGGTTCTAGGATAGTTGCAACATCCCTGTAATGTAATTTATCCTAAATTGCTAAACTGTACGCTCCACCTTAACATCTTAACAGTTTTTGCCTAGGAGTGTCCTCCTTTATAAAATAAAATTTCATACATGTATACTGAAGAAACTTAATGTCACCATGTGGTGGTTTAATGATTTGAAGATATGATGTATCGACCTTAAATCACTTTCTTAATTTTAACTTTTATGGCCAGATTTACTGATACACTCTAGCTGCTTTACATTACTATGGAGCGGCTCCAAGCATAGGATCAGTTAAAACTTTATTTTTTCAACTGCCTTCTTAGCTAGAGCAGAAGAAAATAGCTAAAGTGTACACCAGTTTCACCCTCCCTTCTGTCCTCCAAAGTCCCCCTCCGTCTTGTACTGCCCTACATTACCCCATGCGCACCACCTACAAATTCCCCCTTCTTCTTAGACTCCTTATGTGACCCTGCATATACACACTTACAGCTTAGATACCTGCTCCTGGCCTACCTGTGGAGTAGATCTGATGCAATGGGTTGCTTTTGAAAAGATATTTAGGATTAATGGTCAATTTTTGCCATTTATTTTTCATAAATGACAGTTCATCTTTCACAAACTGCTTTCCGCTTTCCATTTTTCTCAATGGGGATTGAAGCCATAACTGCCCAGAGGGAAGATGGTGGCCCACTATGCTATGAGGAGCCAGAAACACTGTGGGACACAAGGGGACTTACTTAGTGGTGCCTAAATAATGGCCTTTGATGCCTAACATTCACAAAACCACTGTTCTTGTGCTGCCTAACCCTATGAGCACCTAATCCCAATTTCCCCCCACTGGGAACACACAAAGTTGCCTAAATCCTAACACTTCCTCACAGCTAGATGAGCTGCTAGATGCCTTACCCCAATGTGATTTTCAAACTAGGCTTTCTCCTGCCTGTCTTGCCTCTGTGGCCCGATCTGGTAGGCATGATCAGAGCATGCCTACCTCCCACAAAATACAGCCAGGGGTGAGCCAGCTGGGGATTTTAGGGATTGGTTGGTGTGTGTGTGTTCGGAATACCCAATATCCCAGTGAATAAGGCACTCACCTGGGAGCTGTGAGAACAGAAACATCCAAAGCAGGAACTGTGGCAGTAAGGGATGGTGATAAAATGGTGCCCAGCTGGGCCATTCCTTCCCTGGTCCTCGAACAGTGATGGGGAGACCCACACACACTCTGGGGATACTAGGGTCCAGGTGGTGCCACTCCTCTTCCCCTCCCCCCATCTTGTGTTCGAGAAGAAGGGTAGAGAGGAGCCAGCGGGAAACTCCAGCCAGCAGAAGCAAAAGTAGCTAAAGCAGGGACCTGTAGATGTTCTAGGCAAAAACTATAGAGAATTTTGACTTTCTCCGCCCTGTGCTGATTTGCTGTTTGCTTCTCCCTTCCCCCTCCCCTCCTCAAAAAGCAATTACAAGCTAAGTAGCGTTCTCAAAATGGCTACAAATGAGGGGATCTGTGCCTTCAGCCCTATTGAGGTCAATTGGGGGATGGCAGTCATTTTGAAATAGGACAGTTCTTCACAGTGAATCCTGATTCTTTCAGGCTCTCCTGAAGAAGCTTTCAATTATGAAGAATCATTAATTGCAGGGGATGGGAGCAGAATTACCATTAATCTTTTTTTTAAAAAAAATCAAGTGTTTAATTCCTAAAGTGAATAATTTTAAAATCTCAGAATAATTTTTTTACTCAGTAAGTGCTGTAATTTTCAGAAGGATACACAAGAAGCTGAATCAGTCCTTAAGGAGCAAAACTCAATTCCACATAAACTATGGTGTCACTAATGATGCCTTCATAATATGCTTCCGCCTAAGCATATATTGTATCAAAGTACGGGAAAATGCTTAATAAAAAAAATGATTTAGTACTCCTTTCACTGTTATCGAGATCTAAGATATATTCAGACAACTACAAATACTTTGACTGAAAAAAACCTTAGATGACATACTGGATAGGAAGTTTTAGAAAAGTGATATTTGAAACTAGATGGACAGTACAATTAGAAAAATATTTTTTTTTATACTGCCAACACTGATACTTACATTAGGAGTGAAGAGGTAAACTAAACCTTCAGTGGCTCCTGGTAGGGTGAGTCCACGAATAAGGAATATAGTTAGGACCAGATAAGGAAATATGGCTGTTACATAAATAGCCTAACAGGGAAATAAGAAAAGTGAGACAGAGACAACAGGATCAATAGAGGTTATTTTAGTTACTACAACATCTCATTCTAGTACAATTTTTTGAAGCAGCATATTCTAAATATAACTTTTTTTTCAGGAAGCAGAAAGACCATTTTGTTTTGTCATAAAATCCCTCCCTAAAATACATTTGGGGGTATCTACTCCAAGAATTAGGGTTTGAAAAAACATAATTGTTTTTAGAGTAACAGCCGTGTTAGTCTGTCTTTGCAAAAAGAAAAGGAGTACTTGTGGCACCTTAGAGACTAACCAATTTATTTGAGCATGAGCTTTCGTGAGCTACAGCTCACTTCATCGGATGCATACCGTGGAAACTGCAGTAGACATTATATACACACAGAGACCATGAAACAATACCCCCTCCCACCCCACTGTCCTGCTGGTAATAGCTTATCTAAAGTGACCACTCTCCCTACAATGTGCATGGTAATCAAGGTGGGTCATTTCCAGCACAGATCCAGGCTTTCTCACTCCCCCCGGGAAAACACACACACACGCATAAACATAAACTCACTCTCCTGCTGGCAATAGCTCATCCAAACTGACCACTCTCCAAGTTTAAATCCAAGTTTAACCAGAACGTCGGGGGCGGGGGGAGAGTAGGAAAAAGCAAGGGGAAATAGGCTACCTTGCATAAAGACTTAGCCACTCCCAGTCTCTATTTGCAAATTGGATAATTGGATACTATTAATTTAGGCTTAAATAGAGACTGGGAGTGGCTAAGTCATTATGCAAGGTAGCCTATTTCCCCTTGCTTTTTCCTACCCCCCCCCCCCCCCGACGTTCTGGTTAAACTTGGATTTAAACTTGGAGAGTGGTCAGTTTGGATGAGCTATTGCCAGCAGGAGAGTGAGTTTATACGTGTGTGTGTGTGTGTGTGTGTTCCCGGGGGTGGGGGGGAGTGAGAAAGCCTGGATCTGTGCTGGAAATGACCCACCTTGATTACCATGCACATTGTAGGGAGAGTGGTCACTTTGGATGAGCTATTACCAGCAGGAGAGTGAGTTTGTGTGTGTATGGGGGTGGGGGGGGGGGTGAGAGAACCTGGATTTGTGCTGGAAATGGCCCAACTTGATGATCACTTTAGATAAGCTATTACCAGCAGGACAGTGGGGTGGGAGGGGGTATTTTTTCATGGTCTCTGTGTGTATATAATGTCTACTGCAGTTTCCACGGTATGCATCCGATGAAGCGAGCTGTAGCTCACGAAAGCTCATGCTCAAATAAATTGGTTAGTCTCTAAGGTGCCACAAGTACTCCTTTTCTTTTTATAATTGTTTTTGTATTTCCCCTGAAGTTGAAATTCAGTACTTTAAGGACAAGAGACAGAGCAGCAAGTCAACTTTTCTAAGTGGTCTGCTCTCTATTTCCTCACCTTTCCTGTGGATTCAATTCCTCGAATGGTACAAATGTACACAATTGTCCAGCAAATGGCCAAGCACAAAACTAACCACCATTGTAAGTTGCCACTGTCAGTGATATCAGAGCTTATGTTTAAAGTTCTCCTGTACCAGAAATAATTTACTGCAGTACTTTCATGGCATTCTTCAATGTGTCCTAAAAAGAAAAGTATGACAAGTATTACTAAACTGTCAAGTGTGAAATTTAAACAATACCTCATTTCCCATGCACTGTGGGATCAGTAATTATGAAGCAACATTCTATATTATTCAAGAAAGGCAGCTATTCTGGAAACTTAAAATATTTAGTCAAGACTAAATGATCAAGGACTGAAATCCTCATCTGGGTAGTGTACAGAAGGAGGCAATACATCATTTTACAGCGACCCTATGGGACCAGTTATAAGCAGCCATGAGGAGCTATTCTACATTGCACATGGCAACAATCCCTGCCCAATGGGCTGTTTCAGCAGCTAGGGAATGACAGAGTGCAGAGGAGGCTATGCTCATGCCCCAACATATCCTCCTATGTAAGGGCTGTGAAGGGGAGACAGAATGCTGGTCATCCTTCCACTGGTGAATTCCCTTGTATTGAGGGACTCCTCAGCTGAAGACTGCTTTCAACTCACTTTGTGAAAGCCAGAATGGGAGCCATGGGACCCAATATTCAGCAGGTTTCAGAGTAGCAGCCGTGTTAGTCTGTATTCGCAAAAAGAAAAGGAATACTTGTGGCACCTTAGAGACTACCAAATGTATTTGAGCATAAGCTTTCATGAGCTACAGCTCACTTCATCGGATGCATTCAGTGGAAAATACAGTGGGGAGATCTTTTATTCAGTTTCCAAGTCTGCAGTCTTAGCTAGGGCAGCAGTAACCAAACTGTGGTCCACTAACTGCTGGTATTCTCCAGAGGTTTTTTACCAGTGGTCAGTCCTGTGGAATAGAGCTGGGCAAGTAACTGATTTTGTGGTTCACTGGCAGTTCCAAAAATGAAGAAAATTGGTTTGAGCAAAACTGAAATTCAGAATTTTTGGCAAATCAGAAGTGTTGACAAAAATTGTTTAAATGGAATGAAACATTTTATTGTGGGCTGTGTGTGTGTGTGTGTGAGAAAGCACAGGAAATGAAGAGCTAGATTGACAGGACAGAAGGAGGACATGATGGCATGTGCATTCACCCTTTTTCTGCCCTCCCCAATGGCTAGGGCATTCACCTGAGATACAGGAAACTCTGGAATAGGAACTTGAGTGAAGGTCTCCCCACCCCCACCCCCACCCCCACCCCCTCAGGTGAGTGCACTAATCCCAGACTTGTAGGTATTCTGGGCTGGGTCTTTCTCTCTCTGTCTCTCCTGTTGAAGCCATTCTGCTTTGTGTCAAATACTTGAGTAGTCATTGGGCCAGAGAGATAATGACTATAGCCTACGGCAGTGATTTTCAAACTGGGGTGCATATATCCATAGGGGTGCATAAGCTCTCATTGGGGATACATGAGGAAAATCATGTAATGGCAGACAACACATTTTATTTAGACAGACTTGGCATCTAATCATAGGATCATAATATACCTATCTCAGATGGGGATATGCGGTAGACTACATCATTTGGAAAGGGATACACAGCCCAAAAAGTTTGAAAACCACTAGCCTAGGGCACTCACCTAGGAAGGAGAGACCCAAGTTCAAATCCCTGTTAGTGAGTAGGGATTCAACCTGGCATTTTCCACATTTTTCTCCTCAGGCACCATTCACAGAACAACCCAAATCCCTTTTTGAATATAGCCTCCCGCAATTATTTTTGTCTGAAACTGTTCCACTAATGTGTCAAATTCACAAATAGTTTTGGTTGAGCCAAACTGCATTTTTGGCAAAAACTTTTCTTCCAAAAAATTTGGCCCAGCTGTACTATGACGCCCTAGAGTCCCACATCAGTGTGGATGGCTGTAGAAGGTGAGAGGAATAGCTAACTGAGCAGCAACCAGTAGGGGCCACTATAAGAAACAATAACAGGGAATCATGACACCAGTCACCAGAAAACTGTTCCCTACCAGTAGTCAGGAGAGGGTACTAGTTAGGATATGTCAAGGTTCCTTCCCCACTCTGAACATTAGGGTACAGATGTGGGGACCTGCATGAAAGACCCCCTAAGCTTATTCTTACCAGCTTAGGTTAAAAACCTGATACGCTGCCACCACCAAGCGATTTAAACAAAGAACAGGGAAAGAGACCACTTGGTCTTTTCCCCAAAATCCCCCCAAGCTCTACACCCCCTTTGCTGAGGAAGGCTTGATAATAATATCCTCACTACTTGGTACAGGTGAACACAGACCCAAACCCTTGGATCTTAAGAACAATGAACCATCAATCAGGTTCTTAAAAGAATAATTTTATTTAAATAAAAGGTAAAAGAATCACCTCTATAAAACAAGGATGGTAAATACCTTACAGGGTAATCCGATTCAAAACATAGAGAATCCCTCTAGGCAAAACCTTAAGTTACAAAAAGACACAAACAGGAATACACATTCCCTCCAGCACAGCAAATATACAAACCAAAAAACAGAGAGAACCTAAGGCATTTTCTAGCTAGATTACTTACTAAATCTACAGGAGTTGTAAGGCTTGCATCCTTGATCTGTTCCCAGCAAAGGTATCACACAGACAAAAGCCTTTTTCCCCCCATCCAGATTTGAAAGAATCTTGTCCCCTCATTGGCCATTTTGGGTCAGGTGCCAGCATGGTTACCTTAGCTTCTTAACCCTTTACAGGTGAAGGATTTTGCCTCTGGCCAGGAGGGATTTTATAGCACTGTATACAGAAAGGTGGTTACCTTCCCTTTATTTTTGACAGGATCTGTTACAGATTACCAAATAAAATCAGAACAGGATTAGTTGCTGTATAGCCAATTAGGCATCTTACTGTAGGCCAGCTGCACTTGTTAGGTTGTCTGGAGGCTGGCTCTGCTGGTGTAGTCAAAATCCATGGTGGCTGGTACTGGGGAACTCATGGGAAAGTCTGGGTGGAAGTTGGGGTGAAAGCCATAGTTTGCAAAGAATTGGCTATGTTGGGTCAAGGCATGGATTGCATTGTTATATGCAAATTTGGCATTGCACAGCAGCAGAAGCCAGTTGGGTGGTAGCTCAAAAAGCAGTTAATGTACTGCTTCAAGACTTGATTGAGTCTGTATTTGCCCATTAGTCTGTGGGCGCTAGGCAGACAAAGTGAGGGACTTGATGCCTAGGAATCTAAGAAATTCCTGCCAGAATCAGATGAACTGGCAATACAATGCTAGTTGTTAACCTGTGATAACAGAAGGTATTTTCTAGGAAGAACTGAGCTGTCTCCCAGGAGGTAGGAACAGTACAGCACATGATGAAGTGCACCATCTTTGTTAGGAGCTCAACAATAACAAGGATTACTGAGTGTTCCTGGTTGTGTGGCAGTTCTACAGGGAAGTCTCTTGAAATGGACAGAGGCTGGAGGAGACCATACGGGATTTGATTGTGGGTTCTTGGTACAGGAACAGAAGTTGCAGGACCTCATGTAAGCTCGTAGGCTGGCCATCAGAAGCTTCTCCAGTCTAGATTTCAGATTTTGAATTAGCCAGAATGTACAACAAGTGGTGAATTGTGACATAGTTTCAATACTTGAGCTTTGGTTATCCCTCTGGACCATAAAGACAACCCTTATGATAGGAGGCCATTCTGTCATCAGAATTCTGGGTTGGGTGTCTGCATCATTCAGTGTCTGGCAGATGTGGATCACAGGCAGTGGATGGAAGACAGATTGAGTGTCCTGTTGACAAAGTTGAACATGTTGGCAGAGGACTTTTTGCCGGGTTTGAGATAATCATCATTGTGAGATAGGGCATGTGCCTTCAAGTTGCTCATCCCAAGGCAATAGGTTACAACAAAATCTAAGTGAGCCAAAAAGAGGGACCAGCAGATCTGAATTGACTAAGGTTTTTAGCAGTCAGTAGATATTCTAGGCTCTTATGGACTGTCAGAACTTGGACTGGGAATGTCCCCTTCTAGGAGGTGGCATTAATCAAAAGATGCCATGAGCTCCGTGTCCCAAATATCATATTTTTCTCTGCTGGGGTTATTTTCAAATAATAATCACAGGGTAGAATTGGTTGTGGAGGCCCATGTTTTGAGATCAAACTTTGCTGTAGGTGCAGTATTAAGTGTCTGCCTTGATTGCAAATTGTTTAGTGGTATCTGGGTGATTCAGGGTAGGTGCTAAAGTGAATGCCCTCTTTAGTTAATCAAAGGCCAACTGAGCCTCCATGGACCAGGTGAACTGGGTCCCCTTTTTCAGGACTGCCGTTATGGATGCAACCAGGCTACAGAATCCTTCAATAAATTGCTGGTAGAAATTGCCAACCCCCAGGAATTGCTGCATCCCACATACATCCTTGGATGTTGTCCAGTCAGATGTTGTCACCACTTCACACAGGTCTATCATGAGTCCCTCAGGTGGGATGATATATCCCAAGAATTCCATGGTGTCCTTATTGAATTCAAATTTCTTGAGCATTGTGTAGAGGTGTTGTGTTTTTTTGGCAGAGTCTCTCCAAGACAATGTGCATATGATGATTGTGGAGGTCCTGACTTTCAGAGACAATCAGAATGTCATCCAGGTGAATGAAGGCAAATTGCTCTGGCATGTCCCTAAAGGTGTCCTTTATGGAGTGCTGGAAAGTCACCAGGGTGTTGCAAAATCCAAACAGCATGACCAAATACTCCAACTGGCCAACCTGGTATGGAAGGCTGTCTTCCATTAATCTGCTTTCCTTGGGTTATAAGCTCCATGGAGGTCCAACTTTGTGAAGACCTTGGTGGAGTGGAGTCTTTTGAACAACTCATTAATAAGTGGTTACGGGTACCAGTTTCAGAATGTAATCTTGTTCAGCACTCTCTAGTCCACACAAGGCTGGAGGGAGCCGCCTTTCTTCTTACAAAGACTATTAAGCCCCCCGCTGGGGATGTGGAGAGGCCAATGAACCCCTTCTGCAGGTTTTCCTCTAGATTGGGTTTAGAGGGAGTAAATGCACCCAAATGGAACCTTTGCTCCTGGCTGGAGGTCATTGAGGCAGTCATAGCTGTGTTAAGGCAGTGCAGGTCAGCTTTCTTTTTGCTCAATATGTTAAATAGCAATTGTTTGCCAACATAAATCCCTGCAGCAATTGGGGAAGATTATGCAGGTTGCCAAAGTCGCTTTTGGATCCTCTCTTTGTATCACAGAATTTGTTCAAAGACTGAATAAGCCACAAAAGGTTGCTGGCCACCAGGTCTGCTTTTGGGGAGATAGCATTGTTGGTAAGACAGGAAGTCAAAGCATATCCTGCCTAACCACCAGCAGATGTGCAGGTTCTGGGCAACTAACCAGGGGATTCCAAGGACACCTAGTAAATGCTGTGCATGAATTAACCCAAACTAGATGGTTTCTGAATGCCCTTGAAGGGTAGGTACCTCTATGTACATCTACACTGCAATTAAAAACCCATGGCTGGCCTATGCCAGCGGAATCTGGCTAAGGGGTTTGGGCTAAGGGGATGTTTAATTGTGATATAGACATTTGGGCTCTGGCTGGACCCTGTGAGGTGGGAAGGTCCCAGAGCTCATGCTGCAGCCTGAGCCCAAACATTTACACCACAATTAAATAGCCCCTCAGCCCAAGCCCAAGGAGCACAAGTCAGCTGGCATAGGCTAGCCACAGGGGTCTAATTGCAGTGTAGACATACACATAAGGAGCCATCTGTTGGTGACCAGTCCCAACAAAAGGAGTGACCTGTCTATGGACTCCACTAACTGGGGGAGTCCTTGTGCTCAGTGGGGATATTGTGTCCTTGGGGAAACTCCAGATTCATGAAATTGGCTGAGGCACCCAAGTCCACCTCTAAGTTGGTGTTGGGTATCTCCAGGTGCTGGAGACAGGGAGGAAGTTTGGCCATCACCAGGATACCATGGATGAGTGTTGGCATGGGCTGCTGGGAAGAGGGGAAGGGCACCAGCCCAGCCCAGGGTCTCCTATCGGGTTGGGGCTTGGCATTTCCTGATTCAGGCACAGATTGGACCTTGGCAAAGCAGCTTGATGCAGTGTGTTCTGGTCTCCTGCAGTATAGGCAGAAGCCCAATGCCCAGCATTGAGCCTTCTCGACATAGAAAGGCAAGGCTTGACCTGATCAACTTGTATGGGTTTGGATGACAGAGACGGGACTGGTGATTTGGAGGATGGTGTGGATTGCACCCTCAGCAAGTTTGCAGATGACACTAAACTGGGATGCGAGGTAGATATGCTGGAGGGTAGGGATAGGATACAGAGGACCCTAGACAAATTAAAGGATTGGGCCAAAAGAAATCTGATGAGGTTCAACAAGGACAAGTGCAGAGTCCTGCACTTAGGACAGAAGAATCCCATGAACCGCTACAGACTAGGGACCGAATGGCTCAGCAGCAGTTCTGCAGAAAAGGACCGAGGGGTTACAGTGGATGAGAAGCTGGATAGGAGTCAACAGTGTGCTCTTGTTGCCAAGAAGGCCAATGGCATTTTAGGATGTATAAGTAGGGGCATTGCCAGCAGATCGAGGGACGTGATCGTTCCCCTCTATTCAACATTGGTGAGGCCTCATCTGGAGTACTGTGTCCAGTTTTGGGCCCCACACTACAAGACGGATGTGGAAAAATTGAAAAGCGTCCAGCGGAGGGCAACCAAAATGATTAGGGGATTGGAACACATGACTTTTGAGGAGAGGCTGAGGGAACTGGGATTGTTTCTTCTGCAGAAGAGAAGAATATGGGGGGATTTGATAGCTGCTTTCAACTACCTGAAAGGGGGTTCCAAAGAGGATGGATCTAGACTGTTCTCAGTGGTAGCTGATGACAGAACAAGGAGTAATGGTCTCAAGTTGCAGTGGAGGAGGTTTAGGTTGGATATTAGGAAAAACTTTTTCACTAGGAGGGTGGTGAAACACTGGAATGCGTTACCTAGGGAGGTGGTGGAATCTCCTTCCTTAAATATTTTTAAAGTCAGGCTTGACAAAGCCCTGGCTGGGATGATTTAGTTGGGGAATTGGTCCTGCTTTGAGCAGGGGGTTGGACTAGATGGCCTCCTGAGGTCCCTTCCAACCCTGATATTCTATGAGGGGAGTTGGTCCAGAGCCAGCAGGGCTGGAGAGAGCCAGGAGGGCCATCTTTTTTTCTTGGTGGTGTTTGGTCAGGTGGTCTTCAATCCTGATCCTTAAGTTGACTAAGTCATCCAGGCCAGATGACTATTCCACCAGTGCCAGTTCATTCTTAGTATCATTGTTTAGGCTGAGAGAGAAAAGATGATGCTGGGTGGCCTCATTCCACTCCGTGACTACTACCAAGCTGTGACCTAGGGATCTATTAGTGTTAGCTGGCAAAGGGTTCATTACTATGTCAGCAACTCCTATCAGGTCTGACATACTCCCTACACTTAACGTACTGCTTTCATAGTATTTATCCATAAAAAGTGTCATGTAAGAAATTAAATGAAACTGAGGATCATGCTGGTCATTAATATCCTTGTATGTTGTATGTACAGATATTTATGGAGTTGTGTATTAGTATTGAACATATACTTTAATACCCAGACTCTCCAGATATAAGTCACCAGCAGAGACCAGTTATCTCAAGCCAGGAGTGTTTGTCCATCTAGCTAATTGCCATGAAAATTAAGCATTGCATTGTTTCCCAATGGGCCTCCCATCATCAGTTTGAAGTAAATGCTAATAAAAGAACAATGATATAAAGTGAAACAAAAAAACCGACAACAAGCAATGGAGGAGAAGAGTTTTTTATTGGGGGTGCACTGGAAGGGCACAGGATGTTCACAAATACTTGGATTCCAGTTTTGACTGAAAACCAGCAGCTCTGTCAAACTGAATCCTTAGGAGAAAATCTACTTTCTTAAACAGAAAAAGAAACACTTAATAAGTGAAGACCTAGGATAGTGTTTTATGTTTTGTTTTTTATATGTGGAAACATTTCTGTTTCCATTTACTAGCCTTACTCCGTATCTCTTAAAATTTAACATTAATCATAAATTTATGACTGTTTCACTAGAAATATATTTCAGTGCTGTAATGTTATAAGAGACCTGATCTTGAGTTTGTACCAGTCTAGATGAGCATACTGTTTCTTAAACAGTTTTTACGTAATATCTGTGAGCATCTGGGTACTGCAGGGGGACACTTCAGATGCTCTTTGAGATTGGGGTGTGTCATAAATATAAAGGGATGGGTAAACCCCTTTAAAATCCCTCCTAGCCAGAGGAAAAATCCTCTCACCTGTAAAGGGTTAAGAAGCTAAAGGTAACCTTGCTGGTACCTGACCAAAATGACCTATGAGGAGACAAGATACTTTCAAAAGCTGGGAGGAGGGAGAGAAACAAAGGATCTGTGTCTGTCTGTATGCTGCTTTTGCCGGGGATAGAACAGGAATGGAGTCTTAGAACTTTTAGTAAGTAATCTAGCTAGGTATGTGTTAGATTATGATTTCTTTAAATGGCTGAGAAAAGAACTGTGCTGAATAGAATGACTATTCCTGCCTGTGTACCTTTTTTGTAACTTAAGGTTTTGCCTAGAGGGATTCTCTGTGTTTTGAATCTAATTACCCTGTAAGGTATCTACCATCCTGATTTTTCAGAGGTGATTCCTTTACTTCTATTAAAAGTCTTCTTGTAAGAAAACTGAATGCTTTTTCATTGTTCTCAGATCCAAGGGTTTGGGTCTGTGGTCACCTATGCAAATTGGTGAGGATTTTTACCAAACCTTCCCTAGGGAGTGGGGTGCAAGGGTTGGGAAGATTTTGGGGGGGAAAGACGTGTCCAAACTACGTTTCCCAGTAAACCCAGATAAAGTTTGGTGGTGGCAGTGGAAATCCAAGGGCAAAGGGTAAAATTAATTTGTACCTTGGGGAAGTTTTAACCTAAGCTGGTGAAAGTAAGCTTAGGAGGTTTTCATGCAGGTCCCCCCATCTGTACCCTAGAGTTCAGAGTGGGGAAGGAACCTTGACAGAGTGCACCTATTGTTAACTTGCAAGGTGAATTTAGAGCTGGCATAAGCCCAGAGAAGAGTGCTTAAGTGATTGAAGGGCTGGCAGTGTCAAGAAGCTGACACCAGCTACGACAAAAAAAATCCCACACCCCTCCCTATTGCTGAAAACAAGGAGTAAAAAGGTGACTTAGTCCTGGGCACCCCAAAAAGCTATCAGTGTCACAACCCTGGGCACCATAAAGTGTCACACATGGGTTGGAACTCTGCTGCATGTTTTAGTAAGTGGCTGGTGTCCCTACAGCAATACCCGAAGCACAGCTTCAGATGTCCGCTTGTGACCTGGATCACTGAAGAGCACAACCATAGCTTTAATGAAGTCTTCAAATTGTCCCAGAAGCAGGATCAATTTTTCTAGGAGTGGAGATGTCTAAACCGGGACTTCCCCAGTAAGCAGGCTGATAATCTCACTTGCAGTTCATCAGTGGATACAAATGTGGGCATAGCAGAAATAAGAGCCAACGCTGATTTTAAGAACCCACAAAATTTGTTGCTATTGCCATTAAACTTTTCAGGTAGGGGAGCTTGGGCTTGCATAGGGGTCAAAGCTGAAGGCAGTGTGGCTTGAGCTTGCAGCACTGCATTCTGCGTCTACAGGGTGGCAACTTGAGCCTGCAAGATCTGTAGGGCTTCTAGGGTGACCAGACAGCAAGTGTGAAAAATCCAGACAGGAGGTGGGGGGTAATAGGTGCCAATTTAAGACACAGCCCCAAATATCAGGACTGTCCCTTTAAAATCAGGACATCTGGTCACCCTAAGGGCTTCCACTGTCTCCATCAGAGAGAGATTGACCTTTGCAGAGTCCATATTTGCCATATCCGCTCTAGTTCTCTTATTGTTTGTGTTTGGGACTGCTCAAACTGTCAGTGATCAGGATATGGGTGGTTGTGCCTAGTGGTTAGAGCAGGTATCAGGGGCCAGAGCCAAGGGTCACAGCCAGGGCAGGAACTAGGATTTGGAGCCCAGGGTGAACCCCATGTAGGCCACACCTCTGCCAGTGCACCCCAAACCAACTGCATCCCCAGCTCTGCCAATGCATACAACAAGAGGGAGCATGCTAATAAAATTTGTGGATGACACAAAGTTGGGGGTACTGTCAACATGGAGGAGGACTGGAATACCACACAAATAGATCTGAATGACCTTTAAAACTGGAGTAATAGATATGGGATGAAATGTAATGATGCAAAGTGCAAGGCCACCCATTTAGCAAAAATTCTTGTTAGACTTTATCAGCTGGGGCCATATCACTTGGAAATGACCGAGGAGAAAGAAAAGGTTAGTAGCAATTGGACATCTGACATAGTGAATGCCAGTAAAAATTAGGTGGGACCAGAGGCTAAAATAAGGAGAGAATATGTTAAAAATTATTTAGACAAGTCCGATGTCGTCAAGTCACCAGGGCCTGATGAAATACATTCTAGAATACTCAAGGAGCTTAATGAAGAGATATCTGAGCCATCAGAACTTATCTTCAAAAAGTAATGGAAGATGGGAGCGATTCTAGAGGACTGGAGCACTATATTTGCCCATCTATAAAAAGGGAAATAAGTACAACCTGAGGAATTACAGACCAGTCAATTTAACTTCAGTACCTGGAAAGATAATGACACAACTAATTAAACAATCAATCAATTAGCAAACACCTAGAAGATGATAATAAGGCAAATAGTGACAGTCGCCATGGATTTGTCAAAAACAAATCATGTCAAACCAACCTAATAGCTTTCTTTCAAAGGGTAACAAGCCTTGTGGGTAAGGGGAAGCAGTAAATGTGGCAACCTGGGCAGCAGTGACCATGAGATGGTTGAGTTCAGGATCCTCACAAAAGTAAGAAAAGACAGTAGCAAAATACAGACCCTGGACTTCAGAAAAGCAGACCTTAGGGAACTGATGGGCAGGATCCCCTGGGAGGTTACTATGCGGGGGAAAGGAGTCCAGAAAAGCTGGCTGTATTTTAAAGAAGCCTTATTGACGGCACAGGAACAAACCATCCCAATGTGCAGAAAGAATAGCAAATATGGCAGGCAACCAGCTTAGCTTAACTGTGAAATCTTCAATGAACTTAAACGCGAAAAGGAAGCTTGCAAGAAGTGGAAATCTGGACAAATGACAAGGGAGGAGTATAAAAATATTGCTCAAGCATGCAGGGGTGTAATCAGGAAGGCCAAAGCACAACTGGAGTTGCAGCTAGCAAGGGATGTGAAGGGTAACAAAGGTTTCTACAGGTATGTTAGCAACAAGAAAAAGGTCGGGGAAAGTGTGGGACCCTTAATGAATGGGGGAGGCAACCTAGTGACAGATGTGGAAAAAGCTGAAGTCCTCAATGCTATTTTTTGCCTCAGTCTTCACAGACAAGGTCAGCTTCCAAATTGCTGTCCTGGGCAACAAAGTATGGGGAGGAGGTGAGCAGTCCTCAGTGGTGAAAGAAGAGGTTAAGGACTATTTAGAAAAACTGGACATGCACAAGTCCATGGGTCCAGATCTAATGCAGGGTGCTGAGGGAATTGGCTGATCATAGAATATCAGGGTTGGAAGGGACCTCAGGAGGTCATCTAGTCCAACCCGCTGCTCAAAGCAGGACCGATCCCCGACTAAATCATCCCAGCCAGGGCTTTGTCAAGCCTGACCTTAAACTTCTAGGGAAGGAGATTCTACCACCTCTCTAGGTAACACATTCCAGTGTTTCATCACCCTCCTAGTGAAAGTGTTTCCTAATATCCAACCTAAATCTCCCCCACTGCAACTTGAGACCATTACTCCTTGTTCTGTCATCTGCTACCACTGAGAACAGTCTAGGTCCATCCTCTTTGGAACCCCCTTTCAGGTAGTTGAAAGCAGCTATCAAATCCCCCCTCATTCTTCTCTTCTGCAGACTAAACAATCCCAGTTCCCTCAGCCTCTCCTCATAAGTCATGTGTTCCAGTCCCCTAATCGTTTTTGTTGCCCTCCGCTGGACTCTTTCCAATTTTTCCGCATCCTTCTTGTAGCGTGGGGCCCAAAACTGGACACACTACTCCAGATGAGGCCTCACCAATGTCGAATAGAGGGGAACGATTATGTCCCTTGATCGGATGTGATTGCAGAGCCATTAGCCATTATCTTTGAAAACTCATGGCGATTGGGGGAGGTCCTGGACAATTGGAAAAAGGCAAATATAATGCCCATCTTTAAAAAAGGGAAGAAGGAGAACCTGGGGAACTACAGACGAGTCAGCCTCCCCTCAGTTGCTGGAAAAATCATGGAGCAGGTCCTCAAGGAATCCATTTTGAAGCACTTGGAGGAGAGGAAGGTGATCAGGAGCAGTCAACATGGATTCACCAAGGGCAAGTCATGCCTGACCAACCTGATTGCCATCTGTGATGAGATAACTGGCTCTGTGGATATGGGGAAAGCAGTGGACATGATATATCTTGATTTTAGCAAAGCTTTTGATACAGTCTCCCATAGTATTCTTGCCAGCAAGTTAAAAAAGTATGGATTGGATGAATGGACTATAAGGTGGATAGAAAACTGGCTAGATTGTCGTGCTCAATGGGTGGTGATCAACGGCTCAGTGTCTAGTTGGCAGCTGGTAGACATTTTCAAGTACATAAAAGATTGTCCTATCCTCAGTGGTTAAGGAAAACAATTTTTCTCCCTCCTTGTAATAAGAAGCAATAGGCTTAAAGTGCAGCACGGGTGGTTAAGGTTGGACATTAGGAAACACCTCCTAACAGTCAGGGTGGTTAAGGACTGGAATAAATTGCCTAGAGAGGTTGTGGAATCTCCATCATTGGAGATTTTTAAGAGCAGGTTAGACAAACACCTGTCAGGGATGATCTAGATCAGGGGTGGGCAAACTTTTTTGCCTGAGGTTCCTGGAGCCAAAGTCCCCTTGTAAGCTGGTATGGTCTCTCACCAGCCTATCTGGATCTGGTCCTGCAGGAGAGAGAAAGGCAGGGAAATGCCTAGTTTGAGGATGCTGCTGGCTCTTAGGTGCCTGGGTGTCAGGACTAAGGAAGTTATGCACAGGCCCAGCAACATATCCATACTATTGTAGGACTGGAAGGGACCTCAAAAGGTCATCTAGTCCAGTCCCCTGCATTCATGGCAGGACTAAGTATTATCTAGATCAGAGGTGGGCAAACTATGGCCCATGGGCCACATCTGACCTGCAGGACCTTCCTGACTGTCCCCTGAGCTCAGGCCGGGGAGGCTCACCCCCAGCCCCCTCCCCTGCAGCCTGAGCATGCCGCGCCGCCAGCACTCTGGCCCACCGCTCTTGCTGGGCAGCATGGCGGCATGGCTGGTTCCGGCATGGTAAGGGGGCAGGGGTCCCAGTGCAGCAGTCAGGGAGCGGTTGAATGAGTTGGGGGTTTGGGGAGGGCAGTCAGGGAACAGGAAACGGGGGGGGGGGGGTTGGATAGGGTGTGGGAATCCCAGGGGGCCTGTCAGGGGTGTGGATAGGGGTTGGGGCAGTCAGGGAACAGGGAGAAGGGGGGGTTGGATAGGGGCTGGGGTCCCGGGAGGCAGTTAGGGGTGGGGGTCCAAGGAGCGGGCAGTCAGGGGACAAGAAGCGGGGGGGTTGGATGGGTCAGGGATTCTGAGGATGGGCAGTCGGGGGGCGGGAAGTGGAATGGGGCAGATAAGGGGTGGGGGCCAGGCTGTTTGGGGAGGCACAGCCTTCCCTACCCGGCCCTCCATATAGTTTTCCAACCCCTATGTAGCCTGTGGGCCATAGTTTGCCCACCTCTGATCTAGATAATACTTAGTTCTGCTATGAATGCAGGGGACTGGACTAGATGACCTTTTGAGGTCCCTTCCAGTCCTACAATAGTATGGATATGTTGCTGGGCCTGTGCATAACTTCCTTAGTCCTGACACCCAGGCACCTAAGAGCCAGCAGCATCCTCAAACTAGGCATTTCCCTGCCTTTCTCTCTCCTGCAGGACTAGATCCAGATAGGCTGGTGAGAGACCATACCAGCTTACAAGGGGACTTTGGTTACAGGAACCTTAAGAAGTGTGCAGGGATAAAGCTTCAGCACTGTTCAGGTCAGGAAAGCTAATATTTCACAGTTCCTAAGCAACCACACCCATCTCAAAATAGTCCAGTGATTAGAGCACTAGCATGGAATTTGGGAGACCAGAGTTCAATTCCTTCCAGTGCCACACCCTCCTGGGTGACCTTTAGTCTTAGGCAATAAAGCATGGACAAAGACTACCTGTAAAAGAGGTGATGCATGTGGGGTCAAGTGCCCCCCCACATTTCTGCGAGAGCCTTGCTAGCTCTGTCCTGCTGCTGTGCGTCTCCCTTGGCACTTCCAGCTTGCTCGGCCCCTTCCCCAGCAGCTGGGCCTGGGCAGGGAGCTGAAAGTGCAGTATGGAGTTGCTTCTCGTGTCGGCTGACTCAGCTCAGGGACCCCGCCTGGGAGAGAGCCTGGCGGGGAGGCAGTGGTGGCTCATCCGCTCTGCTCCCTGCCTGGTCCCAGCTGACAGGGACAGGGGCCAAGTGACCTGGAAATGTGCAGAGGAATGGGGGTCTCCAGCTTGCTAGGCAGCGACTGAGCAGCCAGCCTCAGCTGGTGTGAGAAGCGGCTCTGCCCCGCCCCCTATATTCCCCACTTGGGCCTGCTGCTGGGACGGGACAAATGAGCCAGAAATGTGGGGAGGTGCAGGAGAAAGCAGAGCCCCCACTCCCCACAGGTAACTCTGGCAGGGAGAGTGTGGTGGCCCCAGGCCGGGCGCAGGGTGGGAGGTCACTGGGGAAGGTGTTGGGAGCAGGGTCCCTCTGCGCAGCCAGAAGTAGGGGCATTGCCCATGCCCCTCCCACTGCTGAGGTGTCCATGAGATACATGCCTTAGACTGCAGTTCACAAAAGCTAGCACACTAGGTGGGGAGCTGCCTAAGATAGCCAATGGGAGATGCTGATGACAACGATGTGTCCTAAGCCCCACTGTTCTCATGGAGATAGGTGCCCAAATGTGTACATTTTAAAAGTGTACATTTTAAATGTTGTAGCTGTGCTGCTGTAGCACTTCAGCATAGACCCTACTTACACAGACAGGAGGGGTTCTCCTGCCAGTGTAGGTAATCCACCCTCCCACTCCGAGAGGTAGTAGCTAGATCAATGGAAGGATTCTTCTGTCAACCTAGCACTGTCTACACTAGGGGTAGATCAGTATAGCTATGTCTTCTGTGGGTATGCATATTTCACACCCCTGGGAGAAATAGCTATGCCAATGTAAATTCCCAGTGTAGACCAGCCCTAGGACTATCTCTGCTTGTGATCCATGAATAGGAACCCCAGCTGTAGAGTCAGGTGGTCTAGGTGCCTAAATAGTTTTTGTGGGAATGAGTGCGATTCTGTCCCATTCTACACAAGAGCTGGAGGAGCTGCCTGCCTCATAACAACAAGGATGTTGTGTTATCAAGAGTGGGAGGTTGAGGTGGTCCATATGAGTTTGAGTGGGAGTTCTGTTGGAGGAGAAGGTATTCTGTTGGAGGAGAAGAGGCTGGTAGGGGCAGTGTGCTGGGAGAGAAGCTGAGCCCTGATTAGGGGGCGGGGCTTCTCTGACTAGGGGTCCTATAAAGGCAGCCAGCCAGTCAGGCAGCAGCTAGGACAGCTGCAGTGGCACAGGAGCCAGCAAACAGAGCTGTAAACAGGGGAGTTTGAGTGACAATTCTGTTGGAGGAGAAGGACTTAGGTAGGAAGGCTATGACCAATACAGAGGCAGCAGTGGTAGTGACCCAAGTAGTGGAAGACACAATGAAGATGACTGGATGTAGAAGCTGAGGCATGTACATGATCCTGGAGGGGGTACCTGAAAAGAGTTTCGTCTGCATGAAGTGCCGCCTGATAGAGCTGGTGGAAGAAAAGATCTGAGGATTGGAGATGCAGGTGGAAACTCTGTTTGTTTGAGTTTAGAAGGGGGTTCAAGCAGATGAAGGAGCAAAGACATGAGGAGGCTAAAGGGAAAAGGTCAGACTTGCAGATGGAAGCAGGACCAAAGAACTCTGAGGGGAGACTGCTGGGTGAGGAAAATGGACAGTGGAAGCA
The DNA here is from genome assembly GCF_965140235.1 of Caretta caretta. Taxonomy (NCBI): domain Eukaryota; kingdom Metazoa; phylum Chordata; order Testudines; family Cheloniidae; genus Caretta; species Caretta caretta. Next base: position 147,992,235 of record NC_134207.1, on the reverse strand, counting down.
TGTGACTAAGAGAACCAGGCAGAGGAAAAGATGGGCTAGTGAAGAAGAAACAGAGCTCAGGAACAGGTTTGCGGAGTTGGAAAATTAAGAAGGGGCACAGCAAGTGGTCACTGAAGGTGAGAGGGGAAGGAAGAAGAAAAGAGCAGCTAGCCGTATAGGAAGAGGGCAAGAGTCAATGGAGATAACAACACCAAATATGAGCCCCAGGAGGATACGGGATGGGTTGCAGAGGATTGCAAGGGACAATAGGAATCGAGAGGACTTGCAGCCAGAGGGAACAGGGGATAGACTGGAGTATCGCACCATTGCCAGGAAAAGGCAGGTCTACGTGATTGGGGACTCCTTACTGAGAAAAATAGACAGGCCTGTAATGAGCTGATCCAGAGAACAGAAGGGTGTGCTGTCTGCCACGTGCTAAGATACAGGATGTGGACCTGAGGCTGAAGAGGATCCTAACAGGAGCGGGAAAGAATCCACTGATTGCCCTTCATGTGGGAACAAATGATAAGGCTAGATTCTCGCTGGAATGTATCAAGGGAGACTATGCCAGGCTGGGGAAGATGCTTAAGGAAATCGAGGCTCAGGTGATCTTCAGTGGGATTCTACCTGTTCCTAGAGAAGGGCAACAAAGGTGTGACAAGATTATGATGCTCAACAGATGGCTCAGGCACTGGTGCTATAAGGAGGGCTTTGGGAAGTGGCTATGGCCGCTGGGAAGCGTTCATGGACAGAGGACTGTTCTCTTGGGATGGACTTCACTGAGTAAGGAGGGAAATAGACGTCTAGGATGGAGGATGGCACAACTGATCAAGAGAGCTTTAAACTAGGAATTTGGGGAGATGGTTGGGAGATGTCCAGGTAATCACCATGCCGGATTTTAACATTGAGAGGGAAGAAAACAAAGTAAGAAAGGATACAGCCGTGGGTAGGAGAATGGACATAAGAAGGAAGGGTAGTGTACATACCAGTCTAATAGGTGATACTGACAATAGAATGTCTGTGCCTAATCGGATAAAGAATGTGAGCAAGGCCAAACAGCAAAAATTAAGATGTTTGTACACCAATGCGAGGAGCCTAGGTAACAAAATGGAACTAGAGGAACTAGAGCTACTGGTGCAGGAAGTGAAACCAGATATTATAGGGATAACAGAAACATGGTGGAATAGTAGTCATGGCTGGACTACAGGTATTGAAGGGTATGTGCTGTTTAGGAAAGACAGAAATAAAGGCAAAGGTGATGGAGCATTGTATATCAATGATGAGGTAGACTGTAAAGAAATAAGTGTTGGAATGGACAAGACAGTCTGTCTGGGCAAAAATCACATTGGGGAAGAAAGCTACTTGAGCCTTAGTGCATGGGGTGTGCTATAGACTGCCAGGATCTGATCTGGATATGGATAGAGACTTCTTTAATGTTTTTAATTAAGTAAATACTAATGGGAATTGTGTAATCATGGGAGACTTTAACTTCCCAGATATAGATTGGAGGACAAGTGCTAGTAATAATAATAGGGGCTCAGATTTTCCTGGATGCAATAACTGGGTTCCTTCACCAAGCAGTTGCTGAACCAATAAAAGGGATGCCATTTTAGATTTGGTTTTGGTGAGTACTAGAAGAAATGGTTGTAGGGGGCAACCTTGGTTTGAGCGATCATGAGCTAATTCAGTTCAATCTAAATGGAAGGATAAACAAAAATAGATCTGTGACTAGGGTTTTTTATTTCAAAAGGGCTGACTTTAAAAAATTAAGGAAATTAGTTAAGGAAGTGAATTGGACTGAAAAACTTGTGGATCTAAGGCGAAGGCGGCCTGGAATTATTTCATGTCAAAGTTGCAGAAACTATCAGAAGCCTGCATCTCAAGAAAGGGGAAAAATTCATAGGCAGGAGTTGTAGACCAAGCTGGATGAGCAAGTATCTCAAAGAGGTGATTAAGAAAAAGCAGAAAGCCTACAAGGAGTGGAAGATGGGAGGGATTAGCAAGGAAAGCTACTTTATTGAGGTCAGAACATGTAGGGATAAAGTGAGAAAGGCCAAAAGCCCTGTAGAGTTGAACCTTGCAAAGGGAATTAAAACCAATAGTAAAAGGTTCTATAGCCATATAAATAAGAAGAAAACAAAGAAAGGAGAAGTGGGACCACTAAACACTGAGGATGGAGTGGAGGTTAAGGATAATCTAGGCATGGCCCAATAGCTAAACAAATACTTTGCCTCCGTCTTTAATGAAGAGGTTAGGGACCTTGGCACAAAAAGCAGGAATGTGCTAGTAAAGTTTGCAGATGACACAAAGCTGGGAGGTATTGCCAATACAGAGAAGGACTGGGATATCATACAGGAAGATCTGGATGACCTTGTAAACTGGAATAATGGTAATAGGATGAAATTTAATAGTGGAAAAGTGCAAGGGATTAGAGATTAATAACAAGAATTTTTGTTATAAACTGGGGACACATCACTTGGAAGTAACAGAGGAGGAGAAGGACCTTGGAGTATTGGTTGATCATAGGATGACTGTGAGCCACTAATGTGATACGGCTGTGAAAAAAGCTAATGCGGTCTTGGGAAGTAGCAGGCGAGGTATTTCCAGTAGAGATAAGGAGGTGTTAGTACCGTTATACAAGGCACTGGTGAGACCTCATCTAGAATATTGTGTGCAGTTCTGGTCTCCCATGTTAAAGAAAGATGAATTCAAACTGGAACAGGTACAGAGAAGGGCTGCTAGGATGATACGAGGAATGGAAAACCTGTCTTATGAAAGGAGACTCAAAGAGCTTGGCTTGTTTAGCCTAACCAAAAGAAGGCTGAGAGGAGATATAATTGCTCTCTATAAATATATCCAAGGGATAAATACCACTGAGGGAGAAGAATTATTTAAACTCAGTACCAATGTGGACACAAGAACAAATAGATATAAACTGGCCAGCAGGAAGCTTAGACTTGAAATTAGATGAAGGTTTCTAACCCTCAGAGGAGTGAAGTTCTGGAACAGCCTTCCAAGGGAAGCAGTGGGGGAAAAGACATATCTGGCTTCAAGACTAAGCTTGATAAGTTTATAGAAGGGATGATACGATGGGATAGCCTAATTTTGGCAATTAATTGATCGTCAGCTATTAGCGGTAAATGTGCCCAATGGTCTGTGATGGGATGTTAGATGGGGTGGGATCTGAGTTCCTGCAGAGAATTCTTTCCTGGGTGTCTGGCTAGTGAGTCTTGCCCACGTGCTCAGGGTTTAGCTGATCGCCATATTTGGGGTTGGGAAGGAACTTTCCTCCAGGGCAGATTGGCAGGAATCACTTGCTGGGGCACTGGTCACTTGCTGGAGGATTCTCTGCACCTTGAAGTCTTTAAACCACAATCTGAGGACTTCAATAGCTCAGACATAGGTTAGGGGTTTGTTACAGGAGTGGGTGGGAGAGATTCTGTGGCCTGCGTTGTGCAGGAGGTCAGACTAGACGATCATAATGGTCCCTTCTGACCTTAAAGTCTGTGATTATGATATTTATTTATTTTAAGTCAGAACATCTGATCTCAGGAATTTGTCACTCTGGAAAACTAGATCAACCCTTTCATGACCTATTCAGTTTCTATACATCTGGGATCTGGAATAATCCAAGAAATCCCAAAGCACTTCACAAACTGTAAAGTATAGCACTACTGAAATTCAGCTAGCTCCAGGAGATGGAGTGTGGAAGGCAACCAGTACACAGCATCTTACACAACAGTGGGGATGGAAACATTTTGTTGAAGAACATTGGGGAAAATTCCTTCCTCTTACAAAAAGTGCCAAGGTGTTTTTAATGTCTTTCTTATCCAAATAAGATACTAGTTGTCCAGGTCTTCTCTTAAAGACCCATAGACAGCAAACTGCATGGTACTCTGATCTAACTCAGTAGGATAATGGGTTTAGTCAGTACCACTGAGGTGGTTCCAGGAATGCTAGGTGTTTGAAATCTGAAGTTGAGACTGTTAAACTATCACCTCTTTTTTGTTTGTCATGTTTGGGTGAAAAAATTTTTAAATTTCTTTTTCAAAAGGTGGCTCTCTGTGATGCTTCCTGGGAGCACCCAAGGTTATGAGGCACCTTGTTATCACCTCCCTATAGCATGAGAGAGCCTTTACTGTGTCTGCTGGATGTCAGCTCCTCACCTCCACTGGCCACAGACAACACAATCACTCTCCTCTCAAACTGCAGAGGCTCCACTATCCCTCTGTAGGTTAGTGATAGGAACACTCCAAGCCCCAAAGCCACCAAACATCCCCCTGGAGTGCCCAGCCCCTGATCCACTCAGTGTTCACAGACACAGATATTCTGCTCTCAAAGGAACACTATAAATCAGGTTATCTGTTACACCTTAGGTCACAGCTCTGCTTAACACATAGCACTTAGATATGTTTATAGAAAAAACAAGCAAAAGTTTAATGAGGAATAGAGATTCAAATGGTAAGTTGAAATAATGGAAACAAATGGTTATATATTAAACAAAATCATTAAATACATTCTAAAACCTAGACTTAAGTAACAAGATACACTCTCATCTAAAAGCATAGCTCACTCCAAAGTCTTTCTCCCAGTGCTTAACAGCTTTCCTGGTTGTGATCCTACAGTCATAAGACAATGCCCACTAGCAGCTTGTCTCCCCATGTGAAGCATTGTTAGTGTGCAGAAGAGAAGGGTGAGGGGGGATTTGATAGCAGCCTTCAATTACCCGAAGGGGGGGTTCCAAAGAGGATGGAGCTAGGCTGTTCTCAGTGGTGGCAGATGACAGACCAAGAAGCAATGGTCTCAAGTTGCAGTGGGGGAGGTCTAGGTTGGACATTAGGAAACACTGTTTCACTAGGAGGGTGGTGAAACACTGGAATGGGTTACCTAGTGAGGTGGTGGAATCTCCATCTTTAGAGGTTTTTAAGGCCTGGCTTGACAAAGCCCTGGCTAGGATGATTTAGTTGGTGCTGGTCCTGCTTTGATCTGGGGGCTGGACTAGATGACCTCCTGAGGTCTCCTCCAACCCTAATATTCTATGATTTGCATGGCACTTTTGTAGCTGGCATTGCAAGGTATTTATGTGCCAAATATGCTAAACATTCGTATGCCCCTTCATGCTTTGGCCAACATTCCAGAGGACATACTTCAATGATGATGACACTCATTTTTAAAAAAGAATGAATTAATTAAATTTGTGACTGAACTCCTTGGGGGAGAATTGTATGTCTCCTGCTCTATTTTAACCACATTCTGCCATATATTTGATGTTATAGCAATCTCCGATGATGACCCAGCACATGTTCGTTTTTAAGAACACTTTCACTGCAGATTTGGCAAAACACATAGGTACCAATGTGAGATTTCTAAAGATAGCTACAGCACTCGACCCCAGGTTTAAGAATCTGAAGTGCCTTCCAAAATCAGAGCGAGATGAGGTGTGGAGCATGCTTTCTGAAATCTTAAAAGAGCAACACTCCAATGCAGAAACTACAGAACTGAACCACCAAAAAAAAAAATCAACTTTCTGCTGGTGGCATGTGAATCAGATGATGAAAATGAACATGCAGATCCCGTCATCGGCATGGATGCATATCTTCTGGAATTGTTGAAGTATGAAGGGACATATGAATCTTTAGTGCATCTGGGACATAAATATCTTGCTACACCAGTGTCATAAATATCAATGGAAGGTAACCACCTTTCTGTATACAGTGCTATAAAATCCCTCCTGGCCAGAGGCAAAACCCTTTCACCTGTAAAGGGTTAAGAAGCTAAGATAACCTCACTGGCACCTGACCCAAAATGACCAATGAGGGGACAAGATACTTTCAAATCTGGAGGAGGGGAACAAAGGGTCTGTCTGTGTGATGCTTTTGCCGGGAACAGATCAGGAATGCAGCCTTACAACTCCTGTTAAGTTACGTTTCAGAGTAACAGCCGTGTTAGTCTGTATTCGCAAAAAGAAAAGAAGTACTTGTGGCACCTTAGAGACTAACCAATTTATTTGAGCATAAGCTTTCGTGAGCTACAGCATCCGATGAAGCGAGCTGTAGCTCACGAAAGCTTATGCTCAAATAAATTGGTTAATCTCTAAGGTGCCACAAGTACTCCTTTACTTACTTACTTACCAGGAAGAAGAAATCTACCTAGAAATGCATTAGATTTCATTTTGTTTAATGGCTGGTAAAATAAGCTGTGCTGGAGGGAATGTATGTTCCTGTTGTTGAGTCTTTTTGTAACTTAAGGTTTTGCCTAGAGGGATACTCTATGTTTTGAATCTAATTACCCTGTAAGGTATTTACCATCCTGATTTTACAGAGGTGATTCTTTTACCTTTTTCTTTAATTAAAATTCTTCTTTTAAGAACCTGATTGATTTTTTTCATTGTTCTTAGGATCCAAGGGTTTGGGTCTGTGTTCATCTGTACAAATTGGTGAGTATTCTGATCAAGCCTTCCCCAGGAAAGGAGGTGTAGGGTTTGGGGGGATATTTTGGGGGAAGACGTCTCCAAGTGGGCTCTTTCCCTGTTCTTTTGTTTAAAACGCTTGGTGGTGGCAGCATACTGTTCAAGGACAAGGCAAAGTTTGTACCTTGGGGAAGTTTTTAAACCTAAGCTGGTAAGAATAAGCTTGGGGGTATCAAGGTTCCTCCCCCACTCTGAACTCTAGGGTACAGATGTGGGGACCTGCATAAAAACCTCCTAAGCTTACTTTCACCAGCTTAGGTTAAAACTTCCCCAAGGTACAAATCAATTTTATCCTTTGACCCTGGATTTCCACTGTCACCACCAAACTCTAACTGGGTTTACTGGGAAACGTAGTTTGGACACGTCTTTCCCCCCCAAAATCCTCCCAACCCTTGCACCCCACTTCCTGGGAAAGGTTTGGCAAAAATCCTCACCAATTTGCATAGGTGACCACAGTCCCAAACCCTTGGATCTGAGAATAATAAAGCATTCAGTTTTCTTACAAGAAGACTTTTAATAGAAGTAAAGGAATCACCTCTGTAAAATCAGGATGGTAGATACCTTACAGGGTAATTAGATTCAAAACATAGAGAATCCCTCTAGGCAAAACCTTAAGTTACAAAAAAGGTACACAGACAGGAATAGTCATTCTATTCAGCATAGTTCTTTTCTCAGCCATTTAAAGAAATCATAATCTAACACATACCTAGCTAGATTACTTACTAAAAGTTCTAAGACTCCATTCCTGGTCTATCCCTGGCAAAAGCAGCATACAGACAGACACAAACCCTTTGTTTCTCTCCCTCCTCCCAGCTTTTGAAAGTATCTTGTCTCCTCATTGGTCATTTTGGTCAGGTACCAGCGAGGTTACCTTTAGCTTCTTAACCCTTTACAGGTGAGAGGATTTTTCCTCTGGCCAGGAGGGATTTTAAAGGGGTTTACCCTTCCCTTTATATTTATGACAGGGGGTCTTTAATGCAGGTCCCCACATCTGTACCCTAGAGTTCAGAGTGGGGAAGGAACCTTGAAAACCAGCTACAACAGTGCCATACAAACACCTGTTGTCACTTTCAGATGACATTGTAAACAAGAAGCGGACAGCATTATCTCCTGCAAATGTAAACAAACTTGATTGTCTGAGCGATTGGCTGAACAAGAAGTAGGATTGAGTGGACTTGTGGGCTGTAAAGTTTTGCATTGTTTTATTTTTGAGTGCAGTTATTTTTTGTACATATTTCTAGAATTGTAAGATCAACTTTTTATGATAAAGAGATTGCATTTCATCATTTGTATTAGGTGAATTGAAAAATACTATTTTTTTACTGTGCAAATATTTGTAATTAAAAATAATATAAAGTGAGCACTGTTCACTTCATAGTCTGTGTGATAGTTGAAATCAATATATTTGAAAATGTAGAAAACATCCAAAAATATTTAAATAATTGGTATTCTATTATTCTTTAACCGTGCAATTAATCACAATTTTTTTAATCACTTGACAGCCCTAGTTCAAAGAGAAGATTTTAAAATGAGCCATTTAAAAAATCTGTACAGTAGGACTTAATGCCATATTATAGGAATAAAAAAGAGTTGGTAACACTTTGCAACCTTAACACCAACAAGAGACTTGAAATATTAATTACCTGTTCTGTTCCCATTTAGTGGGCAAGCACTCCAAGGAAGGGGCTCTTGGAAGGAGTTAATGAAATACCACATCACCCAGGTTAAAATGGTGTTATAATATAAGCTCACAATGAATGACACCATCAATGAACCAATACCTATTGAATACAAAAAAATTTCAGTTTAAACAAATTGCTTAAATAAGCTGTCAGAACACTTATTTACTTTACCCAACAAATTTATGCCACTCCTGCTACTGCATTTGCCCTAATCTCTCGTTTTTGTGTGAGTGTTTTTGTTTGTTTTTCCCCTTTGGTGGTTTTAAAAACAGTCTAGGTCAGCTGTGATGGTCTCTTCCCCTGAATAGAACCAAGATGACAATTACTCAACAGCACAGACAGGAAACCTCCTCCCCTGGGAGTGAAAGTGCTAGGATAACATTTCAAATTCAGGGAGCAGTACAAGAGTGGCCACTTTGTCCTTAACATTCTGTGATAGTGAAGGAAAGAAAGGACTGTGGAAGGAGATGGGATTATAACAAATATCTTAATCTAAAATGAAAAGGGTGGAGGAGAAAAGAGGTGGAAAAGGGGGTGGAAGAGTTTAAGGGTATGGGGAAAATGTAGATTCAGGTGATCAGAAGAAGGGGCAGGGTGAAGGCCAGAACACTGAACTCTCATGCATGATAGCATTTCACAATAGCAGTGGGGAAACCAGGTATAGTTTGCTGCTGCCCCTGTGCAGAGGACTATGAGGTGTTCACATATGAGTGGGTTGCGGTGACAGTGCAGCAATTCTATGGAATCAACTTTTGTACAGGAGTCCTGAGGAGGTAGAGGTACTCCAAATGCGTGAGGGAGAGGAAGAGCACAAACCTCAGGTCCCTGGCCCTACTACCACAGCTACCCACAACACTTGATGGTACAGCAGATAGTTTAACTTTTCTTTTAAGATGCAGGTGCAAGAACAGCCCCCATCATCATCAACAGGTAGTGATCAATGGCTCCATGTCTAGTTGGCAGCCGGTGTCAAGTGGAGTGCCCCAGGGGTCGGTCCTGGGGCCGGTTTTGTTCAATATCTTCATAAATGATCTGGAGGATGGTGTGGATTGCACTCTCAGCAAATTTGCAGATGATACTAAACTGGGAGGAGTGGTAGATACGCTGGAGGGCAGGGATAGGATACAGAGGGACCTAGACAAATTGGAGGATTGGGCCAAAAGAAATCTGATGAGGTTCAATAAGGATAAGTGCAGGGTCCTGCACTTAGGACAGAAGAACCCAATGCACAGCTACAGCCTAGGGACCGAATGGCTAGGAAGCAGTTCTGTGGAAAAGGACCTAGGGGTGACAGTGGACGAGAAGCTGGATATGAGTCAGCAGTGTGCCCTTGTTGCCAAGAAGGCCAATGGCATTTTGGAATGTATAAGTAGGGGCATAGCGAGCAGATCGAGGGACGTGATCGTCCCCCTCTATTCGACATTGGTGAGGCCTCATCTGGAGTACTGTGTCCAGTTTTGGGCCCCACACTACAAGAAGGATGTGGATAAATTGGAGAGAGTCCAGTGAAGGGCAACAAAAATGATTAGGGGTCTGGAACACATGACTTATGAGGAGAGGCTGAGGGAGCTGGGATTGTTTAGTCTGCAGAAGAGAAGAATGAGGGGGATTTGATAGCTGCTTTCAACTACCTGAGAGGTGGTTCCAGAGAGGATGGTTCTAGACTATTCTCAGTGGTAGAAGAGGACAGGACAAGGAGTAATGGTCTCAAGTTGCAGTGGGGGAGGTTTAGGTTGGATATTAGGAAAAACCTTTTCACTAGGAGGGTGGTGAAACACTGGAATACGTTACCTAGAGAGGTGGTAGAATCTCCTTCCTTAGAAGTTTTTAAGGTCAGGCTTGACAAAGCCCTGGCTGGGATGATTTAATTGGGGATTGGTCCTGCTTTGAGCAGGGGGTTGGACTAGATGACCTCCTGAGGTCCCTTCCAACCCTGATATTCTATGATCTCAAGGTTCCCTCAGTGATGAGTGGGACCAAGAGTGTTTTCTAGTGCAGGAACACCTAGCTTCATCTTACAGCTATGGAACAGGAGGAGAGCCATAGAAAAGAAGTGGGGAGGCGGGTGAGTGGACTCAGAAGGAAGCTGAAGCAGTAATGTAGGGCTCTACAGGAGTGTCAGCTGGCTTTTGCAGCCTGGGAGAACATAAGAATGGCCATACTGTGTCAGACTAAGGGTCCGTCTAGCTCAGTATCCTGTCTTCTGACAGTGGCCAATACCAGGTGCTTCAGAGGGAAAGAACAGACCAGGTGATCATCAAGTGAGCCAACCCCTTTCACCCATTCCCAGCTTCTGGCAAACAGAGGCTAGGGACACCATCCCTGTCCATCCTGGCTAATAGTCATTGATGGACCTATCCTCCATGAATTTATCTAGTTCTTTTTGAACCCTCTTATAGTCTTGGCCTTCACAGCATCCTCTGGCAAAGAGTTCCACAGGTTGACTGCATTGTGTGAAGCAATACTTCCTTTTGTTTGTTTTAAACCTTATTTACTTTCTCCACACAAGTCATGATTTTATAGACCTCTATCATATCCCCCTTTAGTCTTCTTTTTTCCAAGCTGAAAAGTCCCACTCTTATTCATCTCTCCTCATATGGAAGCTGTTCCATACACCTAATCACTTTTGTTGCTCTTCTCTGTGTACCTTTTCCAATTTCAATATATCATTTTTGAGATGGGACAGTCACATCTGCACGCCATGTGGCCATACCATCTATTTATATAGAGGCAATATGATATTTTCTGTCTTATTATCTATCCCTTTCCTAATGATTCCCAACATTCTGATAGCTTTTTTTGACTACTGCTGCATAATGAATGGATATTTTCAAAAAAATATCCACAATGACTCCAAGAGCTCTTTCTTGAGTGGTAACAGTTAATTTAGATTCCACCTTTCTGTGTATGTGTATATATAGTTGGGATTATGTTTTCCAATGTGTATTATTTTGCATTTATCAGCATTGAATTTCATCTGCCATTTTGTTGCCCAGTCACTCAGTTTTGGGAGGTCCCTTTGTAACTCTTCGCAGTCTGCTTTGGACTTAACTATCATGAGTAGCTTGTGCAAATTTTGCCACCTCACTGTTTACCTCTTTTCAAGATCATTTATGAATATGTTGAACACAACTGATCCCTGTTCATACATCTGGGGAATACCACTATTTACTTCTTTCCTTTCTGAAAACTGACCATTTATTCCTACCCTTTGTTTACTATCTTTTAACCAGTTACTGATCCATGAGGGGACCATGACTGCTTACTTTGCTGAGAGCCTTTGGTGAGGGACCCTGTTGAAGGCTTTCTAACAGTCTAAGTACACTATATCCACTGGATCACCCCCCTCAAAGAATTCTAGTAGATTGGTGAGGCATGATGTCCCGTTACAAAAACCATGTTGAATTTTCCCCAACAAATCATGTTCATCTGTGTGTTGCTGATAATTCTCTTCCTTACTATAGTTTCAACCAATTTGAAGTTAGGATTACCTGCCTGTAATGGCTGGGATTGCCTCTGGAGCCTTTTTTAAAATTGGTGTCACATTAGCTATCCTCCAGTCATCTGATATAGAAGTTGATTTAAATGATAGGTTACATAGCACAGTTAGTAGTTCTATAGTTCCACACTCCTAGTTGTCACCTGTCACCCCACACTGGGACCCATATCATCAAATAGCTACACCCCATTCTTGATGATGATCACATAGTGGACAGATACTTTGAAGTTTTTGAAAAAGAGCTTGGAAAGATGAACAACATGTCAGTGAAGCTTACTGTTAACTCTGAAAGCCAACCAAAGTATTGAGAGCCCAGAGTTGTGCCTTATGCTCTGAAGCCTCTGGTAGAAGCAGATTTGGACTGTTGATTGATCGCTGTCACTGGTTTCACAGTGAGTGGGCTACATCCATTGTACCAGTAATCAAGGAGGATGGCTCGGTCTGAATTTGTGGAGACTTTGAAGTGACACGGAATCCGGCTTTATGCGCAGACCAGTGTCCACTGCCTCCTACTGAAGATTTGTTTGTTAGTGGTGGACAGTATTTCAGTATATTGGATTTGCATACCAATGCATACCTACAAATGTAGGCTGAGCTGGTATCTTGCAAATATCTCACTATCACATGCAAAAAAGCTTATTTTCTTACAACAGGTTGCCTTTCAGTATCACATTGGCACCTGCCCTGTTCCAGAAAGCCATAGATGAGATTTTGAAGGGCTGAATGAAGTTCAATGCTGTTTTGGATGACATCCTTGTTATAGGAAAGGATCATCTTCAAAATTTGGGTGCTGTCTTTCAAACACTGCAATACCATGGACTGAGAGTATACCAAAACAAATGTGAGTTTTTCAAATCTTCAGTTGAATACCTTGGACCTGTAATTGATGCCAGTGGCTTAAGGAAACCACCAGAGAAAGAAAGAAAAGGTAGTTCTTGAAGTGCCGCCACCACCAGAGAACATTTCAGTATTACATTCATTCTTAGGACTGCTTAACTACTATGGTACATTTCTGCCTATTCTGATGATAATGGCACCTTTACATGAACTGTTACAAGCAAAGAAAAAATGGGAATGGACTAAAGAGTGCGAGTGTGCATTTAAGGAAGCAAATAAACTGACATCAGCTGAAGTTCTTACACATTTTGATGCTTCACTACCATTGAAATTGGCTTGTAATGCTTTACCACACGGAGTGGCTGCAGTTCTTTCCCACATTTTTCCTAATGGCATGGAGAAAGCAATTGCTTTTGCATAATGAACATTCACTACTCCTGAGAAGAACTATGCACAGATAAAGCAAGAAGCTCTCAGCATTATCTTAGGAATTTGGAAAGTTCCATACCAATCTGTATGGTAGACATTTTACCTTGCTGATGGATCGTTGCCTGTTACTTTCAATTTTTTTGGACCAAAACCTGGCTTTCTGTCATTAGCTTCTGCTCATATGCAATGATGAGAATTGCTACTTTCAACTCATTTCTATCCTATACTGTATGGGACTCAGCATGGCAAAGCTGATGGGCTGTTGCGACTGCTACGCTCAAACTCCTGTCAACCCAAAGAAACTTCAGACAAAGTAATCTATCTCAATTTGATGAATAGATTACTGTGATGGGGTGGACTAGGCCCAAAGGCCTCCTACTGGAGGCCTTGGAGTCCTGTCTCACCCATCCCAGGAAAGGAGCAGTGGAGAGGCCCTCCAAGTGGGCTAAAGTGGCTGAAGGGGAAGCAGCCAATCAGAGAGGCTGCAGGAAGCAGCCAGTGAGGACGCAGCAGGCTCATATAAAAGGAGCTGCAGGGCCAGAGTGAGGGCAGTCTGCTTGCAGAGACTGGGGGAGCAAGAGGTGCTCCTGGCTGGCTGCAAGGGCTAGGGCAGGTAGTTGATGGCAGGGACCAGGGAAGCAAGGGAATAGCTTCTGGCTGGCTGCCAGGACTCACTGAAGACCGGCCGAGGGAAAGGACTGTCCATGGAACTTTTTACCCCTGGAAGGGGACTGATCTAGACTGACCCAGCTGGAGAGCTGGGGTCAGAGGACTAAAGGGCAGGCGATGAACCCCCGAGCAGGAACCTTCACATGTAAGCTGGACAATTAGGGTACTGAGAGAGGCCCTGTTGGTCAGAACTGAGGACCAGAGCCTGGGAAGGGCTACAGGACATTACCGAGGGCTTTGAGATAGGCCAGAAAGGGGCACTCATGAGAGGTGGGTACCGCCCTGCTGAAAAGAATTGAGAGACTGTAGGCACTGTAAGCCAGAGAAAGGGGACGCTCATGAGAGGCAGGTGCTGACCCTGTTACAATTACCTATCACTAGCATAGACGTCAACAAAGTAACCACTAAGGACGATGTGCTTTTTGTTCTGAAAGGATTCATACTGCAATGTACACTGTTCAAGATCAAAAGAATCCCCAGTTTACACAATTTGTCTCATGTGAATTATCTGTGAATCACGGTCGCATCAGATGCGGAATGCAAGGGATCATTCTGAAATCACTTCAGTCTCAGGTTTTGGAAGCTTTTCAGGAAGGTCATTTTGCCATTGTATGGATGAAGACCATAACCCAGAATCACATCTGGTAGCTGAGGATCAACAAAGATATTGCGAGTAAGGCGAAGTGCTCTACTAAGTGTCAGAAAATTCAGCATGATCCTAGCCCAGTTTATCTACATCCTTGGTTGTGGCCTCGGACTCCTTGGACACATGTTCATGTGGACTTTGCTGGACCTTTAGAAGGTGATATGTTTTTGGTTGTAATCAGCGCCCATTCAGAATAACCAGAAGTTTCCAGAATTACTTGTGCTATAGTTACAAGGATGTCCAGTAGTCTTGGTAACTTGTTTTAGCCAGGTTGGTTTACTGTTACAGTTGATGAGTGACAATGGGCCTAAATTCTGTTCTGAAGAATTTCAGAGGTTCCTTGCTTCAAATGGAATTAAACATTTTCATTCCACTCCTCACCATCCTGCTACAAATAGATAATCTTTGGCCTGAAGGATTGTGGTGTTGCCCATCCAATCACTTCCAACACTTGAGGGAATGTTCTAGGAATCAGTGGGCAGAACCATACTTATTTTGGTGGAAGCCAGAAAAGCCTGATTTCCATTGGTGTATGTGAGAGGAAATTCATGCCACAAAGTGCCCATTTAGTGCTGCATGCAGAGGAATGTCTCTGGTGCACTCTGCTGCTGTCTACACATTACAGGTATGCATCGAATGACGTGAGCTGTAGCTTACGAAAGCTTATGCTCAAATAAATTGGTTAGTCTCTAAGGTGTCACAAGTACTCCTTTTCACATTACAGGTAGTAGCTTAATATGCTGCTGTCTTTCACTGTGTGTGTGTGACCGAATAGGCCCATGTGTTCATACCCTACACATTACTATAACAATTTTGTACAAGACATGTATTGTGAGGTATCATCTGTGTGGCAACATTGTATATGAAGTTATAATATTCCCCTGTATGGTGTTTATTAACACATGTTCCAAACCGCATAGCTTTGCCTACACAAGTTGCAAACAGGTCTGTCCTAAACAAAGGAATACATGCTTGCTTTAATTTGATCGATTTAAGCAGTGAACAGATTCATCAAGAAGGAAGGGAAGACAAAGTTCAAACAGGTGAAAAAAACAGTAAGGAATATCCTTCCACATAGACTCTTTGGCTCCTGGTTCTCAGCTGGAAATCTTTTTCAAGAAAGGGACTGAAACTATAAAAAGGAAGGACAAACACCCAAGGTACCCCCTTCCCTCCACCCATTGCATTCACTAAGCCTGAAGAGACAAAGGAAACAGCTGTTGGACTCTGGGGGAGGAGTCCTAACCTGACAGTTTGGTCAGTGAAAGCATGTGGTGAGAACTTTGAAATTAATATTGAAGTTCAGCACCAGTTTAGGATTTTATCTTTATTTTTCTTGTACCCATTTCTGGCTTTTATGCCTCATTACGTGTTTTCACTTAAAATCTGTCTTTGTAATTAATAAACTTGTTTTACTGTTTTATCTAATCCAGTGTGTTCAAGTTTAAATGTCTGGGTAACAGGTTGTGTGCATATTATTCCCTTAAAGGAATAATGCACTTAACATATTTGTACTGTTCGGGAGAGGGCTGGGCAGTACAGAACATACATTTTTTTGGGGGAAGATCTGGGACGGGATGTGTGTTGGAGTCACCCTGCAGCATAACCAAGACTGGTGAGAGCCAAAGTGTGGCTAGCTGGCTGCAGCACACACAGACATAGCTGGGAGTGACTTACATGTTGGAGGCTGTTTGTGAGTATTGCACCCAAGTGTCAATGGCCTGCAGAAGGTACCCAGGATGGGGCTAGGCTGTTCAGACCCATAATAGTGTTAGAGTATTCCTCTACATGCTTAACTGCTGGGGACTTGTACATTGTCCTATTATTATTTTTTGATGGAGGAAGGTTTGTGTGACTCCTGATAAGGACCCCAAATGGTCCCTTGTTTTAATTAATGGTTTGTCTCTGTCCAGGGTTAATTCCTAATTCATTTATTTTTCCTCAAACAGAGTGGAAGGGACCCAAAGGGGGTTGGGTCTAGTGGGAGGCAAGCAGAGTTCTCTTGGGCACATCGCTTGGTCTTGAGATATTTTTAACAAACCCACTGTGTCCCCACTAGACTGATTTTATTTTATGTAACTGTCTTGTGTTTCCTAAATAAAAGCGTTTTGAGGCTTCATATCAGAGAGCAGTCCTGTATGCTTGTGAATGGGTAAGAACTGCTGGACAGTGTGACCAGGGAGATCAAACTTTAGTTTCCTAGAGCCAGTATTGCTCTGGGTTGGAGCTTGAGGCACTTGTTTCAGTTACTTAACCAGTTCCCTAGTCAATATTTAATATGGCTCTTGACAATAGGCTAACTAGTTTTCAGAGAACATGGAGAAACCTACCAACTCCTCCAAAGTAAGGTGAGATGGTATTCCAGACACCAATGCTGCCTTTTCTCAAGCGCTGTCCCAGGGCTAGTTCAAGATGAAACAATGGGATTCCTTCAAAGACAAGTGCTATGACATATGGGATCAAGAATGCCCCTGGGAACATAATTAAAAATAGTTACGCCATAGAAGCTCTGCATCTCACACAGATTTTTTTGCTTTATTGCTGCTTGTTATATTTTATTACTGTAATACTCAAGGCCCACAATCAGATAGTGGCCCAACTGCTATAGGTCTTGTACAAGCACAGGGTCAGATTACTCAGTCAGCAGTTTAGTTGTGGGAGGCATGACTCAGATTCTTCATGTTACAAACCCCCTAACCTTAAGCAATGCAGATTCTCTTCAGTAATCATAAGGTTACAAATATCCTCCAACATTCCCTCCATTTCTCCTCCTTTCAAATGTTTAATCTCCCCTCCTTCTCCAGCAAGCACTACTTATTCTACTTTTTTCTCCCTCACTAGCAAACACCCTCATCTCGCTTCCTAGCCAGTGCCTTTTCTCCCCCTGCCTCAGTTTCCCTCCCTAAGGTTCCCACAAACCTGACCCTCACTCAGTTTTCCACCCCAGGATCCTCACCTGTCCTTCTCCTCTGATCACCTGACATTGCACATACTTGAACCTTCTTCATAGTAAGGGGAGGATCAGAAAAAAGTAAGAGATAGGACCTAGACACCTAAGTCCAGCATTTACATGCCCCTTACATTTACAATACCCTATTCAGCTGCTGCTGAATGCTGTAGGTGCCTAACTCACCTGGTGTCTACATTTCTGCTGTTGAAGTTCTCTACATGCCTAAATTTTTCTGGCTATGTGCATTGCTGTCTCGCTCTAGGCACCTGGATGTCTAAATGCCAGAGCAACCCACAAATGGTCTATTTCACCTCAAGGACTTGAGCATGCCTACCTGAATCAGGTCCATTCAAAATCTAGCTGGAGGAAAAGCAGCAGCAGCATTATATTAGGGGAGAAGGAAGAAATTTCCACAATGGAAAACAGGGCCAGATTAAGACTCAAGTTCTTCTCCTACCTTCACTACCTATCTCTGATGCGTAACATGGCTGCCCCTCTCCTCTACTACTACCTCTACTTCATGAGGCTGGACGGTGAGGGGAGGGGAAGGTTGCATGGCAGCTGAGACTAGACAGGGAGAAACAATTTTATAATTCAGCCAAACTTCAACCACTAGACTGAAAATTTCCCATGCCAGGTGTCTGCCTCAGGGAGGATGTTGATAAAATGGAGAGGAGCTCCAGTTCAGAGAAGAGCTATGATAATAATTAAAGGATTAGAAAACCTTACAATTGCTGATGTGGGCACTGGGATTCTGGGCACAGCAACCAAGAGCAGGGATACAATCTTCTGGAACCCAGGGAACATCAAGAAAGTGGAAGCGACCTGACTCTAATGCAGAGGATACCTGAATTGGCAGAGGGGAGGGAAAGAGGGGAAGAGTGGTGGAGTTAATAGTTTGGCTGTGCAATGGGATTTGGAGCAAGTAGGGGGAGGGAAGCACAAGATCTGAGAAGGAGCCAGGGAGAAGATTGGTTGAAGAGACTGGGATAGGGAGACTGGGACTCAGACAGGTAGACCAGCAGTGGAGACTGGGACTCACTAGATGTGGGAACCGGGACTGGTATGAGGATGCAAGGAGGAAGCTGGGGAGACTTGGATGATGAGCTAGCGTGGGATGTGTGTAAGAAACAGAATGGGTACAGGCTGTAGGAGACCCAGAGAAAAGCGTCTGTGTCCACTCAGATATGCTCCCCTCCAGAGACTGGAATGGAAACCAAGATTCATGGGTCTCAACATTCCCCTACTGCTAGCAAATGTCAGAGAAGCCCCAGCTAGCAGTAGTAGGTTGCCATTTGAACAAATGGAATAATTGACAGAAAATGGCAGTGGGTCTAAAAGTTCCAGTCCTACTTGTGACCAAGGTTTGCATCAGTATGATTCCATATGATGGAATTTTCTTTTTTTTTTAAACTGTTAAATTACAAAAAAAACTGTAAAAAGAACATTATTAAGCTTGCAAAGATGTAAGCCAGTGGACTGAATGTGTTCTACTCTGCCATCTGTTGACAAAGCCCTCAGAAAGCCCTCAGAAGAAGACTGTGTTTGCATAGACACACATACTTGCCTCTGATCAGCAAAGAGGCCTGCTTTGCCAAAGTGATCAATTTTCAATGTTGATCAAAAATTATAAGTTTTGGATTCAAGGGTAATAAAATGTTGTTATTATTGGCTGACTAAAAGGCAACAAACTATACTTAATATGCCCTAATGGAGGGGAGTCACCTGAAATCTAGCCTTGTTTGCTAGGTGTGGGGTATTGATGCCAAACCCATGTGAAAGACAGGGGTGGGGCGGGCAACACGTGTTCCTGGTTGGTGCTGTTGGCTCATTTAAATGGTACTAGATGTCATGTGATTTCCCCCCACCCTGTCTTTAAAGAGAGAGGTGCTAGGATTCAATTGGGAGTTCTTGTTTCTTCTCAGTGATCGCTAGAGCTGAAATCTCTGATAAGCTGGTCTTGAGGCTGAGCCATAGTCCTGGTGTGGGGACAGTGTTGAAAACAGTGGTGAAAACAATGCAGGGGAGGTAATGGCAGCAACACTTGTTGGGAAAGATATATATATATCAATATACATTGTGATTCATATATCCATGTAAGATGTCATTGAGGCCTGGTATGAATTATGCGTGCTTGACATGAATGCATGCATTGCAAGTTAGCAACTGAAGCAAGGACTTAAGGTCAGGGACTATTAGAACTCTTTGTGCAAAAGCAATCTTATGTTTCGAGACAAATGCGGAAAATCATCAGAAAAGGAAATAACACCAGCTAGACTGATTATAAAATTGTATAAGAATTGGAGGAAATGGCTCGCCTTGGATCATGGTGGCCCGCCCAAGATTGTCTCTTTGGAATTGTGCGGATAGAAGGCCTAGTAAACAAAGGCAAAAAACCGATGACCCAACGGAATGAACTAGAAATGGATGCCTATGATTTCTACAAATTGGAGTCGTTTATTGATCCAGAGTCCCGTGTGGATATAGATGTGGTTTTGCCAGCTCTCCGCATCTCATGATTTTATCCTGATGGAAGGTACTTTGACTGGTCATCAGGATCATTCTGACCTTTGGACTCTGCTTTAGTATGTTTAGGGTGTGAATGTGGAGTGAGTAAGGTTTGTTTTGTAATCAATAAAGAGCATTTAGAGTATTATATACCAACACTGTGTCTAATATCTGCTTGCTCCCCATCCCGTAGGGAGACCTCTATTGTGGGTCTAACCCAATGAGGTTCCATGTTACCCAGTGAAATCACAAGCACTGGGCTAGATGGAGGAACCTTAGACTACTGCAGGTGGTGGCAGAGACGTTTACCAGCAGTAGCAGTGGTGAGCAGATGAGCAGAAGTTGGCATTGCTCAGGTACCACCTCAACACCCCCTGGACTCTGGAACTTCACTGACCTGGGACATCAAACCAGAGTGGGGTGCAACAGAGGGAAATGCAAGTTAAGGAAGTATGGGCTGGATGAATGCACTATAAGGTGGGTAGAAAGCTGGCTAGATTGTCGGGCTCAACGGGTAGTGATCAATGGCTCCATGTCTAGTTGGCAGCCGGTATCAAGTGGAGTGCCCCAAGGGTCGGTCCTGGGGCCGGTTTTGTTCAATATCTTCATAAATGATCTGGAGGATGGTGTGGATTGCACTCCCAGCAAATTTGCGGATGATACTAAACTGGGAGGAGTGGTAGATACGCTGGAGGGGAGGGATAGGATACAGAAGGACCTAGACAAATTGGAGGATTGGGCCAAAAGAAATCTGATGAGGTTCAATAAGGATAAGTGCAGGGTCCTGCACTTAGGATGGAAGAACCCAATGCACCGCTACAGACTAGGGACCGAATGGCTAGGCAGCAGTTCTGCGGAAAAGGACCTAGGGGTGACAGTGGACGAGAAGCTGGATATGAGTCAGCAGTGTGCCCTTGTTGCCAAGAAGGCCAATGGCATTTTGGGATGTATAAGTAGGGGCATAGCGAGCAGATCGAGGGACGTGATCGTTCCCCTCTATTCGACATTGGTGAGGCCTCATCTGGAGTACTGTGTCCAGTTTTGGGCCCCACACTACAAGAAGGATGTGGATAAATTGGAGAGAGTCCAGCGAAGGGCAACAAAAATGATTAGGGGTCTAGAACACATGACTTATGAGGAGAGGCTGAGGGAGCTGGGATTGTTTAGCCTGCAGAAGAGAAGAATGAGGGGGGATTTGATAGCTGCTTTCAACTACCTGAAAGGGGGTTCCAAGGAGGATGGCTCTAGACTGTTCTCAATGGTAGCAGATGACAGAACGAGGAGTAATGGTCTCAAGTTGCAGTGGGGGAGGTTTAGATTGGATATTAGGAAAAACTTTTTCACTAAGAGGGTGGTGAAACACTGGAATGCGTTACCTAGGGAGGTGGTAGAATCTCCTTCCTTAGAGGTTTTTAAGGTCAGGCTTGACAAAGCCCTGGCTGGGATGATTTAACTGGGAATTGGTCCTGCTTCGAGCAGGGGGTTGGACTAGATGACCTTCTGGGGTCCCTTCCAACCCTGATATTCTATGATTCTATGAAAAGGGGAGTGGTGTGTTTAAGGACATTCACACCACAAGGGGGGAAACTGAGGCAAAGGACTACTGCTCAAGATACTGTATGGTGGGTTTACTTATTGTTTGTTTACTTCAGAATCTCTATCGCAGTGTTTTCGCAAATTAATCCTATGTTCCCTCTCCTCTTAATAAAAGTTTTCTTTTGTTATACACAGACTTAATGCTTGCAGGTGGGGACTATTGACTCTTTGAGGCAGCCCAGGGATAGTGGTTCATTTTCCAGTTTTTCTGTGTGAGGGCTGGAGCCAGTTCTGTTTTGTAATGTTAAGAGCAACCTCTAGATATTAAACCTGGCCCTTGTTACTGCCAGCACCACCTGTCAGAAGGGTTATTAAAACAAGTACTCAGAAGTTAGAAAATGCCAGAATTAAGCCTGCCTGTGCAACTTTAAATTGGTTCATTTATGCATATTCATTATAATTCAGTCTTTAATTCCATGATAATACTATTTTTCCCCACTGGATTCCTGTCACATTCAGTGCACAGAATGGATGGTGCTTGCTCATTGAATTAGCACCAGGGTTCTCAACCCTTTTTCTTTGAGCCCGAACCCCCACCCCCATCATGCTATAAAAACTTCACAGCTCAACTGTGCCATAACAACTGTTTTCTTCCATATAAAAGCCAGGGCCAGCATTAAGGGGTAGGAAGCAGGGCAATTGCCTGGGGCCCCACACCACAGGGGGAACTGCAAACTGCGAAGCTAAGTTGCTCAGGCTTTGGCTTCAGCCCGGGGCTATGAATCTAATGGCAGCTATGCTTGGTGGACCCCCTGACACCTGCTTGCAGCCCCCCAAGGAGCCCCAGACCCCTGCTTGAGAGCCACTGAATTAGCACATATCCAGTGTTTTATTTTCATTGTTCAATGGATGGTTCCAAAGCATCGTTTACTGGACACTATTCAAACACTGCTCCAAATGCAAAATTAACTTGACATTGATTTCAGTTGGTGCTGTGAATGCTCAACTCTTCTGCAAATCAGACTGCAGGGTCTCAAGTCAGGCACCTAAAAAATGAGGCGCACACCTGTGAAAAGTTTAGTTTCAGTGACCTGCCCAGTATTATACCGGAACTCTGCGTGAGAGGCAGGGATAGACCCCTGATACCAGTCAGCTCTGTGTTCTTGGGGAACCAGAGCGCAGTATCGAGCCTGTCGAACCCCCCCACACACACACCTCTCCTTGAACCAAAACCAATCAGAGAAAATACTTGCAGAGAGCAGTGAAGGGTGTTGGGAGACACACCTAGACCCCTCCTGACAAGGGTGACAAGATTAAGACATCTCCATTAGTATACAGAACGGAGAACAGGGCTGTCACATGGGCCACGGAGGCACTGTGTTATATCCTCTTAAGCCGGTGATTTACTCTTGTGACGGACCATGCACCCCTCTAGTGGATGCAGCAGAAGAAGGAAAAGAACGCAAGGGTTACCAGGTGGTTCTTATCCCTCCAACCATTCCAGTTCTGCATACGGCACAGGGCTGGATGCTACCACGGCAATGCTGATGGTCTGTTGCAAGCACACTGCCTGGCATCCCAAGTTGCCCAACTCTGTGGTGTTGAGTGGGAGGTGGGAGAGATATGTCATGGGGCAAGGCCAGATGGCTACAGTAAAGTAGTGAGGAACAGGTGTGTTAGCCCCAGGCTAAACAAATTCCTGGTACCATGGTAATCAAATGGCAGTTGCTCCAGGTTAATCAAGACACCTGGGGCCAATTAAGATCCTTCTAGAAAGCAGTGGAGATAGCTAGGTTGATTGGGACACCTGAAGCCAATCAAGGGCTGGCTGGAACTAGTTAAAAGCCTCCCAGTTAGTCAGTGAGGTGCATGTCAGGAGCTGTAGGAGGAAGTTGTGCTGTTGGATAAACTGAGCAGTACAAACCAAAACAGGTAGAAGGAAGGAGGCCCTGAAGTAAGGGTGAAGGAGATATTGAGGAATTGGGGGGCTGCTGCTGTGGGGAAGTGGACCAGGAAATTGTACTTGTCCTGTTTCCAAAAGGTCAGCTACCATAGCTGATACTATTAGGATCCCTGGGCTGGAGCCCAGAGTAGAGGATGTGCCTGGGCTCCCCCCCCCCCCCCCCGAGTTAATCAGTGAGACTGGGAGACAACAGAGACTGTGCAAGGGAGAGTAGCCTCTCCTCACCTCCCTTGCTGACTTATGATGAAAGTGGCTCAGTAGGCTGTGACCCTTGCCTCTAGAGAAAGAAGGGCTACGCAGAGGGTCACAGTGAGCCCCTGAGGCTAGTGAAATCTGCCAGGAAATGCAGCACCCACTGAGGCAAGGACAGAGCTTTGTCACAGGGAGAAAATGTCTCCAGTGCTCTGTCTGTGGAGCAGGCAGAAAATACCTCTCAGTTTATGCAGACTAAGGATTTGTCAGTTGTGCCAGATGTGGTTCTGGACTCAACTGAAAACCAGGAAGGAAGTGTTCCTAAGCCTGCGTCTGTTGGGGGTAATGACTTGTCCATGTAGGGAGCTACCTCAATCTCCAAACATTTGTCTGGGAACAAAGGGGAGAAAATTCCGAACGCTGTGAATATTAAGAATGGCAGTTTATCTGCTGGGGGAGAGTTTGTCACCAATCTTCTGTCTGAGGAACAGACAGAATGTGCCCCTCAGCTTATAATGATTGAGGATATGTCAGTTGTCTCAGGAGTCCTTCTGGACTCAAATGAACCCCAGAAAGATGCTCAGGAAGATGTTTCTGTAGAGCAACCCCTATCTAAAAAGGGAAAGGACAAAATTTCTGGGGAAAATGAATTGTTGCCTAAAAGTGCTCCTGAAGGAATAGAACCTCATGGTAGCTTTTGCAAGCAGTTTGCTGCAACTGAAGGGTATGGAAGTGAGTTGATTGAGTTAGCTCATAATGAATCATTGCCTGTAGCAAGCAACAGTGTAGGTGCTGAGAAATGTGGTTCAGTTTCTAGCTGCCAAAGTTTTTCAACTGTGTATAAATCCACTGACTTTGTTTTAAAAAGATCCAGGGTGGAAGCCATCCCTACTAAAACCAACACTGCCTCTGTCACTGCTAAGCAGCTCTTTACACACACCTGGGATGGCCACTACTCTATTGTGAATTGGGCTAACTCTAATGTTTGTCAGGTAGAAATCCTGAATAGGAAAAATGGGAAACCCTGGCGGAAATGGTTTCATTCCTCACAGCTCAAAGAATGGAAGGATAAACCACCTGACCCTCAAGACTGTCTTCTCCATCCTGTCAGCCTCCCTTCTTGGCCAGCAAGAAGGAACAGCTTTGAGCCATTGGAAAATACGCATCGAGTGGGCTGGTCAGTGCCTACCCTGATGTTAAGACAGGAAAAGTCCAGAAAAGTCCTTGACTTCTTATGGCCACCCTCACGTGGGTCACTACTTCATGTTTGTCCTGTAATATTGGTCCCAGATTCTCCCAATATATACAGGGGGAGTGTGGGAATTTGTTCTCTCTTGTCTGGCCCCTCACAGGTCCCGAGCACAACCCATGACATCCCACTGGTGCACCAACACCCTACTGGTCATAAGTGTCTGGAGTCTGATGCGGTCCAGGCTCTATGCTGTACCTGTGATCCCTCTGAGCCTCTGGAGGTGCTTTCCAGTGGAGCCCAGAAAGCAAAATTGCTGTGCCAAACGCTTAACTGGACTTTAGCTGGACATGACTTGATTCAGCAAAGTCCCCCAGACTGGGTAGTTCTATTAAAAGGCACACATTGTAACAAGCTCATGACAGCAATTTGGTTTAAATTCTATGGGCATATTGCCATTTCGGAGGGATTTCATGAGCCCGATTTGTACAGAGTGGAATTGGGCCAACAACAAAAGAAAATTTTAAATTTCAACCCTCTGATCACAAACCTTGCTCTCCTCCAATGTTTAAGAGCCCCAATTTCAGGACCCCATGTGTTGAAATTGGATCAACAAAAACATTTGGTTCTTCATAGAATATCCAGAGTTGGAAGGGACCTCTGGAGGTCATCTAGTCCAACCCCCTGCCCAGAGCAGGACCAATCCCAACTAAATCGTCCCAGCCAGGGCTTTGTGAAGGGGATTCCACCACCTCCCTAGGTAACGCATTCCAGTGTTTCACCACCCTCCTAGTGAAAACTTTTTTCCTAATATCCAACCTAAATCTCCCCCACTGCAACTTGAGACCATTACTCCTTGTCCTGTCATCTGCTATCACTGAGAATAGTCTAGATCCATCCTCTTTGGATCCACCTTTCAGGTAGTTACAAGCAGCTATCAAATCCCCCCTCATTCTTCTCTTCCGCAGACTAAACAATCCCAGTTCCCTCAGCCTCTCCTCATAAGTCATGTGTTCCAGACCCTTAATCATTTTTCAGAGTAACAGCTGTGTTAGTCTGTATTTGCAAAAAGAAAAGGAGTAGTTGTGGCACCTTAGAGACTAACCAATTTATTTGAGCATGAGTTTTCGTGAGCTACAGCTCACTTCATCGGATGCATATAATGTCTTCTGCAGTTTCCACAGTATGCATCCAATGAAGTGAGCTGTAGCTCACGAAAGCTCATGCTCAGATAAATTGGTTAGTCTCTAAGGTGCCACAACTACTCCTTTTCTAATCATTTTTGTTGCCCTTCCCTGGACTCTCTCCCATATCTCCACATCCTTCTTGTAGTGTGGAGCCCAAAACTGGACACAGTACTCCAGATGAGGCCTCACCAATGTCAAATAGAGGGGAACGATCACATCCCTCGATCTGCTGGCAATGCCCCTAATTATACACCCCCAAATGCCATTGGCCCTTCTTGGCTACAAGGGCACACTGTTGACTCATATCCATCTTTTTGTCCACTGTCACCTTCTCTGCAGAACTGCTGCCAAGCCATTCGGTCCCTAGTCTGTAGCCGTGCGTTGGATTCTTCCGTCCTAAGTGCAGAACTCTGCACTTGTCCTTGTTGAACTTCATCAGATTTCTTTTGGCCCAATCCTCCAATTTGTCTAGGTCCCTCTGTATCCTATCCCTGCCCTCCAGCGTATCTACCATTCCTCCCAGTTTAGTGTCATCCGCAAACTTGCTGAGGGTGCAATCCACACCATCCTCCAGATCATTAATGAAGATATTGAACAAAACCGGCCCCAGGACTGACCCTTGGGGCACTCCGCTAGATACCGGCTGCCAACTAGACATGGAGCCATTGATCACTACCTTTTGAGCCCGACAATCTAGCTAACTTTCTACCCACCTTGTAGTGCATCCATCCAGCTCATACTTCTTTAACTTGCTGACAAGAATACTGTGGGAGACCTTGTCAAAAGCTTTGCTAAAGTCGAGGAATAACACGTCCACTGTTTTCCCTTCATCCACGGAACTAGTTATCTCATCATAGAACGCAATTAGGTTAGTCAGGCATGCCTTTCCCTTGGTGAATCCATGCTGACTGTTCCTGATCCTTGAGGAACTTTCCTTTCCTCTCGTCTAAGTGCTTCAGAATTGGTTCCTTGAGGACATGCTCCATGATTTTTCCGGGGACTGAGGTGAGGCTGACTGGCCTGTAGTTCCCAGGATCCTCCTTCTTCCCTTTTTTAAAGATTGGCATTACATTAGCCTTTTTCCAGTCTTCCGGGACTTCCCGGATCACCATGAGTTTTCAAAGATAATGGCCAATGGCTCTGCAATCACATCCGCCAATTTCTTTAGCACTCTCGGATGCAACGCATCTAGCCCCATGGACTTGTGCACATCCAGTTTTTCTAAATAGTCCTGAACCACTTCTTCCTTCAGAGAGGGCTGGCCACTTCCTCCCCATGCTGTGCTGCCCAGTGCAGTAGTCTGGGAGCTGACCTTGTTCGTGAAGACAGAGGCAAAAAAAGCATTGAGTACATTAGCTTTTTCCACATCCTCTGTCACTAGGTTGCCTCCCTCGTTCAGTAAGGGGCCCACACTTTCCTTGGCTTTCTTCTTGTTGCCAACATACCCGAAGACACCCTTCTTGTTACTCTTAACATCCCTTGCTAGCTGCAACCTCAGACTTCTCTGAAGGAGGTTCAAATCCACTTAGAGGGCATGAATATCTCTCACACAGCACCTGCATGTGCTCCCTTGATTGGAACTAGCCATAAGGGTTGGGATGAATGGGTAACTTGGGAATAAGTCTCACTGTTCCTTTGATGTTATCCAGGAAGAGGGGTCTGTTGTTGTCTTTGTTGGTAAAGCACATGTGTGTGTATAAGAACCAAATGTAATATTGTATTAATTAATGGACATTGGACCCAACCCATGGTGCCTTATGCTAATCACTGTTTCTGTAATGTAACAACCATTGTTAGTTGTGATATTAAGTTTACTGTGCCTATATGGACTGTACAACATTTAAATGCCTATCCTGAGCTTTACAAGGAGGTTTCCCCCATTTCAGCCACAGTTAAAAACACAGGCCATCACTCCTGGTGGGAGTCTTTGCTTTGGTGGAGCCCCAGTGCAACAGGTCTTTTGAATATCATGCTTCACCCCATTGTGGTGATCATTGGTTTCCAAATTATACTAGCAATTGGTCTGGTTCTACTGGTTTGTTGGATACAACAACTGATGCGGTGGCTGCAATGGGTGGAAGATCAGATCCGGTACCACAGAGTAAGGATGTGATGGGGATACTCGCTCAGCGCAAGCACCCCATCAATAGGGGGACTTGATACCAGTCAGTTCTGTGCTCTTGGGAAATGAGGGCGCAGTATCTAGCCTGTCTGACTCATGAAAGACACCTCCACCCCCGTCTTTGCTTGAACCAAAACCGATCAGAAAAAAGGCTTGCAGAAAGCAGTGAAGGGCGCTGGGAGACACACCCAGACCCCTCCTGACAAGGGTGACAAGATTAAGACCTCTCCATTAGTATGCAGAATGGAGAACAGAGACCACTCCCCTAGATCCTGCGCCCTGGTTCCCCAAAATACAGTGGGGAGATTTATATACACAGAGAACATGAAACAATGGGTGTTACCATACACACTGTAACGAGTGATCAGGTAAGATGAGCTATTATCAGCAGGAGCAGGGGGGAAACCTTTTGCAGTGATAATCAAGGTGGGCCATTTCCAGCAGTTGACAAGAACATGTAGGTAGGCATAGCGGTCAGAAGGTTTCTGGTATAGGGTGGTGTTTATGTGACCATCGCTTATTAGCACCGTTGTGTCCAGGAAGTGGATCTCTTGTGTGGACTGGTCCAGGCTGAGGTTGATGGTGGGATGGAAATTGTTGAAATCATGGTGGAATTCCTCAAGGGCTTCTTTTCCATGGGTCCAGATGATGAAGATGTCATCAATGTAGCGCAAGTAGAATAGGGGCATTAGGGGACGAGAGCTGAGAAAGCGTTGTTCTAAGTCAGCCATCCCACCATCAACCTCAGCCTGGACCAGTCCACACAAGAGATCCACTTCCTGGACACTACGGTGCTAATAAGCGATGGTCACATAAACACCACCCTATACCGGAAACCTACTGACCGCTATGCCTACCTACGCGCCTCCAGCTTTCATCCACACCACACCACACGATCCATTGTCTACAGCCAAGCTCTATGATACAACTGCATTTGCTCCAACCCCTCAGACAGAGACAAACACCTACAAGATCTCTATCAAGCATTCTTACAACTACAATACCCACCTGCTGAAGTGAAGAAACAGATTGACAGAGCCAGAAGAGTACCCAGAAGTCACCTACTACAGGACAGGCCCAACAAAGAATATAATGGAACGCCACTAGCCATCACCTTCAGCCCCCAACTAAAACCCCTCCAACGCATTATTAAGGATCTACAACCTATCCTGAAGGATGACCCATCATGATCGCAGATCTTGGGAGATAGGCCAGTCCTTGCTTACAGACAGCCCCCCAACCTGAAGCCAATGCTCACCAGCAACCACACAACAAAACCACTAACCCAGGAACCTATCCTTGCAACAAAGTCCGTTGCCAACTGTGTCCACATATCTATTCAGGGGACACCATCATAGGGCCTAATCACATCAGCCACACTATCAGAGGCTCGTTCTACTGCACATCTTCCAATGTGATATGTGCCAACAATGCCCCTCTGCCATGTACATTGGTGAAACTGAACAGTCTCTACATAAAAGAATAAATGGACACAAATTAGACATCAAGAATTATAACATTCAAGAAACAGTCAGAGAACACTTCAATCTCTTTAGTCACGCGATTACAGATCTAAAAGTGGCAATTCTTCAACAAAAATACTTCAGAAATGGACTCCAACAAGAGACTGCTGAATTGGAATTAATTTGCAAACTTGATACAGTTAACTTAGGCTTGAATAGCGACTGGGAGTGGATGTGTCGTTACACAAAGTAAAACCATTTCCCAATGTTTGTTTCCCCTCCACCCCACTGTTCCTCACACGTTCTTGTCAACTGCTGGAAATGGCCCACCTTGATTATCACTACAAAATGTTTCCCCTCCGCCCCCGCTCTCCTGCTGGTAATAGCTCACCTTACCTGATCACTCTCATTACAGTGTGTATGATAACACCCATTGTTTCATGTTCTCTGTGTATATAAATCTCCCCACTGTATTTTCCACTGCATGCATCCGATGAAGTGAGCTGTAGCTCACGAAAGCTTATGCTCAAATGAATTTGTTCGTCTCTAGGGTGCCACAAGTACTCCTTTTTCTTTTTGCGGATACAGACTAACACGGCTGCTACTCTGAGACCCAAACTCTGTATCCCACTGAGACTCCATCTCCTGACTGATCATGCTGGGGGCTCTGCCTGTCTCCCGCACTCAGAACCCTGAGCTACCACCGTCACCTGGGAACTCCGACCATTTCAAGCTTCAGGGAGCAGTGAGATCCTTTTCTTTCTGTCTCTGTTTTCATAGAATCATAGAATATCAGGGTTAGAAGGGACCTCAGGAGGTCATCTAGTCCAACCCCCTGCTCAAAGCAGGACCAATCCCCAATTTTTGCCCCAGATCCCTAAATGGCCCCCTCAAGGATTGAACTCACAACCCTGGGTTTAGCAGGCCAATGCTCAAACCACTGAGCTATCCCTCCCCCATTCCTTTCTACTTCAGGTATTAACCTTTAATAATGTATGTTATGTTGGTTTAGGCTCTCCTTGTGTAGTTATCACTATTATCCAATAAATAACTTTTACAGTTAAGCTGGTTGCTTCTCTCTCTCTGAACTTTACTCTTTTGTGTTTTTAGCTTCCCCATTCACTCTGCAGCAACACTTCTTACTACAACACCTGAGGAAGCTTGTAGAAGAAAGGTGATATGGATGGTGAGCATTCAGCTGTTGTTACCTGCACAGGATGTGCTATGTTTGTCTTTCTTCCACAGGACAGAAGCGACTTTGTCTGTACAAAGTGCAAGCTGGTCTCCATATTGAAGAGAAGGTTCAAGGTCTGGAAAAACAAGTATCGACCCTGTGTTGCATAAGAGAAACTGAAGATTTCCTGGACAGACATCAGGATATGCTTCTACGGACACAACATTCTGAAGATTCAGAGCAGGCTGCTCAGCGGGGATAGAAGGATGGTGCAGAAATTTGGCAGCATGTGACCTCCAGAAGAAGAAAGGGGAGCATCCATGTACCAGCAATGCAGATACAGGTAAGCAACCATTTTCATGTTCTCTCCACAGGTACTAATGCGGAAAGTGGACTAGATGATACATCTGAGAGAAGGGAACACAGGGAGACTCCGCCGATTGGAAGGCATGAGATGCACTGTCCCAGGGATGGGGGTTCCACAACCGTCGCTCCCAAGAGAAGGAGGCGGGTGGTGGGGGTCAGGGACTCCCTCCTCAGGGGGACTGAGTCGTCTATCTGCCACCCCAACCAGGAAAACCGAGAAGTCTGCTTCTTGCTAAGAGCTAGGATTCATGATGTGACGGAGAGACTGCTGAGACTCATCAAGCCCTCGGATTGCTACCCCTTCCTGCTTCTCCACGTGGGCACCAATGATACTGCCAAGAATGACCTTGAGTGGACCACTGCAGACTACGTGACTCTGGGAAGAAGGATACAGAAGTTTGAGGTGCAAGTGGTGGTCTTGTCCATCCTCCCTGTGGAAGGAGAAGGCCTGGGTAGAGATCGTCGAATCATGGATGTCAATGAATGGCTACACAGGTAGTGTCGGAGAGAAGGCTTTGGATTCTTTGACCATGGGATGGTGTTCCAAGAAGGAGAAGTGCTAGGCAGAGACGGGCTCCACCTAACAAAGAGAGGGAAGAGCATCTTCGCAAGCAGGCTGGCTAATCTAGTGAGGAGGGCTTTAAACTAGGTTCAGTGGGGGAAGGACACCAAAGCCTTGGGGTAAGTGGGATACTGGGAGGAAGCATGAGCAGGAGAGCATGAGAAGGGAGGGCTCCTGCCTCATACTGAGAAAGCGGGACAATCAGCGAGTTCTCTTAAGTGCCTATATACAAATGCAAGAAGCCTGGGAAACAAGCAGGGAGAACTGGAAATCCTGGCACAGTCAAGGAATTATGATGTGATTGGGATAACAGAGACTTGGTGGGATAACTCACATGACTGGAGTCCTGTCCTGGATGGATATAAACTGTTCAGGAAGGACAGGCAGGGCAGAAAAGGTGCGGGAGTTGCATTGTATGTAAGAGAGCAGTATGACTGCTCAAAGCTCTGGCATGAAACTGCAGAAAACCTGAGAGTCTCTGGATTAAGTTTAGACGTGTGAGCAACAAGGGTGATGTCATGGTGGGAGTCTGCTATAGACCACCAGACCAGGGGGATGAGGTGGACGAGGCTTTCTTCCAGCAACTAACAGAAGTTACTAGATCGCAGGCCCTGGTTCTCATGGGAGACTTCAGTCACCCTGATATCTGCTGGGAGAGCAATACAGCAGTGCACAGACAATCCAGGAAGTTTTTGGAAAGTGCAGGAGACAAATTGTCTGGTGCAAGTGCTGAAGGAACCAACTAGAGGCAGAGCTCTTCTTGACCTGCTGCTCACAAACCGGGAAGAATTAGTAGGGGAAGCAAAAGTGGATGGGAACCTGGAAGGCAGTGACCATGAAATAGTTGAGTTCAGGATCCTGACACAAGGAAGAAAGGAGAGCAGCAGAATATGGACCCTGGACTTCAGAAAAGCAGACTTTGACTCCCTCAGGGAACTGATGGGCAGGATCCCCTGGGAGAATAACATGAGGGGGAAAGGAGTCCAGGAGAGCTGGATGTATTTTAAAGAATCTTCATTGAGGTTACAGGGACAAACCATCCCGATCACATCCCTAGAAAAGAATAGTAAATATGGCAGGCAACCAGCTTGGCGTAACAGTGAAATCCTTGCTGATCTTAAACACAAAAAAGAAGCTTACAAGAAGTGGAAGATTGGACAAATGACCAGAGGGGAGTATAAAAATGTTGCTCAGGCATACAGGAGTGAAATCAGGAAGGCCAAATCACACTTGGAGTTGCAGCTAGCAAGAGACGTTAAGAGTAATGAGAAGGATTTCTTCAGGTATGTTAGCAACAAGAAGTCAAGGAAAATGTGGGCCCTTTACTGAATGAGGGAGGCAACCTAGTGACAGAGGATGTGGCAAAAGCTAATGTACTCAGTGCTTTTTTTGCCTCTGTCTTCACAAACAAGGTCAGCTCCCAGACTACTGTAAGGCTAATGTAGTGCCAATCTTTAAAAAGGGGAAGAAGGAGGATCCTGGGAACTACAGGCCAGTCAGCCTCACCTCAGTCCCCAGAAAAATCATGGAGCATATCCTCAAGGAATCAATCCTGAAGCACTTACATGAGAGGAAAGTGATCAGGAACAGTCAGCATGGATTCACCAAGAGAAGGTCATGCCTGACTAATCTAATCACCTTCTATGATGAGATTACTGGTTCTGTGGATGAAGGGAAAGCAGTGGATGTATTGTTTCTTGACTTTAGCAAAGCTTTTGACACGGTCTCCCACAGTATTCTTGCCAGCAAGTTAAAGAAGTATGGACTGGATGAATGGACTATAAAGTGGATAGAAGGCTGGCTATATAGTCGGGCTCAGTGGGTAGTGATGAATGGCTCCATGTCTAGTTGGCAGCTGGTATCAAGCGGAGTGCCCCAAGGGTTGGTTTTGTTCAATATCTTCATTAATGATCTGGTGGATGGTATGGATTGCACCCTCAGCAAGTTTGCAGATGACACTAAACTGGGAGGAGAGGTAGATACACTGGAGGGTAGGGATAGGATACAGAGGGACCTAGAGAAATGAGAGGATTGGGGCAAAAGAAATCTGATGAGGTTCAGCAAGGACAAGTGCAGAGTCCTGCACTTAGGACGGAAAAATCCCATGCACCGCTACAGGCTCGGCAGCAGTTCTGCAGAAAAGGACCTAGGGGATACAGTGGACCAGAAGCTGGATATGAGACAACAGTGTGCCCTTGTTTCCAAGAAGGCCAATGGCATTTTGGGATGTATAATTAGGGGCATTGCCAGCAGATCGAGGGATGTGATCGTTCCCCTCTATTCGACATTGGTGAGGCCTCATCTGGAGTACTGTGTCCAGTTTTGGGCACCACACTACAAAAAGAATGTGGAAAAATTGGAAAGAGTCCAGCGGAGGGCAACAAAAATGATTAGGGGGCTGGAACATATGATTTATGAGGAGAGGCTGAGGGAACTGGGATTGTTTAGTCTGTGGAAGAGAAGAATGAGGGGGTATTTGATAGCTACTTTCAACTACCTGAAAGGTGGATCTAAAGAGGATGGATCTAGACTGTTCTCAGTGGTAGCAGATGACAGAACAAGGAGTAATGGTCTCAAGTTGCAGTGGGGGAGATTTGGGTTGGATATTAGGAAAACCTTTTTCACAAGGAGGGTGGTGAAGCACTGGAATGCATTACCTAGGGAGGTGGTGGAATCTCCTTCCTTAAAGGTTTTTAAGGTCAGGCTTTGCAAAGCCCTGGCTGGGCTGATTTAGTTGGGGATTGGTCCTGCTTTGAGCAGGGGGTTAGACTAGATGACCTCCTGAGGTCCCTTCCAACTCTGATAGTCTATGATTCTGTGATTGGGAGGGGTCTTGAAGAAGGGAGAAGTAGAGCTCCATCTGAAAACACACGTGACACAAGCAGTTGGTGGATGTGATTGCAGGGCCATTGGCTATTATCTTTGAAAACTCATGGTGATCAGGGGATCTGATTTATCTCGGACAACTGATTAAAAAATCCCTGACAACATTGATAAAATTATAGAACCCCCCCCCTCGAAGAGTAACCCTAATAAATGAGCATACCCCAAAGTAATGGGCAAATCTGGTGACACCCCATCTCTCCAGGGCAGCATTCTACTACCTTCATTATAAAACATTCTTTATTTTCCTGCAATCCCCTGTCTCATTCACTACTCACTTTCTGGGATCTGACTGGCTGTGGAGGTGGACAAGACTGTTCCGTTGCTTTTTCCTTTGGAAAGGGCACTGGTGCTCAACCAGCTGGTCCTGTCCATGCTCTCACACTGGTTCAACACCCTAAGCCTGCCCTCAGAAACTCTGGCTAGTCTCCAGAAGATCCTGGAGCTTTTCTGGCTAGGACTGCACTTAAAGAACATAATCTGTTTAATTTATCAAAACTAAGACTGAAAGGTGACTTGATTTGTATATGTACATTCACAGGGAGAAAATAACATCTATGAAAGTCATCTTTAATCTAGTGGAGAAAGGCAAAACAGTGAATGGAAACTAAATACAGACAAATTCAAATTAAAAATCAAGGCCAATTTTTTTTAACAGTGAGAGTGAGTGAAGATTGGAACAAACTACCAACAAAGTGGTAGATTCTCCATCTCTTGGAGTCTTCAGATTCAGACTGGGTGCCTTTAATCAAATTCAAGTTACTGGGCTCAATACAGGGGTAATGGTGAAATGTAATGGACTGTGATAAACAGACTTGGTTATCTAATTGTTCCTGCTGGCCTTAAATTTTCTATGAATATACACTTACATGCACTATAGCCAGATACGTGTACAGTGGGATTTAATTTCTTCCAATTTTATGCACACATACCTAACCTGTTGCTTCCTTAGGAAAAAGGTCAGGGGTGAAAGTAAAATACAGCTCTTATCAATACAGGTCCCACTCTTTCCCTCCGGAAGGGGAGGGGCCTCAGGCAGAAGGGGCGAGGCCAGGGCTGGAAGTAAGTTACATTTCTTACCCGTACAATCCAAACACAAGCAACCCACCTCTCCTATATACTTCATGGATCCCTCCCATTGTGTGACTTAGCTATAGAAAATAAAGCTACTATTACTACTACCAGTATGGTCTGTAATAAAACTTTACTTTTGGAATAAGCCAGAAAACTCACTGTCACATATTTCTCCTTGTCCTCCCTCCTCCTCCTCCAGCCAGGCTGCTGATGGGGCTACGCTCCCTGTTCCCCGGACCCCCACGCTCAGCAGGGGCTGCAGGGGCTCCCCTCTAGCTTGGAGCAGGGAGAAGTGGGATTGGCTGAGGGAGAAGCCTCCCCAGGTAGCCTGCTGTCTGCATAAGAATAGTTTAAATTTAGCTGTTCACTCTGCAGATTCAGGGCTATTTCTGGCTTCCTTGTTAATTTCACTCAGGGTTGTTGCTGGCAGCGGGGGAAGGGGCGTTGTGTGAGACCAAGGCAGGGGCAGAATACAATAGCCATTTTACTGCACAGCTTAAATCTAGAGCTAATAAAAGCCAGTGGAAGGGGAAAACTCACTGTCACATTGGTTTCTCTCTCCCTCCTCCTCCAGCCAGGCTGCCTGACTCAGCTAGGCTCCCTGTTTCCCCGATTGCCCCCCCCCACTCAGCAGAGGCTGCAGCGGCTCCCCTCTAGCTTGTAGCAGGAAACAGGGGGACTGGCTGAGGGAAAAGCCTCCCCAGGATGCCTGCTGTCTGCATAAGAACAGTTTAAATTTAGCTGTTCACTCTGTGGTCTGAACTGAGGAATTAGGGGCTATTTCTGGCTTTCTTGTTAATTTCACTCAAGGTTGTTGGGGCGGGGGGTACCAAAGCATGGGCAGTTCTTTTCTACCCCCTGGATGAGGCGATCTTCAATAATATAATACACAAAAATACAATCAAAATCAGGATCCATTTCCAAGTTCAACTCTATCCCATTATCTCCCCAGCAGAGGATCATGGTTGTGACGTCCAAACTGCTTGCAGATCCTCTTTGAAATATTACTGTTAAAAAAAAAAAAACATGGAGAACATGGTGGGAAGATGTGTTCTGATGATCAGGGTTAATTTTGGGTAAAGCAATTTTGATTAAAAAAAAAAACAACTAAAGATTCACAGGGAAAGCAAATAGCCCCATAGACAAAACCACAAAGGGACTGGAGGGGAAAACTGGATATTCAGGGAAATTATTGTGCCTCCTTTGAAAGAAATAATAGTTTTCATTCTACCCTCTCTATATATTGAATTAAACACCTGAAATGTGCTTAGGACATAGGGGCTCAGATTTCTTTTTGTTTTGTAGGTGTCTGTGTCCTGCAGAGTGGGAGACTGAAATTGACAAAACTTTCTCTAAGTATTTTGTATATTTCATGGCAGCTCTTCTAGTTGTCCTTCATTCACCCGTCTTCCCCTACTAATAGCCACATATTGGTGTGCCCCCTGCACACTTGCAGCTCAGGAACTTCTGCTTAATGTGTGCTGCTTAATGGCATCTTGCCCCTGGGGGGCTGTTGGTCCAATTCCTACACTGAAGAGCTATCTTTTCCGAGAGATCCATCCATACTGGACATATATATTTAGAACATACCTGGAATAAGAGTAGATTTAGATCTGTCAAGGAAGACAAGAAGATTTTGTTTTCACAAGAAGACATTCATGTGGCTGTTCCAAAGTTAGCTTTTGAGTGCCATACCGCCACATGGTAATTGCGCGGGCTTGCTTCTTATTGGTCAACAGCTGGAGGACAGTAAGTGGGGGAAAAAATGCCGCCTAAGAAGATACACTTTCAACCGACCCTAACAGGTATGTTTAAAAGTAAAAGTGAGGAAATGGGGGATTGTCAGTCAAAAAGAACAGCAACAAATGAAGAAGCTGTAACTAGTCATCCACAGGGAAAAAATGCTGACACTTTTACACCTTTGTCATGTGGTGAGCTGCAGCCACCACAAAGAAAGGAGACAAATGAAACTGCTGAATTGCCCTGTAAAAAAGCTGATACTCCACCACCATACCCAGCTGTGTGGTCAAAAATTCAATTTGAGGAGTTCAAAAAGAAAAACTACTGGCTTTTTGCTTCGGCGGTAAACTTGGGTGCACAGTATGTCATGACGTTTCAGATTTGAAGCTCCATTCTGCAAGAGGGGTTAACATCTCTCCAAAGTGGGCCTCTTGTGAAATATCCTCATATGGAAAGAATAAAGAGACAGAGCTGTCTTCCCTTCACAAAAAAATAAACGAACATAAGAAATCTGCAGTTCACATGGAGGCTGAAAAAATTCAAGCCATGGCTAAAAAAGAAACTCTTCTTAATCTGAATGCTAAAAGTGAAGAAGCAGCATTTGAAACTACTGCTCGTGTATTCCAAACAGCCTACTACATTGCCAAAACAAATCAACCCCTCAGTGACCACGAGATCCTTATTGATCTACAGCAAATCAACGGAATTGAAATGGGGCATTTGTTGCATAGTAGAACAGTTTGTGTAGACATAATCAATCATATAGCCACTGAAATGAAAAAGAGAATTGTCAACAAAATCATCAACAGTAAGGCAAAAAT
Organism: Caretta caretta; assembly: GCF_965140235.1. NCBI lineage: Eukaryota > Metazoa > Chordata > Testudines > Cheloniidae > Caretta > Caretta caretta. Next base: position 147,954,295 of record NC_134207.1, on the reverse strand, counting down.
TACAGTATTTGTTGATGAATCAACTACTCTTGCTGGAAACTCGACTCTCATCATTTTTTTCAAAGCCAGTATAGATGGAATTATGAGGCCTCTTACATTTCCTCTGGACTTGTTAGAGCAGCAAAGCACAACACCAGCAGCCATTAAAGGGGAAATTTTGAAATGCTTGCTGCGTTGTGGGTTCACTAAAGAACTGTTATTGGAAGAGATGATCAGCTTCTGTAGTGATGGCGCAAATGTGATGTTAGGAGTCAAAGCTGGTGTTGGAAAACTACTACAAATGGACTTTCCTAATGTGCTATTATGGCATTGTCTCAACCATAGACTGGAACTTGCTGTTGATGAAGCTTAAGAAGTCACCGGAGGTAGAAATGACTGTAAGGCCTTTTGGGATGCATTATATTCCTTGTACAGTCAATCACCAGAAAGCTCTTGAGAACTGAGTGCTCATGCCAATGAATTACCCATTGTACTTAAAAAAATCGGCAAAATATTCAATTTAAGGTGGGTGGTGTCAACATGGAGAGCAGTCAATGCAGTGTGGCAAACATACCCTGCTTTGGCAAAACACTTTGAGACGGCCTCACAAGACCTGTCAAGAGTCGGAAGCGAACGTATTAAATTTTAAGGACTACATTCAAAGCTGTGTTCTGTAAATTTCACCAGAAACCTTTCGTTAATGCTGCATGTGCTGACAGAACTGAAGAACTTGTCCAAGATGTTACAAGAACGAGACATGACCATTCCAAAAGCAGACAATCTAATGCAAATATACATCAAGAGAATCGAAAACCTAAAAACAGACCCAGGAATTCACTCTGAAGAAGCTCAGAAGGCTGAACAATCCATGATGTTCAAAAACAGCAGATTAAACGGTGCTGGAAAAAGCCCCAGAATCAACTCGTCTCAATTCATTCAAGCAGTCATTGACAACGTGAGGACAAAACTCTTCACAACTGCCTCAAACAAAGCCAATCAAAGCACACGTGAAGAAAGGGCTTCCAATTATAAGGACTTAATTAACAATTTGTCAATTTTGAATCCTGAAAAATGGCACGAGAATCCAGAGAATCCCTACTTTGGAGAAAAGGAAATAAGAGCATTGGCTGATCAACTGAGAATCAATCAACAAGAAACACACTTGGGATTTGTTGAATTCAAGGCTTCTGGAGGAAAAAACATTCCTGGTAAACTTAAAAAACTCGTCCTTGCAGTGGACACCCTTGCTGCAAGCAACGCTGACTGCGAAAGAGGATTCAGTGCGATGAACAACATCATTACAGTGAAACAGACTGTACTTACCACTCATCATGTGGCGGGCTTGCTATTCATTTCATGTGTGGGACCTCCTTATACTTAGGGGAATGCCATATGTGAAATTGTGGCTTGCAAAGGGCAGACGTGCACCACATTCATCTCGAGGCATGGCACGACAACAGAGAGAGCAGCGAGATCAGCTTATGGCCCAATGTGGGGAGTTTCTACAAGGATGCTTTGCTCCATCTAGTCCTTCCCAGGGATGCCCCTTTCTTGCCCCCATTGGCTAGCCATCTCACACCTTCCACATGCCAGGACTGAGACAGGGACTGGGGCGGCTTTGCTGTGGGTAGTGGTTCCCCTTGGAGCTGCAGCCCCCTCCTGCCACCTGCTATCGCTTGTGTTGTTGCTGCTGCACGCCCCCCGGACCTTTGTCTCCTCCCCTGCCTCCTAGGTGGCTCTCTCCTGCAACCTGACAGAGTAGCAGTTGCTGAGGCTGGAAGTTTTCCTGTGGGCACCATTAAGCAGCAACCCAAAAGCTGGGTGTCCACAGGTGCGCTGACAGTACCCAGCCAGACCTTGCCTCTTGCAGAAGTTCCTGAGGTGTTAGCTGCAGAAACACTGTCTCCCCTGTCCCCCCACCACTCAAAAGGGCACTGGCGCCCTCCCCATGGGCTGCACTCCTGGAGAATGTGCCTGGCCACTGCAATGGGTGGTCACTTGCTTGCATAAGGACAGCAATACATACAGTATGTATGTGTATGAATGTGTCACAAACGATGCAGCTGCAGCCTGCCGCTGACCAGCAGCGACCCCAGCAACCAACCCCTGTGGACTGCTACCTGCAGAGAGCCAGCAGGTGCCACTGGGCTGGGTCTGCCAAGGAGTAAGTAACCAAGGCAAAACCACAGCCAGCCAGCCAGCCACTGCGCCATGCCCACCAGTGCCCCACTTTCCCTAGATGCTCCCTATTTCCTAGCAAGTCAGATATCAAGGATTGTTTAATCTCCCACCCAAGCACATAAAAGTGGGCACGGGGTACACCAATGGGTGGCTATTAGTAGGGGAAGACTGAGGTGAATGAAGGGCAACTAGAATAGCTGCCATGAAATATACAAGATACTTAGAGAAAGTTTTGTCAATTTCAGTCTCCGCACTCTGCAGGACACGGACACCCACAAAACAAAAAGAGATCTGAGCCCCTATGTCCTAAGCACATTTCAGGTGTTTAATTCAATATATAAAGAGGGTGGAATGAAAACTACTATTTCTTTCAAAGGAAGCACAATAATTTCCTCTGAATATCCAGTTTTCCCCTCCAGTCCCTTTGTGGTTTTGTCTATGGGGCTATTGGTAACACTGGGCACTACTCTAGGTAACTCAGGAGGATGGAAGACCACGAGTGTCGATGAAGCCCTCTTGCTCTAATTCCAGGCAAACTGAAGCCCCTCCGTTCCTTGAACTTTCTGTAACCCTGCAAAACTATGAAAAAGCTAGCACACAAACAGACAGGTTTGCACACAGCTCGCTAGCCAAAACCAGCTTTGGCCAAAAAATCACATAAATAAAAAAAAATGTTGAACAAAAACTAGTAACAAATATAACCAAATAAGGCAAGTCTCAAGCAATGCTAATAAAGAAAAATATAACTGACTGCTTTAGCTAATTGGCTACGGTATTGTACGGGGCAACAGGTAATTGGTTGTATATGCTTGTGTAATTAAATTAAAAAAAGGTATAAATTGTATAATGTAATCTGCATTCGGGGCTGCAGGATTTAAAACAGCTCAGTCTCCTTGCACCATATTTAAAGCTTCAAATAAAACTCTCTTCTTCTCCACCCCATTGTGGTCATTGGTGCAACACATACCGGGCAATGAACCCACCTGTTGCTTGCCTCGGGCACTCTGTGCTGGCAACAGGTTTTGGCGCCCAACGTGGGGCTCGAGGCTGCTATTTAGCCTTGCCTGGACCCCTCCTGGCGGTCAACGGATTGTGGCGACAACTGACGCCCAGTGTGCACCGGTGAGTTCATCGGGAGGCGTCAGAGGAGACGCAATTTGCTCGACCCCGGAGGGCACAATGGTGCAACGCGCCCCTATAATGGAGAAGTGACTGCGGGCGATGGTGAGGAACCGGTCCCCTGGAAAAGGTAAGAACAGTCCAGAAGTCTGGACTTTCTCTGTTAAAACCTGGGGACGCCCAGTGTCGTCCGGGAATATGGGACAGGGACAGAGTAACACAGGCAGGGCAGAGTGCACGCCCCTAGAATGCATTCTAGCAAACTGGAAAGTGTTTGAATCAGATCCAATAACAAAAAACAAATTAAAAAGGTTCTGTATAGTAGACTGGCCTCAATATCGGCTAGAGGACCAGAAACGGTGGCCACCGGGAGGGTCAATTAATTATAATATGATCCTCCAATTAGTCCTGTTTTGTCAGCAAACGGGTAAATGAAATAAACATCTGTATGCGCAAGCATTTATGACTTTAAGAAATAAAACAGATGTTCTACAGAGATGTAATTTGACTCCAACAAGACCGGTAGTAACTAATGTTAGCCCCCAGAACCTCCCTAATGTTGTAATGGCAGATTCGGTGTCCCCTTCGGCCCCAACACCCCCACCTTATAAAGGTAGGACACCTCAGGTTACAGAGATTGCCCCCTCGGTGGGACTCTATCCTTTGATTACCGAGACTGTTGTGGCTTGCCCAGGGGCAGATGGGTGCCAGGCCACCACTATGCAAGTTTACACCCATGTGCCATTCAATCCAATAAACTTAGCAGCTTTTAAAACACAAGCTGGGGAATTCTCAACGAACCCAAGCCGGTTTATTTCAGTCTTCGAGGGGTGCCTCAGTAGTCACAATCCAGACTGGGATGACTGTAATATCCTCCTAAGAACCTTGTTGTCTGAGGTGGAGCAAAATCAGGTTATAGCTAAGGCAAGGAAGGAGGCATGGCAAAGACACAAAGGAAATCCAAATAATGTCCCCGCTGCCGCAGACGTGGTCCCCCTAGCAGATCCCAGGTGGAACCCGAATGACCCCGTACACATGACCCGTCTCACCTCCTATAAGGAGTTACTTTTGCATGGATTCTGACACTCGGCTGTCCGACACAACAATTGGGCCAAACCATGTAAAATAATACAAAAACCAAAGAAAAGCCCGGTTGCCTTTTTACAGTGCATTCAGAATGCCATTCGGCAGAATACTAACGCAAACCCCGATGACCAGGCAACCGAGGCAATTATAAAAGGCATTTTTACCAGCCGAGCAGCCCCCAACATTAAAAAAAAGTTGCAAAAAAAAAAACTTAATGGGCATGACTATGGCACAAATTTTAGAAACTGCAAACCAAGCTTATAGCCTAAAAAAAAAGGCAATGTAAAATACTGGTAGCAGCAGTGCAGGCTGGCACAAAAAAAAAAAAAACAAAAAACCCTGGAATGGTAGCAGTGGACAGGAAAGAAAAAACCAAGGACGAGGACGCAGGAGAGACGGCTAAGTCGCAACCAGTGTGCCTTATGCCAGAAAAAAAAAACACTAAAAAAATAAATGCCCAAAAAGGAAGCATGCCCCCATAATGGCAGCGGTGGAGCAGGAATAGAGGTGGCAGGGGAGACAGACCGCCCTGCCCCTGGAACCCTGAGTAAAAATGCAGGTGGAAAGCTCGGATATAAATTTTTTAGTAAACGCTAAAGTGGCACAAACTGCCGTAAACCGACCCCTTTGGTTGCCGGTAGCAGATTCCCTTATCGTGGTGGGCACCACAGGCAGAGGCACCAAGTGCCCAGTGTATGTCCCAGCGAAATGCGCTTTAAGAAACAGAACTATATCCCACAAGCTGGTATACCTCCCCGACTGCCCAACGCCTCTGCTGGGATGGGATCTGCTTTGTCGCCTAGGCGCCACCCTGCATTTTACTAAAAATAAAATAACCTTACCTTACCCCCCAAGAATGCATGGATCATGTCCCTTGCAGTTAAACCCTCAGCTATGCAAGCCCCAGAATGAAGCCAGTGGAAAGACCAGGTGTACCCCCTAGTGTGGGCAGCAGGGGTCCCAGGAAAGGCCACCCACCAAACCTCCGTCAATGTTCAGCTCATGCCAGGGAAAAGCCCAGTGCAAATCAAACAGTATCCAATAAAAAAAAAAGCCAGAAAAGGTCTGCAGGAGCCTATAGACCAATTCCAAGCATACGGCATCCTGCAAGAATGCCAGTCAGCCTGGAACGCTCCCATTCTGCCCGTACAAAAGCCTGATGGCACGTATCAACTGGTACAAGACCTACGGGCGGTAAATAAACAGGTTAAGACTCTGCACCCCCTTGTCCCAAACCCGTATACATTACTGGCTTCTATAGGGGGACAGTATACCTATTTTTCAGTGCTCAATCTGAAAGACGCTTTCTTTACCATTCCAGTTGACACCCCATCTCAGGAGATCTTCTCCTTCAAGTAAAAAAACCAAAAAAAAGTTAAAAAGCAACTTTGCTGAACAGTGTTAGCCCAGGGATTTAAAAATTCCCTCACCCTCTTCGGCCAGGCTTTAGCCAGGAACCTAAAAATGTGGAACAATAAGAAGGAGGTCCTCCTTCTGAAATATATAGACAATTTGTTAATTGCCACTGTGGGCCTATCCCCCTGCCTTGAAGCCACCGTGAGCCTCCTAAACCATATTGGGCTCCAAAAATATTGGGTTGCACAAAGTAAGGCTCAAATTGCCCTCCCAAAAGTACGGTACCTAAGGTTTCACATATGGCAAGGGGAGCGCCAGCTTTTAAACAAAAAAAAAACCCTATATGTCAAGACGCTACCCCAAGTACTCGTAAACGGCTCATGGCCTTTCTGGGTATGGTGGGTTTTTGCAGGATATAGATCTCAAAGTTTGGACTATAAACTAAACCATTATATGACTGTGTCAAGGGAACAAATCACGACCCCTTTCACTGGTCCCCAAAAGCCAACAAGGCATTTAAAATCTTTTAAAAAAAGCTAATAAAAGCTCCAGCCCTGGGTCTGCTGAATCTCTCTAAGCCATTTCAGTTGTATATACATGAACAAAAAGGGGTAGCCCTGGGAGTGCTAACCCAGTTGTTGGGAACCTGTAAACGTCCCATGGCCCATTTTTCCAAACAACTTAATCAAGTTGCCAAGGGCTGGCCAGCATGTTTACGGCAGTCGCAGCCACCTCCCTAGTACTTAAGGAAGCCAAGAAGCTAACATTGGGGGGGTCATGCAAGTGTATACTCCCCATGTGGTCCGAGCCCTGCTAAACACCAAGAGTGGGCTCTGGCTCACCCAGGCTCGGATAGCTCAATATCAGGCTAAGCTGTTAAAAAACCCCGAGGTCACCCTGCAGCCTTGCCCCTCCCTTAACCCAGCCACCCTTTTGCCAAAAACAAAAACACAAAAACACAACTGTTTAAAAATTATAAATGCCCAATACTCCAGCCACCAGGACTTAAAGGATCAACCCCTCCCAAATGCAAATTATAAGTGGTACACTAATAGTAGCAGCATTGTCATAAATAAGCAAACGAGGGCGGGTTATGCTGTCGTGACCCTCCATGATACCATGAAGGCCGAAGGGTTGCCCACCGGGACCTCTGCCCAGCTTGCTGAGCTAGTAGCCCTGACCCGTGCGCTCAAACTGTCAAAGGGAAAGCGGGTCAACATTTTTACCAATTCAAAATATGCTTTTGAAGTGCTACATGCTCATGCTGGCCTGTGGAAGCAAAGGGGAATGCTAACGGCCCAAGGTTCCCCAGTCAAGTACGGGCCCCAAATTCTCCAGCTCCTAGAAGCCATACAACTCCCCTCAAAAGTAGTGGTGGTGCACTGTAAAGCCCATCAAAAAAATCAAGACATGGCCAGGGGCAACGCCCAGACAAACAAAAAAGCCAAGCGTGCCGCCACCTTGACTCCACTAGAAACTAAGGATGCCCACATGCATGCCCTTATCCCATCAGTGGGGGAGCTTCCGACCCCTCAGTACTCTGGAAAAAAAAAACTAGCTAACAAACTCGGTCTTCAAAAAAAAAAATGGCTTCATTTCCCCCCCCCCCCGCAAAATATCCTCCTACCAAAGAGCTTGATCCGGCCAGTACTGCAGCAGCTACACCAAACCACTCACGCTGGCAAAGAAGCCCTTATCCAGCTAATAAAAAAATACTAATTGGCTTCTGGACTCCAACCCCTGGCTCCCAGATACAAGCTGACTGTTTAGTCTGCCAAAAAAATAACCCTTGGCTGGGACATCCAGTAACACCAGCTACCTGAAACCCAGGCCCCGGACTAGTATGGCAAATAAATTTTACTAAATTTCCCCGGACCCAAGGGTTCAGATATCTCCTTGTCTTGGTGAATCGATTCAGCGGATGGCCTAAAGCCTTCCCATGCTGTAATTGCACTGCCAAAACAGTGGCCCTCAAATTCGTTAAAAAATTTATTCCCCGCTTCGGACTGCCCCAATGAATGGAATCTAACAATGAAATGCACTTCACATCACAGATCATTCAAAACATCTCAGAGGCCTTACAGATCCCCTGAAAACTCCATACGCCATAAAGACCGCAGGCCAGTGGCGTAATAAAGGGTACCAATCAAACCCTTAAGCGACACCTCTCAAAAGTGTGCCAAGAAGCCTCCCTGCAATGGCCTGATGCTCTGCCCTTTGTCCTGCTCTGCGTCCGCGCTCTCCCAAAGGGTAAATTAGGGCTTAGTCCCTTTAAAATTATGTTTAAAAGGGCATAGCCTATAAATGAGACACTGGTTCTAGCAAAAAAATAAGAAATAAAGTGTAGTTTTTTGTCTCAGTATATGTGCTCTCTGTCTGCTGTTCTCTCTTCTCTCCACAAGTATACCAAAGACTTCCAGCCTCTTCCATTGAATGCCCCTGTCCACTCCTTGCAGTCAGGTGACTCCGTGCTTGTTCGTACCTAAAAAAACAAGCCTCTCCAAAAAAGTAAAAGGGACCCCACACCATCCTGCTGGTTTCCCACACAGCAGCAAAGGTCAAAAAACACAAAAACTAAATCCATCACTCTTGCCTGAAGGCGGTGCCTACTCCTCCACCAGCAGAACGGTGGACCATCCAGCCCATCACCACTTCACCCTCCAATAATCTCAAACTCAAATTATTGTTTAAAAAAACATAAGCACGGGGCGGGGGGGGGCTAAAGGGGCATATACACCATAAGGTCCCTCATAGTGAGTGTCATTTGCCTAGTATTCCCCATATCTCGCTCTCTAAAAAATAAATAAAAACCGTTAACCTAAATGTAAATACCTATAAGGCCCTCAAAATAGCCTTTGCCCATAAATTTAATCTTTCCAACTGCTAAATATGTTTCCAGATCCCCTACCATGCGGCCGGCTTCCCTTGAAGGGCGACCCCCCACAACTGGTCAGACCTCTGTAACCAATAGTTAAAAGCAAACACCACTCAGTTCAAACACAGCCTACTTTAACAAAAAACTGTACTAAAAAGGCCAAGTGTAGCAGCAACACTAATCCCTGGAAACCCTACTGGAATGCGACCCATCCGCCCAAATCCAAATCCAGCTATGCTCCGTCCCGTTGGGCCTCCTTTGTTATCGCCAAAAAGCCACTGCTAACCATACCTAATTCTCTGGTAATAGTACCTGTCAGTTTTATTTGTCCCCTTCCGCAAATACCACTATCCCTCTATTTAATAGTGCTTGCCAAAACACAGGCAAAGGGCTTCAATATTATACCCCCTTAAAAGCCGCAGTCAACAAATTAAGCCACAATGGCATGGTAGCTAATTAACAGTCCTTTTATGTCTGTAGTAACTCAGCCTATAAATGGCTACCCCACCACTGGCACAAAAGCTGTTATTTGGAATACCTTACCCCTCCCCTTCGGGCCATGGCCCAACTCCCGTCGGGCTGTCCCCGGCATCAGCAGTCCCTGTATGCCACCCCCGTACCCATTAATAAAAACAATAAATTCAGTATAATCCTTCTCCCAGCATATAAGGTGGGTAAATTGGCCAAGCTCTATCGCCAGCTCTCTGCATTCCTCACCAAGTTCGCCAATACCTTAGCCATAAAAAGGAGCCTCAACACGGAACTTTATCAACTCCAATTGTTGTCCCTGCAAAACCGCCAGGCCCTAGATTACCTTTCAGATGCACAGGGCGGGGTGTGTGCCATTATTAAAAATACATGCTGTACGTATGTCCCAAAAAATTCACAGAATATTAACAAGCACATCCTGTCAGCCAAACAGGCTCTTAACTAGTAAAAAGCCCAGAAAAAAAAGCCCACTATTTTTGACTCACTCTGGGGATGGCTGCCTGACCTGGGGGGAGGCATTGTTAGTCTCCTGTTCACAAGTGCCGGGTTGTGTATTATCACTCTCCTCTTGCTTGCCTGTTGTAAGGCACTCATATATAAACTTTGTGCCTCCCGCTCCACAGAAACCCCATTATATCCTCTTGTTAAGAATTCTAACTCCTCAGCGCTTAATCACTTGTTGTCCTTAAAATATAAAAAAACTCAGTCACAAGCTTATTAAGTGTACTCAAAGAAGGAAGTTGTTGGTAACACTGGGCACTGCTCTAGGTAACTCGGGAGGGTGGAAGACCATGAGTATCGATGAAGCCCTCTTGCTCTAGGCCCAGGCAAACTGAAGCCCCTCCGTTCCTTGAACTTTCTGTAACCCTGCAAAACTATAAAAAAGCTAGCACACAAACAGACAGGTTTGCACACAGCTCGCTAGCCAAAACCAGCTTCGGCCAAAAAAACATATAAATAAAAAAAATGTTTAGCAAAAACTAGTAATAAATATAACCAAATAAGGCAAGTCTCAAGCAATGCTAATAAAAAAAAACATAACTAGCTGCTTTAGCTAATTGGCTACGGTATTGTACGGGGCAACAGGTAATTGGTTGTATATGCTTGTGTAATTAAATAAAAAAAAGGTATAAATTATGTAATGTAATCTGCATTCGGGGCTGCAGGATTTAAAACAGCTCAGTCTCCCTGCGCCATATCTAAAGCTTCAAATAAAACTCTCTGCTTCTCCACCCCATTGTGGTCATTGGTGCAGCACACACGGGGCAACAAACCCACCTGTTGCTTGCCTCGGGCACTCTGTGCCAGCAACCAGGGCTATTTGCTTTCCCCTTGAATCTTTAGTTGTTTTGCAAAATTGCTTTGCCCAAAATAAACCCTGATCATCAGAACACATCTTCCCACCATGTTCTCCATGTTTTTTTTTTAAACAGTAACATTTCAAAGAGGATCTGCAAGCAGTTTAGACATCACAATCATGATCCTCTGCTGGGGAGGGAATGGGATAGAGTTGAACTTGGAAATGGTTCCTGATTTTGATTGTATTTTTCATGTATTATATTATTGAAGATCGCCTCATCCAAGGGGCAGAAAAGAACTGCCCAGGCTTTGGTACCCCCCACCCCAACAACCTTGGGTGAAATTAACAAGAAAGCCAGAAATAGCCCCTAATTCTGGGTTTAGACCACAGAGTGAACAGCTAAATTTAAACTGTTCTTATGCAGACAGCAGGCATCCTGGGGAGGCTTTTCCCTAAGCTAGTCCCCCTGCTCCCTGCTACAAGCTAGAGGGGAGCCGCTGCAGCCCCTGCTGTGGGGGAGGGGAACGGGGAGCCTAGCAGCGTGGGGCAGGCAGCCTGGCTGGAGGAGGAGGGAAGAGAGAAGCCGATGTGACAGTGAGTTTTCCCCTTCCACTGGCTTTTATTAGCTCTGGATTTAAGCTGTGCAGTAAATGCCTAGCCTTGGTCTCACCTTCCTCCCCACCCTCCAACTGTGAATGAAATTAACAAGGATGCCAGAAATAGCCCCAATCCCAGTCTGAACCAGGGAGGGAGCGGCAAGTTTAAACTGTTCCTATGCAGACAGCAGGCATCCTGGGGAGGCTTCTCCCTCAGTCAGTCCCCCTGCTCCCTGCTACAAGCTAGAGGGGAGCTGCTGCAGCCCCTGCTGAGTGCGGGGGTTCGGGGAAGCACTGAGCCTAGCCCTGTGGGCAGCCTGGCTGGAGGAGGAGGGAGAGAGAAACCAATGTGACAGTGAGTTTTCCCCTTCCACTGGCTTTTATTACCTCTGGATTTAAGCTGTGCGGCCAAATGGCTATTGTATTCTGCCCCTGCCTTGGTCTCACACAATGCCCCCTCGCCAGCTGCTAGCAACAACCCTGAGTGAAATTAACAAGGAAGCCAGAAATAGCCCCTCATTCCCTGGTTCAGACTGGGGAGTGAACAGCTCAATTTAAACTGTTCTTATGCAGGCAGCAGGCTACCTGGGGAGGCTTCTCCCTCTTGCTCCCTGCTACAAGCTAGAGGGGAGCCCCCGCAGCCCCTGCTGAGTGTGGGGGTCGGGGGAACAGGGAGCCTAGCCACGTGGGCAGCCTGGCTGGAGGAGGAGAGGGAGAGAAACAACAAACAAATTTGACAGTGAGTTTTCCCTTTCCAAGCTTTTATTAGCTTTTAGTTTGAACTTTTTGTTCTGCAGCCAAAAGAGGTGAAAGTAAGCCAGTACTGAATGCTCCACTTATTTGCCAGTACACTACTGCATCTTTTTTTACCGGTACTCCATACCAGACCGGACCAGCTTACTTTCACCTCTGAAAAAGGTACACTTGAATTTTAACCTCTCTCTTCCCGTACAGTAAAATGGAGGCCTCCTGAGTCTCAAACTTGGCCAGAAGCAGGAGCAAGTTAGACATCTATTCTACCTACAATAACTTCATAATTCTCACTTTCAAGATCTAACCCATTCACTGAAACAACTAATGAATTTCATATGTATAGGTCATATTTCACTGCTGAGAATATAAGGAATCTGTTTTATTCCAGATACTCTTGTATTTTGTGACAGCTAGTTCAAAATCAGGCCAGAGGATAAGGTAGGCCATAGGGATTTCTAAAGCAGTTGTTTGGGTGCAATGTAGCACTGCGTCCCTAATGGGATTTGAATGCCAAGGTGAAAAATGTGACTTTATTTCCCCAGAATAAAACTTGCTGTTTGCATGAATGGTAATTTTTTTAAATTCATCCTGTAAGGGCACATGCCTGGGCTTAGGTGTAGTAGTAATAGTTGATATGACCCATAAGCTCTCTTACTGAGGACTTTTGCTTGAGGCAGACATACCTATGGTAGGCTATAATCAGAAATAAAACACTGCACCAAGATGCTGTTAGACTAGCTACTTCTTTTCAAGTCCTACATATTTTCCAAATCACAATACATATTTGTTATTTAAAAAACCTTTTTTCATGTGTCAATTTTAAGTTCCAAAGTACATAACAGGGTCTTTAAAAATAATCCTTTACAATCCCAGTTGCCAGGGATCCTGTCTGTTTACCTGCTATTACTCTGGCAAACAGCATCCATATCTATTAGTCATAGCAAGTAAATAACTTACTTAACTCAGGCAATAAACCCAAATAATCACTAACGACAGAGGGTGATAAAAGTTTCAGCACCGATATTGTGTTTTTCTCTGTGATTGCAAATGTACTGAGCTGAGTGTGTTAGACCCAAGTTACTTAGTAACACAAATTGCCGTGAATAAGGTTCAGAGGTCTGATGGAAAGCAATTGACATTAATCGAAAATATGTTCCTGCTTTTTATACCTTGTTTGGTAGAGCACTTAAAGATGAGGAAAAATATAGCCTCTGATTTCCAAACACTTGAATAAAACCCAAACCTGAACCACTTGTGGGAATTGCAGTTTATGCCTTGGAAGGCACTGTGCCTCAGGGCCTGTCTATGCCAGGTTCAAATTAGGCTACACTGCACGGGTGCATTGCAGCTACACTAAGGGTTTATAGTGTTGTACCTACATTGGCACAGATATCCCCAGGATAGACTGGCTTTGAGGTACAATGCTTTACAGGATTTCGTATGGCCAAGTGCATTCCTTGCTCAGGGCTGGGTTTGAAAGATGAGATTTTTTTCAAAAGTACATAAATGGGATTTATGTTCCTAAATCATTGAAAGTCAATGGGACTTGTGCTTCTAAGTTGTTTGAGTGAGTGCTTTTGAAAATCCCACCCAAAGTCACATTTTAGTCTGAAATTAACAAGACTTAAATAAATCAATCTAGCCACGTTATTTATTTATCTTGATAAACCTTGTGGCCATCATTTTTTTTCACTATAATCTGCAAAACATCTTCTAATTTCTACTTTCCAGAATAAATAATCTTGGGAGTTTCTGAATGCACAAGAAACACCTAGTTTGTATAATTCCTTATTATAAATAGTCAGGGGCATGGAGGGCTCATAACCTAAAGAGAATGAAGGTAGTAGACAACAGGAAGAGGGGCACCCAGCCATGCCTCAGATGGAGCAGCAAATGGTAGGTCAGGTGCTGTGCAAGGCCACACCATATCACCACACCTTTTTTAGTCTCATGACTTTATCTTTCTTAAGGTAAAGTAACCAAACTGGAACTTCAAGTGTGGAGCACTGATTACAGTTCAATATAGTAGAGCTTATTCACCACTGTAACTTTGTGTCATTGCTTACAACAATGCAAAGTGGATATAAATTACTACATAATTATATCATTTTATACCAACTTTGCACTGGTGTAACTATGGAATTGCAAAGCATCACATCTCAATATTTTTCAATGCCTTTTAAAAATATCTAGCTCACTCTACTTTTTTTTTTCTGACTGCTGCTGTGTGCTGGGTAGACAACATAAGCACTTGGGAATTGTCAGACTTGATGAGAATAATGTTCCAGCTAGTTCAATAGCCTGCCTCAGTGACAGCGACCAGTACCAGATGCTTCACAGGAAAGTGAAAGAAACCCCTAAGTAGGCAGATGTAGTATAACTGCACCCCCAAAGAACCCTAATTCTAATCCCTAATACTTAGAGATTGGTGTAAACCCTGAAATATGAGGTTTTATATTCCTTCCAAAATTTTGTTAGCATTAACTACGAACTCAGGATATTCTTGTTAACCACATAAAATGTCTAATTCCTTTTTGAATCTTGCTAAGTTCTTGCCCTTAATTATATATGGCAATTAGTTCCACAGTCTAATTGCACATTGTGTGAAAAAGTATTTCCTTTTGTCAGTTTTGGATTTGCCACCTTTTAGTTTCATTCAATGTCTTTTTGTTCTTGTGTTATGAGACAGAGAACAGAATCTCCCAACCTATTATCTTCTGTACCATTCACTATTTTATATCCTTTTTATGCCCCTCTTATCCACTCTTTTCAGTCACTCTTCAGATGAAAGTTTGTCCACGTCCCTAATAATTTTTCTCACCCTTTTCTGGACCCTCTCCAGTTTGGCAGTATCTTTTTTGCAAGGGAGTAACCAGTTCTGTACATAGTACTCAAAATGAGTTTGTACCACTGATTTATGTAATGACATTATAGTATTTTCTGAAGTATTCTCCATCCTTATGAATCCTAATATCTTATTTGTTTTTTTGACCACAGCTGCACATTAAGCTGTCTATAATGATGCCCTGGTCCCTTTCCAAAGTTGATACTATTAACTTAGAATCCTGTAAGGTGTATATTTTTTCCCTTCAGTGTGCATTACCATGCATTTTTCATCATTGAATTTCATTTGCTGTTGTGCTGCCCATCTACCTAGCTTGTTTAGGTCTCTCTGAAGTTACTCATAGGCCCTTTGGATATTGTTTAACCTAAATAACTTTATGTAATCTGCAAATTTTGCTATTTTACTGCTCAACCCCCTTTCTAGATCATAAATAAACACACTAAACAGCACTAGACATAGTATGGAAACTTAACGCACCCCGCTGTTAACCTTTTCAATGCTCACTACAGGGGTGTGAATTCTAATGCACAACCAACGTGTTGCACAGTAACGGGCCTGTATAGATCCTGCTGGCATAAATGAAAAGTTTCCTGTTATGAGTTAATATAGTACGGTTTCAATGTTAATGATAGTGAGCACCAGCAGGGTCTACATGGATCAATTAGTGTGCAACACATTGCTGGGCTTTAGAATCACACACCTCTAGTACACGCTGTCACACCGTGTACACAAGCCCTTTGCTTCCTGTCTTAGCCAGATACATGACAGTACTTTATCTCTCATCCCATGATTACTTAGTTTCGTTGGTAGCCTATTTTGAGGGACCTTGTCAAATGCCTTGTAAAGGCTAAATAAATAATGTTAACTGATTCTCCTTTATCTTCTACTGTTTGATATATTCAGAGAATTCTAATCGTAGTTAAATGCAATGTCCCTTTGCAGAAATAGTGTTGGTTAGAGGCCACCATATCATAATCTTCCATTTGTTTTGTTTTCTATTTTTAAATGTTTCAACCAATTTGCCAGATACAGCTATAAGGTTTACTGGCTTGTAACGCCCCAGAGCACCCAAAGGCCTTATTAAAAAAGACATCATCTCAACTGAGGTATCCACAATGGCTCTTAATGTGTTTTCCTCAGAGGATCCTGCAAGTTCAGGGCCTTTTGTTGTATGAATTCAGTTATTTTTGTCAATGTGCATTGTTTGACATTTATGCAAGTTTATAATTCTGCCATTTTTCATAGTTGTCCTAATTATGTTTAAATTAGTGAAGAGCAAAAAACAAAAGGTTTAGAAGTTCAATTTGGAATCTGAAAAATTGGTTTATAAATCTCAGAATAACGGACTTGCTTATAACATTTTTACACTTCTGCTTCTAGTCCAAAATTGAACCATGAAATGCAGAGGCATATGAAAATGTATTTCAGCTGAAAGATTTTCTTTGGATTTAGTTCAATTCAGGACAAAGATGTTATTTTTTTTCCTTGCAGCAGATTGTGAACAGTCTCTCTTCAAAAAAAAAAAAAAAAAAGAAAAAAGAAAGAAATATAAATTTTTAGATGTGACCTGTGTAACCAATACAGTGATGTTTGCAGTGAGCCTGAAACAAAACCTCTGAGGTGTGAATGGATCCATTCATTTGAGTGTTAATGCAGGTGTGAATGATACTTTTTCCCAGTTTATCAAAGCATGTAAGAAAGGAAAGGAAGTTATGAAGGGTAACGGAGTGTACACTGACAGATCATACATTTTGGTGTACAAGTGGATGAGTATTGAATCATTTTTTTTCTCCCCATAACTGAGATGGAACCAAGCCCAAAGGGTTAGCCTGGTGTCTGAGTCCCATTTAGGGAAAAACTCAAGCTGGAGGCCAATAAGAGTCCATGGCAGGATATGATTCATTAGAGAAAAAATTATTCAATCACTGCCACACAAGTGATTTTTAAATGTTATTGCTAAGTACTGCTATTGTAAACTTGGGAAAATAATATTCTGGTTCATTTTTAAATAATAAAATAACTAAGATTCATAGATTTTTAAGGACATAAGAACAGCCATACTGTGTCAGAACAATGGTCTATCTAGCACAGTATCCTGTCTTCCAATAGTGGCCCTTGCCAGATGCTTCAGAGGAAGTGAACAAGTCAGGGCAATTATTGAGTGATCCATCCCTTGTTGTTCAGTCCCAGCTTCTGGCAATCAGAGGTTTAGAGACACCCAAGCATGGGGCTGTGTCCTTGACCATCTTGGCTCATAGCCACTGATGCACCTATCCTCCATGAACTTATCTAATTCTTTTTGGAAACCAGTTATACATTTGGCCTTCACAACACCCCCTAGCAACAAGTTCCACAGGTTGACTGTGTGTTGTGTGAAGAAATAATTTCTTATGTTAGTTTTAAATCTGCTGCCTATTAATTTCATTGGATGTCCCCTGGTTCTTGTGTTATTGCGGGACAAAATAACATTTTCCTATGCACTTTCTTGTCACCATTCATAATTTTATAGACTTCTGTCATATCTTCCCTTAGTTATCTCTTTTCTAAGCAGAACAATCCCACTCTTTTTAATCTCTCCTTGTATAGAAGCTGTTCCATACTCCTAATCACTGTAGCTGACCTTCTCTATACCTTCTCCAATTTTAAAATATCTTTTTTGAGGTGGGGCAACCAGAACTGCACACAGTATTTAAGGTGTGGGCATACCATGGATTTATATAGTGGCATTATGATATTTTCTGTTTCATTATCTGTCCCTTTCCTAATGTTTCTTAACATTCTGTTAGCTTTTTTGACTGCTGCTGTACATTGAGCAGATGTTTTCAGAGAACTATCCACAATGACCCAAGAGCTCTTTCTTGAGTGATAAGAGCTAATTTAGACCCCAATATTTTATATGTATAGTTGGCATTATATTTTCCAATATACCTTATTTTGCACTCATCAATATTGAATTTCGTATGCTATTTTGTGGTCCAGTAACCCAGTTTTACCTTGCTCCATTGTGAAAACTGACCCATGACAGCTTACTTTGCTTACAAGTCTTTGGTGTGGGGCTTTGTCAAAGGCTTTCTGAAAGCCCAAGTACAATATATCCACTGGATCACCCTTGCCCACATGCTTGTTTATATCCTCAAAGAATTCTAATAGATAGGTGAGGCAAAATTCCCCTTACAAAAGGTGTGTTGACTCTTCCTCAACATATTGTGTTCATCGATGTGTCTGATATTTCTGTTCTTTACTATAGTTTCAATACTTTCTCTGGTACTGAAGTTAGACATACCAGTCTGTAATTGCCAGAGTTGCCTCTTGAGCCTTTTTTTAGAAATCAGTGTTGCATTAGCTATCCTCCAGTCATCTGGGTCAGAGGCTGATTAATTTGATAGGTTACATAGGTTGGCCTCCTGCATGACACAGGCCATAGAATTTCAATGTGATTCTTGAATCAAGCCCATAACTTTTGGTTGAGCCAGAGCATATCTTTTTAGAAAGATATCTAGACTTGATTTAAAGACTTCAAATCACAGAGAATCCACCATATCTCTGGGGTGTTGTTCTAATGGCTAACAATCCTTACTGTAAAAAAAAAATGTTTTAATCTAAATTTGTCTAGTTTCTGCTTCTAGCCATCACACCTACTACTTGCATATAAATCATCAGTAAGTCACCTCTTAACCTTCTCTGTGAGCTACTGTATTGACCTTTTTAAGTCTCTCACTGTAAGGCAGGTTTTCCAGACCTTGAAGCATTCTTGTAGCTCATTTTTGCACCCTTTCGAATTTTTCGGCTTACTTTTTAAAAGGTGTGCGTACTGTGATGTTGCACTCGATATGATTCTGTGAAGGTGTGCTGGTGAGTGTGGATGTGGTGTGGCTGGAATGTGCTTCGTGTGGAGGATCTCTTGTGGAGTATCATTGCAGAGTTTGTGATCTGCTGAGTGTGGTCATCCTGTTTGTTGTGTAAATGTATCACTCTTGTGTCTGAAGCTGGAAGTGTGAAGTGTGGCTCTGAGGTCCTATTGTGATTATGCAGGGTGTGGGCCATTGGTGGTGGTTTGGAATCTTGATGGCTCCCATCAGCCAGGACAATTGTGAGTCAGGCAGGAGGAATGAAGGCTTGGAGTCTCACAGGAGATGTGGCCATGTCACCTGGTGCTGGGGTCCATCTTGAACCTGGTGCTTTTCCATTGGGGGGGACGGGACCCAGAGAGATGGAAAAGATTGTGCCCAGACTAGGAAGGCATCCAGTCTGTGAAAGAAACTTATTGAAACATCTCTGAGGGTGAGATTTTATCTGTATTCAGTTTTATTACTGTATTGGGTTTAGACTTGCATGTTTTATTTTATTTTGCTTGGTAATTCACTTTGTTCTGTCTGTTACTACTTGGAACCACTTAAATCCTACTTTCTGTATTCAATAAAATCACTTTTAACTTATTAATTAACCAAAGTATGTATTAATACCTGGGGGGGGGCAAACAGTTGTGCATACCTTTCTATCAGTGTTATAGAGGGGGAACAATTTATGAGTTTACCCTGTATAAGCTTTATACAGGGTAAAACGGATTTATTTGGGGTTTGGACCCCATTGGTAGTTGGGCATCTGAGTGTTAAAGACAGGAACATTTCTTAAACTGCTTTCAATTAAGCCTACAGTTGTTAGGGGACATGGTTCAGACCTGGGCCTGGGTTGAAGCAGCCTAGCGGGTCTGGCTCAAACCATGCAGGGCACTCAAGTCCCAAGCTGCCAGGGCGGGAAAACAGGGGAAGAAGTAGTCTTGGCACATCAGTTGGCAGCCCCAAGAGGGTTTCTGTGATCCAACCCGTCATACATACCATTTCAAAAATGGTCTCACTAATGCTCGATTTAGTTGTAATAACACCTCCCTACATTTACTTGATAGTTCTCTGCTTATACTTCCAAGTGTTTATACTCTTAAACACTACATTGCATTGGAAGCTTACATTCACTTAGTTATCCACCATGCCACCTAAATAGCTTTCTGAGCCACTTGTTTCCAGAGTACCCCCATCCTATAAGTGTGATCTACATTCTTGGTTCTCAGATGTCTGATCTTGTATTTAGCTCTACCAAAAGGCATATTATTCAGCTAAACTTAGTTTACCAAACAATCCTGATTGCTCATTTAACACTCCGTGTTTTGTGTCATCTGCAAACTGTACTGGCATGGATTTTATACATTTACCAGATGTAAGCCATGTCCACTCACCGTGGCACTATATTCCCTTCTGGTGGGGACTAAATCACACAGACATTGGTGAGCCTTCTACAGCCTTAGCATAGGATAGCTGAATCTTTCAGCTGAGGTAGTAGTGGATATTAAGATCCAGAAGTCCTAGGTTTGATTCGCTGATGAGGATGATGATCAACCCAAAGGCATCAGCATTACACAGGTTATTGAGAAAGATATTGAATAACATTGCCCAAAACGAAATCCCTGTGTGACCCCACAAAAAACACCTCATTTTATGATGATTCTCCAGGTGCAGTTACTTTTTAACAGTTGGGAATCCACTTAATATGGGCTACATTATTTTTGTGTAGTATTAATTGTGCAATACTAAAATCAAATGCCTCACAGAAGTATGAGTACATTATGTCAACACAGTTGCCCTTTTCAACTTGTATTCAGACCTTTAATATCCAATAGTGAACAAACATTTCTTAAAATAATTTAAAGATATATATTTAAAATACAATTTTATTTTACTTATAATTTAGAATTTTAATTGAGTTGTCTTTTGATGAGGCATGGCATTACGAAGCAATTGGTTTAATTTTCCTAAAGAAAGGAAGCTTTCAAAAGGCCTTCCAGACACTTTTCCAAAGTGTCACTTTTTATTTCAGCTCATAGAACCAAGTTTAAATCTGCTCTGATGGCACAGCTGTAATAATGAGAAATTGTTTGCAAAAAGTTTTAACACTGATTTTTCCTAATTCATGATTACTGTAAAGTATTCCTAGTTTGTGGACATTTCCTAAATCAATATATCTTTTTAAAATATAATTTTCACACAGTGAGAAAGCTATTCTACTTTGTGGAAAAGGTTACATTAAAAAAGCAAAAATAGAATATTAGATATTAACATATTTTCCCTGCCCATTCATGCTTTATATATACCGTTAAATTAGTATTCTATGTTTAATTTCTGACAAAGATCCCAACTTGCTCTTACCTCCTCCATATATTTGACACAAGTATGGAAATCTCCAAACATTTCCCAAGCCTACTGCAAATCCAACACAGCTTAAAATATACTGCAATTTATTATCCCACTTCGGTCTGTCATCTTCTTTAAGAACTTCAGGGATATCCAATGACTGAGCATTTGACATCCTTACAAAGTGTGGTATTCTTTTATCCTCCTGTTTAACGAATAGGGGGAAAAAACTTTATATAATTCAGAGCCTGGCTCTTCTACAAGTTTTATACGAGGAGAGTCTGAAGATTTCTGGAAAAGAGGTGGAGCTTTCATCACTTTACATCACCCAAAATTTATGAGTGTAAGGTTTTGCAATTTAAAACCAATACTGGGAATGATTGATATGTAGAGGGAGCTATCTCTCTTGCCCTTTTTTTGTAATTTTCTTCTTTATTTCTAGAACACAGAGAGATACTGTTAATTGGTAACTCAGGGTCAAATAGTTTGTTTTCTTTGTAGATTCCTATTAAACCTCTGGGTTCTCAGATACTTTACAAAAGTTTTGTCATCTGAAAACAAAAAATATCTTGCAACATTCAGATCACATTAATATAATAAAATATTTTAAAAAGTGTTTCTTAAAAATAATCCTAAACAGCTTTGATCAGAAAAAGCCATCCCCCAGCCTTGGTAGGAAGCTTACTTAGTTTCCATCACTCAGTTAAAAGGGTTGACTGATGACTTCTTTTGGAAGAAAAGGAAAATAAAATAAATGGAAGGAAAAATGAAATTAAGCACTTTTATCAGTTAATGCACTGTACTGAGGTAGGCTAGTTTGTTTGTTTCTGCCCCTATACACTATTTGTATAGATGAATAATAAACAGGAGTAACATTACCAAACTGAGCCTCTCCAAAAAATTACTGGGGCAGGGCTATCCCCTAGAATACCCAATACTCAAGTGGGATGTGTGAGATCTGGGCTTAAGTGCCAGCCCCAAGTCTCTGACATCTCCAGTGAGTACCCTAACCACTGAGCTATTGGGTATTCTATATGATAGAAGGGGAAAAGCTCTCCTCCTGAAGCTGTTCCACTGTATAAATGAACAAACATTCATAGGGCCAGAGAGGGAGCAACTAACTTCATATCCCAGTTATAAGGGAATTCCCTGAGAAGTGGGAGACCAACCATGGGATTCACAAAGGTACTTAGAGTAGCAGCCGTGTTAGTCTGTATTCACAAAAAGAAAAGGAGTACTTGTGGCACCTTAAAGACTAACAAATTTATTTGAGCATAAGCTTTCGTGAGCTACAGCTCACTTCATCGGATGCATTCAGTGGAAAATCATTTTCCACTGAATGCATCCGATGAAGTGAGCTGTAGCTCACGAAAGCTTATGCTCAAATAAATTTGCTAGTCTCTAAGGTACCACAAGTGCTCCTTTTCTTTTTACAAAGGTACTTAGGTGCCTTAATCCTTGATTTAGTCACCTAAATCTGGGGTTTAGCCACCTAAATCCCAGTCTTAGGCTCCACCACTATTCACATAACTCCTTTCTGCTGTAAAAGTTCCCTTAGCACCTAAGCACCTGCTGCCCCACTCAAGGCACATGGATGCCTATCTCCCACCTAAGACCTGAGTGATCCAGGGAAGATAGGCATTCACTTGCCTATTTCACAGGAAAGGTCCCTATCTGGTCCCATTCAAAATCTGGTGAGTTAGCTCAGTGAGATATTCTGGTGTGTGGCTCTTTCAATCTCTCTGGTGAAGCTGTTCCACTGTGTATAAATAATTGAAGAACCATTGGAACAGGGGGACTGGACCCTGGGGGGGCTCACTTCCCAGGTTGGTGCCCTAACCACCATGTGACAGAATCATTCTCTCTTGCTAACCCAATAACTCTTGAACTATCCCATAGCTCAGTGGTTTGCTCAATTGCCTGAGGTATGCTAGAGACCACTGTTCAAATCCTTTCTCCATCTCAGGTAGAGGAGGGTATTGAACCTGGACCTCCCAAGTAAGAGCTCTAATCACTAGGCTAAAAGTAACAATGTGGGCCTCCTCTAGACATTTTTTGTGGAGCAAGATGCCTGAAAAAATGATATATCTTAGGCTCCTAAGCCACCTCACTAGGAGGGGTTTCCAATTGTGGACTGCAAGCAAAGATATGTGTCTCCATGCAGCTTGGACTTAACCCCAGCCTTGAAGATAGGTGCCTAAGGACATACCTGTCTTCGGCATCTCCAGCTGGCTAACATAGGCAGCTCTCTGCCTATCATGCTGGTTTTTGTGAATTGCAATCTAAGACACCTATCTCTCTCCATTCATGTTGTAGGGAGCCCTAGGTGATGAACAGGCTCTGTGAATCAGTGTTACTGTGATTTTCTAGACACCTAAAAGTTAGGCATTGTGATGATCAGCATCACAACCCTTTGTGAATCTAGCCCCAAGTTCTTAGTTCTTGCACCAGTGAAAATCTAATTATTTATATAAAATGGAACAGCTCCAAGAGAAGAGAATCACTTGTTCAATAGTCTGGTTAGGGCAGTGAACTGGGATAGAAAAGATCCAAATTCAACTCCCTGTTCCAAATTGGACAGAGCAGACTGGTCTCCCCTATCTGTGATGTGTACCCTAACCACTGGATTATGGGATGAGTCTCTCTTTGTGATTTTTCATGCTAAAAGGCCGACCTGATCTAGGAACGGTATTCCAGGAGAGAGTTCGTGGCTGTGACTCCTGAGAGGAAGGAGATGCCTAATTACTTTTGACAAGGGAGGCTTAAGCCACACCCCCATCCCTGGCATTTTCTACTAGCTAGCTTAGGTGATTTATAGATCAGCTTGCTGGAGTGTGAATTCCCTTCTTAGATGCCTAACTCTCCTCATACATTGGCTAGGGACACTGGGTGCCTAATTTGGGGCTGAGGGTTCCATGGGGTGGTAGGGTGCCTAAAAGCTAGGTGCTGCAATTCTGAGAAGTGGATGTAACCCTTAGTGATCTGTGGGTAATATGGGCATTGTACTATCCATAGTATTATTGGTGTGATTTTGTTGTTGTTATTCAACTACAGTGCTAAAGCTGCACTTCTGGACCAGCAAAAGAAATATGTGCTTAGCTATATAATGCTGTTCTTTGAAACCGAAACCTGTGGAAGAAATACGGAAAGTGAAGTTTCAACAAAGTGAATCAAGAAGAGGACGTAAAAACATAAGAATGGCCATTCTGGGTCAGACCAAAGGTCCATCTAGCCCAGTATCCTGTTTTCCAACAGTGGCCAATGCCAGGTGCCCCTGAGGGAATGAACAGAACAGATAACCATCAAGTGATCCATCCCCTGTGGCCCATTCCCAGCTTCTGGAAAACAGAGGTTAGGGACACCATTCCTGCCCATCCTAGCTAGCAGCCATTGATGGACCTGTCCTCCATGAATTAATCTAGTTCTTTTTTGATCCCTGTTAGAGTCTTGGCCTTCACAACATCCTCTGGCAAGGAGTTCCACAGGTTGACTGCGTATTGTGTGAAAAAATAGTTCCCTTTGTTTGTTTAAAACCTGCTGCCTATTAATTTCATTTGGTGACCCTTTGCTCTTGTGTTATGAGAAGGAGTAAATAACACGTCCTTATTTACTTTCTCCACACCAATCATGATTTTATAGACCTCTATCATATCCCTCCTTAGTCATCTTTTTTCCAAGCTGAAAAGTCCCAGTCTTAATCTCTCCTCATATGGCAGACACTCCATACCGCTAATCATTTTTGTTGTCCTTTTCTGAACCTTTTCCAATTCCAATATATCTTTTTTGAGATGGGGCGACCACATCTGCACCAAGTATTCAAGATGTGGGCGTACCATGAATTTATATAGAGGCAATATGATATGTTCTCTCTTATTATCTATCATTTTCTTAATGATTCCCAACATTCTGTTCACTTTTTTGACTGCCACTGCACATTGAGAGGATGTTTTCAGAGAACTATCCACAATGAGTCCAAGATCTCTTCCTTGAGTGGTAAGAGCTAATTTAGACCCCATAATTTTATATGTATAGTTGGGATTATGTTTTCCAATGTGCATTATTTTTCATTTATCACCACTGAATTTCATCTGCCATTTGTTGCCCAGTCGCCCAGGTTTGAGAGATCCTTTTGTAGCTCTTTGCAGTCTGCCTGGGACTTAACTATCATGAGTAGTTTCATATCATCTGCCAATTTTACCACTTCACTGTTTACCCCTTTTTCCAGATCATTTATGAATATGTTGAATAGGACTGGTCCCAGAACAGACCCCTGCGGGACACCACTCTCTCTATTCTGAAAACTGACCGTTTATTACTACCCTTCGTTTCCTATCTTTTAACCAGTTACCAATCCATGGGAGGACCTTCCCGCTTATCCCATGACTGCTTACTTTGCTTAATAGCCTTTGGTGAGGAACCTTCTTAAAGACTTCCTGAAAATCTAAATACACTGGATCCCCCTTGTCCAAATTCTTGCTGACCAGCTCAAAGAATTCTAGGAGATTGGTGAGGCATGATTTCCCTTTACAAAAAACATGTTGACTCTTCCCCAACAAATTGTGTTCATCTATCTGTCTGACAATTTTGGTCTTTATTATAGTTTCAACCAGTTTGCTTGGCACTGAAGTTAGGCTTATCGGCCTGTAATTGCTGGGGTCACCTCTGGAGCCCTTTTTAAAAATTGGCATCAAATTAGCTATCCTCCAGTCATTTGGTACAGAAGCTGATTTAAATGGTAAGTTACAGACTACAGTTAGTAGTCCTGCAATTTCACATTTGAGTTCCTTCAGAATTCTTGGGTGAATACCATCTGGTCTTAGTGACTTATTACTGTTTAGTGTATCAGTTTGTTCCAAAACCTCCTCTAATGACACCTCAATCTGGGACAGTTTCTCAGATTTGTCACCTAAAAAGAATGGCTCAGGTTTGTGAATCTCCCTCACATCCTCAACCATGAAGAATTCATTTAGTTTCTCCACAACAGCCTTATCATCCATGAGTGCTCCTTTAGCATCTTGATCATCCAGTGACCCCACTGCTTCTGATGTACTTTAAAAAAAATTGCTATTACTTTTTGTGTCTTTGGCAAGCTGTTCTTCAAATTCTTTTTTGGCCTTCCTAATTACATATTTACACTTCATTTGCCAGAGTTTATGCTTCTTTCTATTTTCCTCACTAGGATTTAACTTCCAGTTTTTATAGAATGCCTTTTTGCCTCTCACTGCTTCTTTTACTTTATTGTTTAGTCACAGTGGCTCTTTTTTGGTTCTCTTACTATGTTTTGTAACTTGGGGTATACATTTAAATTGAGCCTCTGTTATGGTGTCTTTAAAAAGTTTCAATGCAGCTTTCAGAGATTTTACTTTTGGTGCTGTACCTTTTAATTTCTGTTTCACTAACCTCCTAACTTTTCTATAGTTCCCCTTTCTGAAATTAAATGTTACAGTGTTGGGCTGCTGTGGTGTTTTCGCTGCCACAGGGATGTTCACCTCATGGACCTGATCCTGATCACTTAGCACTAAATCAAGAATTGTTTCTCCTCTTGTGGGTTCCAGGACTAACTGCTCCAAGAAGCAGTCATTTAAGGTGTCACGAAGCTTTATCTCTGCATCCCATCCTGAGATGATACGTACCCAGTCAATAAGTTGAAGTCCCGCACTATTATTGAGTTTTATTATAATAGTCTCTCTAATCTCCCTGAGCATTTCACAGTCACTATCACCATCCTGGTCAGGTGGTCAGTAATATATCCGTACTGCTATATTCTTATTATTAGAACATGTAATTACTATCCATAGAGATTCTATGGTACAGTTTGGTTCATTTAAGATTTTACTTCATTTGATTCTACACTTTCTTTCACATATAGTGCCACTCACCCACCAGCACTACCTGTTCTGTCCAGCCAATATATTTTGTACACTGGTATTACTGTGTCACATTGATTATCGTCATTCCACCAAGTTTCTGTGATGCCTATTGTCAGAAATATAAAGGAAAGGGTAACCACCTTTCTGTATACAGTGCTATAAAATCCCTCCTGGTCAGAGGCAAAACCCTTTCACCTGTAAAGGGTTAAGAAGCTAAGATAACTTCACTGGCATCTGACCCAAAATGACCAATGAGGGGACAAGATACTTTCAAATCTGGAGGCGGGCAGGGGGGACAAAGGGTTCTGTCTGTCTGTGTGATGCTTTTGCTGGGAACAGATCAGAAATGTAAGCCTTCCAACTCCTGTTAAGTTAGTAAGTAATCTAGCTAGAAAATGTGTTAGATTTCCTTTTGTTTAATGGCTGGTAAAATAAGCTGTGCTGGAGGGAATGTATGTTCCTGTTTTTGTGTCTTTTTGTAACTTGAGGTTTTGCCTAGAGGGATTCTCTATGTTTTGAATCTGATTAACCTGTAAGGTGTTTACCATCCTGATTTTACAGAGGTGATTCTTTTACTTTTTCTTTAATTAAAATTCTTCTTTTAAGAACGTGATTGATTTTTCATTGTTCTTAAGATCCAAGGGTTTGGGTCTGTGTTCACCTATACCAATTGGTGAGGATTCTTATCAAGACTTCCCCAGGAAAGGGGATCTAGGCTTGAGGGGGATATTTTGGGGGAAGACGTCTCCAAGTGGGCTCTTTCCCTGTTCTTTGTTTAAAACGCTTGGTGGTGGCAGCATACTGTTCAAGGACAAGGCAAAGTTTGTACCTTGGGGAGAATGGTAAGAATAAGCTTAGGGGGTCTTTCATGCAGGTCCCACATCTGCACCCTAGAGTTCAGTGGCACCTTTTATAACAATATCCTTATTTAATATCTCCTCCTTACTAGGACATAGACAATCTCTATTAGTAGAGCCTCCCCTAAGGTATGTCTCTGTCTGAACTATGTGCTCCTCCGCACATGTCAGCTTTCCCCCAGCCCTTAGTTTAAAAACTGTTCTACAACCTTTTTAATTTTAAGTGCCAGCAATCTGGTTCCATTTTGGTTTAGGTGGAGTCCATTCCTCCTGTATAGGCTTGCCCTTTCTCCAAAGTTTCCTCAGTTCCTAATAAATCTAAACCCCTCATCCCTACACCATCCTCTCATCCATGCATTGAGACCCTGCAGTTCTGCCTGCCTACCTGGCCCTGCGCGTGAAACTGGAAGTATTTCAGAAAATGCTACCATGGAGGTCCTGGACTTCAATCTCGTGCCTAGCAGCCTAAATTTGGCCTCCAGAATCTCTCTCCTATCCGTCCCTATGTCATTGGTACATACATGTACCACAACCACTGGCTCCTCTCCAGCACTGCACATAAGGAGAGACATCTAGATGTCTCGAGAGAGCCGTAAACTTTGCACCAGGCAGGCAAGTCACCATGCGATTCTCCTGGTCATCGCAAATCCAGCTATGTTTCTAATGATCAAATCGCCCATTGCTAATACCTGTCTCTTCCTAATACCACACCATCATCTGGAAGGAGGGTCCCAACTATGGGATTGTTTCCCTCTGCTCCAGTTGGATGTTCTCCTTCTCTGAGACTTTGATCCTCCTCAACAGCACAGAGGCTGTCAGACAGAGGGTGGAACCATACTACTGTGTCCCATCTATGTACCTCTCTGTCTCCCTTAGCTCCTTCAGCTCAGCCACTCTGGTCTCCAAAGCCCGTACACGGCCTCTGAGGCCCAGGAGCTCCTTGCACCAAATGCACACAAACGTCACCTGCCCATAGGGCAACTAATCATACATGCTGCATTGGGTGCAATAAACTGGATAGCCCCCACTATGTTGCTGGACTTCTGCCTGCATTGTCTTTTTACTCCTGAAGTTAGTTCTTTTGTTGAGCTGTTGTTTTTATCAGGGTCTTTTTTGTGTCTTAAGTTTAAAGAAGTTTAAGGAATATCATGTGTATCTAGCCCCCCCCCCCCACTCTCCTACTCACACTCTAACAACTGTCTTGCAGAATTCCCCTGTTAGCCGCTCCTGTTCGTTAGCTCCTCTGGTCGCTTAGGAGTGGGCTTTTTAAAGCCCTCGTCTTCCTGAGTAGCCCCACCTCCTGGTTAATGGCTGAAGGGTTTAGGGATCAAAACCTCATTAAGAAGCTCTCAGGACAAAGTTGCATATACAGGTGTTTTTATATATATATATATATATATATATATATATATATAATGCCTGTTGGTACAACACCTTTTCTCATGAGCTCTTACTCTAACAAAATTGCCTTAGGTTCATAAGAACAAGATGTAAACAAATTAGAATACCTTAATTAAGCAAACTAATATGAAGTTAGTTATTTTCTAACTGCTATTTTTCTTTTTTGCAAACTCTCCTGACACTAGCTTCTTTGCATGTGTAAATACAGTTTCTTTCATGATTTACATATTAGTAGCAATGTGCAGTAAACTAATATATTTTTAAGGCCAGAAAGGGTTATTGTTATAACCATCTCATCTTATAATGCATAATACAGGTCCAAAACATTCAGTATTTTCTGCATCAAGCACATACTTCTCTTTGAGTTTTGCATATTTTTTAAAAGCTTTCTTGTCTTGATTTAAAGCCATTAAGTGATGAGACTCCACCACATCCATAGGTAAGTTGTTTCAATGGGCGATTCACTTGTGATCTGAAAACTCCTCAGTGCCAATTGGTTAAGGGTTCGCTGTTCTGTAACAGCAACACCTATCTGGCCTGACAAGCACACTACACTTAACACACTGTTTTCGTAAAGGGTCCTGTGAGAATACTCATGAGGGCATTCTGCACAAAAAAATTAAAAATTCTGCACAAAGTATTTTAACATTTTGCAAAATTCTGCAAATTTTATTTGTCAAGTAAATGTGGAGACTCTAGCATGATATTGGGGAGCACAGGCCACTGGCTGCATAGAGATGGGAGATCACTGTGTAGCTCCCCACTGGGACCCGGACTCAGTGGTGAGGCTGCACCCAACCCTGATGCGGCGCAAGGACCGGGCCTTCCCCAGAAACACCCCAGGGCCCTGCCCCTCCCTACCAGGTGCACCAGGTGTGAGCAGGCAGGCTCAGCAAGGCAGGATCCAAGCTTGGAGGGGTTTAGTATGGGGGGATCCAGGTGTGGATTGAGAGGGTTCTGTGTGGGGCAATCTGGGTGTGGTGGGGATCTGGATGCACAGGGGTTTGTTGTGGGGTTCTGGGTGCAACGGTAATGGGAATCTGCAGGGGGGGGTCTAGGTGAAGGTGGTTGGGGCTCAGTGGTGGTATCTGGGTGTGTGGGGGATAAAATTCAGCAGTGGGGGGTTCAGATGCTGGTGAGCTCAGTGTGGGGTCCAGATTCTGGTGAGCTCAGTGAAGGTGGGGGTGTCCAGATACTGGGGAGTTTGGTTCAGTGAGGTGGGGATCCAGGTGCAGCTGGTTGGGGCTCAGTAGGGTGGGGATCTGGGTGCAGGTGGCTCATTGGGGTGGTCCAGGTGCAGGGGGAATGGGGTTTGTTGGAGGAGTGGGTTCTGGGTGTGTGGGGGGGGATGAGGCTCGGCAGGAGGGTCTGGATATGAGAAGGTCTGGATGCACAGGTGTTGGGCAGATGGGGGAGCAGCTCTCTGTACAGTGATCCCTCCTCCTGCAGCTGAGGAGTGATTGGTGCAGGAAGCATGGAGGAGGGGGCAGTTTTCAGAGCTTCCTACAGCCAGGGGAGAAATCTGGGGGTGGGTCTGACACAGCCCCAGATGCTGTGCAGGGGAAGAGGAAGTCCTGTCCTCCCCAGCCCAGCTGGAACTAGAAGTTGAGCCCAGCGCAGGATAGGAGGCAACAGCCAGGTCTTTCCCAGTCCCACCCTCCTGCCCCACAGTGATTTACTGCTCTACTGGCTGCCCTGGGCATCCAAAACATACTGCTGGGAAGGGTCATATGACTGCTCTTGTGGCTTCCCTTTGCTTCTCCATCAGAAAGTCATTTTTCTGCAGGGAAGCAAAGAAATCTATGGGGGACATAAATTCCCCAGGAGTAGATGTCTAATGGAAGCTTATGTCATATTGATTCATAATTGTTATGTATTTATGTACAGTTGATATTTTAAAAATTGTATATATGCATTGAAAATACGTTTTAGGATCTGTGTCCCAGCCAGAGTTGACAAACAAATTGTTTCTAGACAAAGGAATGTTGATTTACCTGTCTTCTTAGATTCGTGTGTAAATTAAGCATTATAAGTTGATACAATGGAGGAAATCAACATTTGCAGAGGAAATCAACAGGGGGATGTGAATTCAACAGAGGAAAGCACACTAGAGTCTGAACCCTATGGGGGCAGGGTCATGCTGACTCTGGAAACAAAGACAATGACCTCTAGGAAATATAAGGAGAAGCAAAAGGACATTTTCGTATCCATTTCACTGAGGAACATCCTTGGCAAAGGGGAGTGATTCATGAACCTGGTTTGACTGAAAACCAGCAAGCTCTGCAGAAAAATTTAGGTGAGAGATTTTTTAGACAAAGAATTGTAGCCTGCTAACGTTAAGTTTTAGTTTAGTAAAAGCATGTTATACTCTTGTTTTATTTGTAACCTGTTGTTCTTATTACCGTTGCTTGCTTTCCCTTAAAATCTTTACCTTTGTTAACAAACTTACATTGGTTTTCACCATAAATAGATTACAGTGCTGTGTTCTTATTGGAATTGATACTCAGTTGAATCACGCAAGTTGCTATGTTACTATGCCTGTGGGAGTAGCAAACCTGGTAACTATTGTTCGTGTCCAGCAACAGGGCTGGACACTTAGGGACAGGGGGAGGGAAACACTTCTGAGACGTTCGGGACTGGGGTGCATTAAGTGTTTAAATGTAAAACAAAGTAGAAACTGGCAGAGCGAGAGGAGAGTGCTTTAATGTCTGAAGGGCTGACATCCAGCCACCACAAGAAAGACTCCCTCTGACTGGAGGCAGGAGGGTAGCATGGTGACCCAAAGTCCAGGAAACCTGAGAAGGTGTCAAATCGCTGTCAAAACTTTGCACTTTATTTCGAGTCTGACTTTGTCTAGCTTCAGCGTCCATGCTCTGGATCTCATTTATGCCCTTCCCCGCTATATTAAAGAGCTGTGTACTATCAGAAATCTCTTCCTCATGTACAAATATTGTAGTCTGTGATCGAGTCACCTGATATTCTCCATGTTTACAGATTATAAAGACAGAAGGGATTACTGTGATCTTCTCATCTGATCTCCCGTATAACATATACTTCCTTCAAATAATTTCTGTTTGAACTAAAAGCATATCTTTTAGAAAAAACATTCATTCTTGATTTAAATTACCTTCACTCTTAAAAAATTACACCTTATTTCCAGTCTCAATTTGTCTAGGAGCTTAAATCACATTTTCAAAAGAAATGTATGTACTTTGGAGCCTAAGTCCAATTCATTTTCACTGAGACTTAGGTTCCTAAGTCACTTATGCCTTGCAATGCTGCACTAAGCAACACTTAAATCCTTTAAAACTCTGGGCCATGGTGCAAGAACTCATCAGGTTTTACAGGCTCCAGAATTAATTCTCCCTGCTCACATTTTGTTTAAAAAGCTTTAGTCAAAAATTGCAGCCGCAGTAGCTTAAGATGAAGAGTCCTGGTCTACTACTGTAGAATGAAAAGGAGTACTTGTGGCACCTTAGAGACGAACCAATTTATTTGAGCATAAGCTTTCGTGAGCTACAGCTCACTTCATCAGATGCATACTGTGGAAAGTATAGAAGATCTTTTTATACACATAAAGCATGAAAAAATGGGTGTTTACCACTACAAAAGGTTTTCTCTCCCCCCACCTCACTCTCCTGCTGGTAATAGCTTATCCAAAGTGATCACTCTCCTTAAAATGTGTATGATAATCAAGGTGGACCATTTCCAGCACAAATCCAGGGTTTAACAAGAGCGTCTGGGGGGGGGGGGGTAGGAAAAAACAAGGGGAAATAGGTTACCTTGCATAATGACTTAGCCACTCCCAGTCTCTATTCAAGCCTAAGTTAACTGTATCCAATTTGCAAATGAATTCCAATTCAACAGTCTCTCGCTGGAGTCTGGTTTTGAAGTTTTTTTGTTGTAATATCGCAACTTTCATGTCTGTAATTGTGTGACCAGAGAGATTGAAGTGTTCTCCGACTGGTTTATGAATGTTATAATTCTTGACATCTGATTTGTGTCCATTTATTCTTTTACGTAGAGACTGTCCAGTTTGACCAATGTACATGGCAGAGGGGCATTGCTGGCACATGATGGCGTATATCACATTGGTGGATGTGCAGGTGAATGAGCCTCTGATAGTGTGGCTGATGTAATTAGGCCCTGTGATGGTGTCCCCTGACAGGGTGCCCACATATCTATTTAGGGGGGAGAGAAAACCTTTTGTAGTGGTAAACACCCATTTTTTCATGCTTTGTGTGTATAAAAATATCTTTTATACTTTCCACAGTATGCATCCGATGAAGTGAGCTGTAGCTCACGGAAGCTTATGCTCAAACAAATTGGTTAGTCTCTAAGGTGCCACAAGTACTCCTTTTCTTTTTGCGAATACAGACTAACACGGCTGTTACTCTGAAACCTGTAGAATAGTGTAGTGTTAATTAAACTACAACAACTCTTTTATTCCTCTGCTGACTATGTAGGATACAGTCACTTCACCCTCTGACTGATCCAAAGAGTAGTTGCATTCACAGACAACCACATTACAACTTCTGGGTCAGGAACTTTGTCACTTTTTTTGGCATCTTCTATGTCATATCCTAATTTCTTCCAGTTTAGAGTGGGCCAGTTCTATCAGGTTAATTGGTTAAGCTTCTCTTACCCAACAGGAAATGAAACCAGATATTATAGGGATAACAGAAACAGGGTGGAATAGTAGTCATGACTGGGCTACAGGTATTGAAGGGTATGTGCTGTTTAGGAAAGACCGAAATAAAGGTAAAGGCGGTGGAGTAGCACTGTATATCAATGATGAGATAGAATGTAAAGAAATAAGAAGCGATGAAATGGATATGACTGAGTCCGTCTGGGCAAAAATTAAATTGGGGAAGAAAACTATTAGAGCCTCCCCTGGGATAGTACTTGGGGTGTGCTATAGACCGCAGGGATCTAATTTGGATATGGATAGAGCCCTTTTTAATGTTTTTAATAAAGTAAATACTAATGGAAACTGTGTGATCATGGGAGACTTTAACTTCCCAGAAAGACTGGAGGATGAGTGCTAGTAATAATAATAGGGCTCAGATTTTCCTAGATGTGATAGCTGATGGATTCCTTCAGCAAGTAGTTGCTGAACCGACTAGAGGGGATGCCATTTTAGATTTGGTTCTGGTGAGTAGTGAGGACCTCATAGAAGAAATGGTTGTAGGGGATAATCTTGGCTCAAGTGATCATGAGCTAATTCAGTTCAAACTGAACGGAAGGATTAATAAAAATAAATCTGCAGCTAGGGTTTTTAATTTCAAAAGGGCTGACTTTCAAAAATTAAGGAAATTAGTTAGGGAAGTGGATTGGACTGAAGAATTTATGGATCTAAGGGTAGAGGAGGCCTGGGATTATTTTAAATCAAAGCTGCAGAAGCTATCGGAAGCCTGCATCCCAAGTAAGGGGAAAAAATCATAGGCAGGAGTTGTAGACCAAGCTGGATGAGCAAGCATCTCAGAGAGGTGATTAAGAAAAAGCAGAAAGCATATAGGGAGTGGAAGAAGGGAGGAATCAGCAAGGAAAGCTACCTTACTGAGGTCAGAACATGTAGGGATAAAGTGAGACAGGCTAAAAGTCAAGTAGAGTTGGACCTTGCAAAGGGAATTAAAACCAATAGTAAAAGGTTCTATAGTCATATAAATAAGAAGAAAACAAAGAAAAAAGAAGTGGGACCGCTAAACACTGAGGATGGAGTGGAGGTCAAAGATAATCTAGGCATGGCCCAATATCTAAACAAATACTTTGCCTCAGTCTTTAATAAGACTAAAGAGGATCTTAGGGATAATGGTAGCATGACAAATGGGAATGAGGATATGGAGGTAGACATCACCATATTTGAGGTAGAAGCGAAACTCAAACAGCTTAATGGGACTAAATCGGGGGGCCCAGATAATCTTCATCCAAGAATATTAAAGGAATTGGCACAAGAAATTGCAAGCCCATTAGCAAGAATTTTTAATGAATCTGTAAACTCAGGGGTTGTACTGTATGATTGGAGAATTGCTAACATAGTTCCTATTTTTAAGAAAGGGAAAAAAAGTGATCCGGGTAATTATAGGCCTGTTAGTTTGACATCTGTAGTATGCAAGGTCTTGGAAAAAATTTTGAAGGAGAAGGTAGTTAAGGACATTGAAGTCAATGGTAAATGGGACAAAATACAACATGGTTTTACAAAAGGTAGATCGTGCCAAACCAACCTGATCGCCTTCTTTGAGAAAGTAACAGCTTTTTTAGACAAAGGAAACGCAGTGGATCTAATTTACCTGGATTTTAGTAAGGCATTTGATACCATGCCACATGGGGAATTATTAGTTAAATTGGATAAGATGAGGATCAATAGGAAAATTGAAAGGTGGATAAGGAATTGGTTAAAGGGGAGACTACAGCGGGTCCTACTGAAAGGTGAACTGTCAGGCTGGAGGGAGGTTACCAGTGGAGTTCCTCAAGGATCGGTTTTGGGACCAATCTTATTTAATCTTTTTATTACTGACCTTGGCACAAAAAGTGGGAGTGTGCTAATAAAGTTTGCGGATGATACAAAGCTGGGAGGTATTGCCAATTTAGAGAAGGACAGGGATATCATACAGGAAAATCTGGATGACCTTGCAAACTGGAGTAATAGTAATAGGATGAAATTTAATAGTGAGAAGTGTAAGGTCATGCATTTAGGGATTAATAACAAGAATTTTAGTCATAAGCTGGGGACGCAGCAATTAGAAGTAACGGAGGAGGAGAAGGACCTTGGAGTATTGGTTGATCATAGGATGACTATGAGCCGCCAATGTGATATGGCTGTGAAAAAAGCTAATGCGGTCTTGGGATGCATCAGGAGAGGTATTTCCAGTAGGGATAAGGAGGTTTTAGTACCGTTATACAAGGCACTGGTGAGACCTCACCTGGAATACTGTGTGCAGTTCTGGTCTCCCATGTTTAAGAAGGATGAATTCAAATGGGAACAGGTACAGAGAAGGGCTACTAGGATGATCCAAGGAATGGAAAACTTGTCTTATGAAAGGAGACTCAGGGAGCTTGGCTTGTTTAGCCTAACTAAAAGAAGGTTGAGGGGAGATATGATTGTGCTCTATAAATATATCAGAGGGATAAATACCAGAGAGGGAGAGGAATTATTTAAGCTCAGTACCAATGTGGACACAAGAACAAATGGATATAAACTGGCCACTAGGAAATTTAGACTAGAAATTAGACAAAGGTTTTTAACCATCAGAGGAGTGAAGTTTTGGAATAGCCTTCCATGGGAAGCAGTGGGGGAAAAAGATCTATCTGGCTTTAAGATTAAACTCGATAAGTTTATGGAGGAGATGGTATGATGGGATAACATGGTTTTGGTAATTAAATATTCATAAATAGGCCCAATGGCCTGTGATGGGCTATTAGATGGGGTGAGATCCGAGTTACCCAGGAAAGAATTTTATGTAGTATCTGGCTGATGAATCTTGCCCATATGCTCAGGGTTTAGCTGATCGCCATATTTGGGGTCGGGAAGGAATTTTCCTCCAGGGCAGATTGGAAGAGGCCCTGGAGGTTTTTCGCCTTCCTCGGTAGCATGGGGCACGGGTCACTTGCTGGAGGATTCTCTGCTCCTTGAAGTCTTTAAACTACGATTTGAGGACTTCAATAGCACAGGTGTGAGGTTTTTTTTGTAGGAGTGGTGGGTGAAATTCTGTGGCCTGCGTTGTGCAGGAGGTCAGACTAGATGATCATAATGGTCCCTTCTGACCTAAATATCTATGAATCTATGAATCTATGTTCACAATGGTCTCTTCTGGCTGTGGAATATATGAAACAACAGAGGGGGTCCTCTCTATTCAGGAATGCCAACTGAAAAAATATCTGTTTTCCTTTAAATAAGAAAATTAACCCCCACATTTTAATGTCTATCTTACAAGTCCCTTTACTGTCTATCTTACAAATGAGGACTTGTGAGGATTTAGTAATTCAAGTACCTACATTTCTCCATACACTAACTCACTGCCTTAAAGTATAGCTATACTTTTTTGCAATGGGCTATCTTTGTTATGTTGGAAAGTCAGGATGGATTGCCTAAGACTTGATCTTTTCTTTAAAAAAATGTGCAAAGTGATACATGTGGACAAAGGGGATAGCTGGATAAAAGAGGCTTACAGTGAGGGCCTTAAATGCTCTGGTGCTTAATACTTTAATGATTACTGTAGATGGCACCTCCATCAATAAATGGCGCAGTATCTGTAAGGTGGATAGAAAGCTGGCTAGATCATTGGGCTCAACGGGTAGTGATCAACAGCTCGATGTCTAGTTGGCAGCCAGTATCAACTGGAGTGCCCCAAGGGTCGGTCCTGGGGCTGGTTTTGTTCAATCTCTTCATTAACTATCTGGAGGATGGCATGGATTGCACCCTCGGAAAGTTTGCACATGACACTAAACTGGGAGGAGTGATAGATATGCTGGAAGGTAGGGATAGGATACAGAGGGACCTAGACAAAAGACAGGATTGAGGCAAAAGAAATCTGATGAGGTTCAACAAGGACAAGTGCAGAGTCCTGCACTTAGGAAGGAAGAATCCCATGCACTGCTACAGACTAGGGACCGAGCGGCTAGGCAGCAGTTTTGCAGAAAAGGACCTAGGGGTTACAGTGGACAAGAAGCTGGATATGAGTCAACAGTGTGCCCTTGTAGCCAAGAAGGCTAACGGCATTTTGGGCTGTAAAAGTTGAAGCATTGCCAGCAGATGGAGGGCCATGATCGTTCCCCTCTATTTGGCATTGGTGAGGCCTCATCTGGAGTACTGTGTCCAGTTTTGGGCACCACACTACAAGAAGGATGTGGAAAAATTGGAAAGAGTCCAGCAGAGGGCAATAAAAATGATTAGGGGGCTGGAGCATGATTTATGAGGAGAGGCTGAGGGAACTGGGATTGTTTAGTCTGCGAAAGAGAAGAATGAGGGGGGATTTGATAGCTGCTTTCAACTACCCGAAAGGGCTTTCCAAAAAGGATGGCTCTAGGCTGTTCTCAGTGGTAGCAGATGACAGAACGAGGAGTAATGGTCTCAAGTTGCAGTGGGGGAGGTTTAGGTTGGATATTAGGAAAACCTTTTTTAGTAAGAGGGTGGTGAAGCACTGGAATGGGTTACCTAGGGAGGTGATGGAATCTTCTTCCTTAGAGGTTTTTAAGGTCAGGCTTGACAAAGCCCTGGCTGGGATGATTTAGTTGGGGATTGGTCCTGCTTTGAGCAGGGGGTTGGACTAGATGACCTCCTGATAGTCTATGATTCTATGATCAATATCTTAGTGTTAAGTCTTGTATAGTTATGTTGTTGTATTTGACCTGGGGTGGTAGGGTAGGTAGAGGTTAGCAGGAAGTTGCGTCCTGACTCTGTGTGCTGGAGTTAATGCTTGCTGTGTCCCAATACATCCCTGTGAGTCTATCAGTGAGTATTACAACTCGTAGCAGTAATTTCAAAATGGCAAAAGGACTTTTGCCTGAGAAGTAGTTTATGGTCACGCAGATGAGATTGGAATCTGTGAGTAGCTGACAGACTGAGCTGTTGCTCTCTGTGAATGAGTTGGTAGATGAGAAAGCAGTACAATACCTAGTAGTGGTTTTGGATAGTGATTCCAAAGCCTTTTACTAGCAGCTTGCCTGTGCGGATTGTGGTTCCTATAGACAGTTATGCAAGCATTTACACAACTGCTGTGAGGGGGGATTGGCCTTTTTGAAATAGGAGAAAGAATGGCAAGTAGACTGTCTTCTGAGAGTGGCCAATGCTAGGTGCTTCAGAGGGAATGAACAGAACAGGTAATCATCAAGTGATCCATCCCCTGTTGCCCATTCCCAGAAGGATGGAAATGGATTTGCAATCTGTCTGAATATACATTCACAATTCACCATAAACCTAGAAAGCAAAATGTGGTTGTGGATGCTCTCAGCTAGGTAAGGAGCAGTGAGACTAAATTCACCCTGGTCTTCATCTAGCAAGAACAGTCTAAGGACCCTAAGTTATGTTCAGTGCACCAACAGATCTATCAAAGGAGACCCAGGCTGGGCAGGTCCAGCACAGTACCAGGAATGATTATCCTGTGATCTGGCTACCAAATTGCTGGTGCATGAAGGTAAAAGGATTGTCTCTTCCAGCCAGTTTACAGAAAACAGTACTAGAGTGCCTTCATGATCATGAAATGGCAGGCCATCTGGGGTATAACTGAGCAGTGTATTTTTGGCAGATTTTTTTAGACTGGGCATGGCTGCAGATGTTAAAGACTTGGTACTTTCCTGTCTTGCCTGTCCAGAAAGGAAAGCTGCAGCAAGGAGAGGCAGGACTCCCTTAGGGGAAATGCCCCAACCTACTAAGCACAGGGAGTTCACACACACTGACCACTACCAGAAACACCAGGTGGCAATTGATAGCTGCTGGTAATGTATGTGATGGCACAGTCACTGAAAGATAGAAGGAATGATACAGTTACAAATACATTAATGAAACATGTAACATAGCAGTTTGGCCCTCCAACTTTTATCTATAGTGATCAGGGGAAGGCATTTGAATCACAGTTACTACAGGAGGTTTTCCAACAATGCCAGGTAACTATGTGAGGACCAGCATTGCCCACCTGCAAGTAATGGGGAAGTGGAGAGAGTAAACTGCACCATTGGTTCCATGCTTTGAGTCCAACAAAACTGGGATCCAAAGACATGTTTTCATAGAATCTCAGGGTTGGAAGGGACCTCAGGAGGTCATCTAGTTCAACCCCCTGCTCAAAGCAGGACCAATACCCAATTTTTGCCCCAGATCCCTAAATGGCCCCCTCAAAGATTGAGCTCACAACCCTGGGTTTAGCAGGCCAATGCTCAAACCACTGAGCTATCCCTCCCCCACAAACTTGTTTTGTCGTCTTTGTCTAGAAAACTAGATAGCACTCAGCTAGCTATTACTCTCCCTATGAGATTATTCTTGGACTCTGCAAACCATGCTTCCCTGTAACAATGTTCAGGCAACAGGGCCTTGCTTGTTCCTGCACCTACACGTGTGTGACGCGGCAGATTGTTATATCAGTGATCTAAGAACAGCATTCCAGAAGGTAGCAGTGGAACAGATGAGCCAGAGGTGAGCATGCCCACAAAAGATGTCAGGAAAGAGGAACATTAAATTCCCATCCCGGAAGGCGAGAAGATGTGGTTACGCAACTGGAAAAGGCAGTCTGGAAAAAATCCCAGACTTACTCCTTTTTAGAG
Source organism: Caretta caretta (assembly GCF_965140235.1). NCBI lineage: Eukaryota > Metazoa > Chordata > Testudines > Cheloniidae > Caretta > Caretta caretta. The sequence goes on along the minus strand of NC_134207.1, from coordinate 147,914,153 downwards.
GGGCTCGTATACAGTAATTCAGAAATTAAACAACTTATTCTTGCTGATAGAAAAAGGAAGAGGTAGCCTTGCTGCAGAGGCTGATTAAGGTTTCCTGCCCTGGGCCAAAGCAAGTGGGGAGACCCTCCCCACCCCTTCTGACTGTGGTCCCACCCCCCCATTCCACCCCTTCCACCTGTGGCCCCGCCCACAACACCATCCCTTTCTGGCCCTTCTCCCGTGGCCCCATCCTGTTCCACCCACAGTCCAGCCCCATTCCTCCGCCCTCCGCCCACTGTGGCCCTGCAACCCTTTCGCTCCTTTCTGCCATCCCGCACTGCAGCCCCAAGACTGGAGAAGCTCTGTCCTTCTGCCATGACCCCGGGGCCACAGCAGGAAGTGAGAGCTCCTGCAGTCCTGGGGCCACAGCCGGGGTCAGGGCGCTGGGGCTTCCCCTGCCACCTGGAACTTCTGAAGGGAACCAGGGTTGGGGCACTGGCAGTTCTCTTGCTCCACCCACCAGTCCAGCACTTGTGCCGGGGACCAGGGTCAGGGCACTGGAGCTTCTCCAGCCCCACCTGCCTGCCCAGTACTTCTGCCAGAGACTGGGGTTGGGACACTGGGGCTTCTCCAACCCCACTTGGCACTTCTGCCAGGGACCAGGGTTGGGGCTCTGTGATTTCCTCTGCCCTGCCCCACCCATGGCTTCTGCCAGGGCTCCAGGCTTCCACTGCCCCATGGCAGATTTCTTCTGGGAGCCCATTTTTCTGGGGCCCCCAATTGACTGGTACTTCTGGGCATGGGCCTCATGGGCCCATTGGCAGATTTGCCACTGCCTTTCTGTAGTCCACTGAAACCTGATGAACAGATTTATTGAAAGAAAAGGGAGAGTAAACACTGAGGATGCTCCTCAACTGTCCCAGAGGGATGCAGAACAGGATTTGAAGGTACCCTAGCAGATTTTTGTTCCTTAGAGTGGGAGACAAGTTTGCAGGCAGAATTGCCAGAGTATTTTCGGGACCTCAGCACACTGCAGTCTTCAATGCACAGTCTGGCCACAACAGCTATGCCTAACCTGGAGGATGTAAACCCTCCAACTTGCTAATAATCTAAATCTAACTATGAACAATAGCTCCATTGTTAAATATGGGACTTGAGCAGGCAGACTTACACCGAAGCTTGTGTGGATGGCAGACTACCTGGATTCCTAGGAGTTACTGTTTTAAATCCTTATTTTACTGGCGGGGATAAGTTGTAATGATTAGTGTAGACAGCACCTCCACCAATAGATGGTGCTATAACTTTATCTTAGTATTAAGTTGTGGTCTTGTTCGTTGTAGCTGGCCTGGTAGAGAGTTAACAGGAAGTTCAGTGCTGCTTGTGTGTGCTGAAGTTAGTACTTGCGTGGTCCAATAAATTCCTATGATTCTATAAGCAAGTATTACAATACTGTATTAAAGTGAGGTGAAGGGGTGAAGATCTTATCCCAGCTTGCCCTAGGGTTGCCAACTGTCTAATCACACAAACCCAAACACCCTCACCCTGCCCCTTCCCTGAGGCCATGCCCACTCAATCCCTCCTCCCTACATCGCTTACTATCCCCCAAGGAGGGAGCATGCCTTAGCCCCACTGCACCGCCGGACTTTCAGTGCCTGTAATCTCCCAGTTTGGCTTCAGTAGCCTCCGGGAGATTCCAGGAGACTCCCGGCAAAACCAGGAGGGTTGGCAACTCTAACTTGTCCCCTGTCAGCTCCCCCTGCCATCAAGGACATTGTGGACAAGAGGTGTGTCTGAGACCACTCCTCCTTCCACTGTTTGTTAAATAGGAGCTAAAAAAGGTAGATTGTGCCATTCCCTGAGCTGCTGCTGCTTCTCTCCTATATTGTCAGCAGGGGAAAGAACTATCTGCTGGCAATTAGAAAGTAAAGGGGAAGTTAGTGAACTATCCAGAGGGTATAAATAAATCAAGATATGATTTTCATACTTAGAAATGTTTTAATATTTAAATATTTAAAACTTTCGCTTGAGGAAAGTATTTGTGACTCTGTGCAACACAATGATATCTGTGGTTAAAAACAATTGAGTGTGCAAGGCAGAGGTCAGCATAAAATTAGTGTTCACATTAGTTCTCCTGCCTGAACAGTCAGACACTGAAATCAGTTACTGTAGGATTCACTTAGTTTCATTGTTCCCCTAGGAACCTCACATCATTGCCCCTTTATGACAATGGAACTAACTATGGATTTCATTTACATTTTTTTGGTTTGTTTTTCCTTCCCTCACTAACTAGGTCTTTTTTCCATCTCTTTGAAATATGTTCTCATGCACGATTCTTCAGGTCTCCATTCACAGAGGGCTCAGAAACTGAGATGACAAGGCCCTGATGTCCATCTTGTTCTTGACAGCAATTTCTGATGCCTTTGTAGATGGCGAGGACAGGGATGACCAAACAAGGCACTCCAGCCAAGATTACAATGATGGCATACACCCAGTCAGGATATCCAACTTTCTCTGATTTGGGGAACTGATCCTGTGAGAATAAACAATCAACTTTCAAGGACTTGTGGTGGGCAAAATATATAAGAACATTCAACTCAGGAATATAGTCCTGGAAGAGACTCTCTTTGGTTACTGAGTCCAGTCCCCTGATAATACAAGCAACCCTGTTATATCCCGTTCATAAATGTATCAAGATTCATCCTAAAACTAGTTAGGTTGTTTGCCCCTCTAACCCCATTAATAGATATAATAAACAGTAATACAGAGAAAACCCAGAACCATAACATTAATTCCTCCATAACAGTATTTTAACTCTGAAAGGATAAGGGAGTATTTGTAGTTTATGCATTAAAAGATATAAAACAAGATTTTTTAAAAATAGCTTTTATAATTTGAGTTCCACAATAATACCATTTAGCATTTAACATCTTAAAAGCACTGATGAGGTTCAACAAGGACAAGTGCAGAGTCCTGCACTTAGGAAGGAAGAATCCCATGCACTGCTACAGACTAGGGACCGAGCGGCTAGGCAGCAGTTCTGCAGAAAAGGACCTAGGGGTTACAGTGGACAAGAAGCTGGATATGAGTTGACAGTGTGCCTTTGTTGCCAAGAAGGCTAACGGCATTTTGGGCTGTATAAGTAGAGGCATTGCCAGCAGATGGAGGGCCATGATCATTCCCCTCTATTTGGCATTGGTGAGGCCTCATCTGGAGTACTGTGTCCAGTTTTCGGCACTACACTACAAGAAGGATGTGGAAAAATTGGATAGAGTCCAGCAGAGGGCAACAAAAATGATTAGGGGGCTGGAGCACATGACTTATGAGGAGAGGCTGAGGGAACTGGGATTGTTTAGTCTGCGGAAGAGAAGAATGAGGGGGGAATTGATAGCTGCTTTCAACTACCCGAAAGGGCTTTCCAAAAAGGAAGGATCTAGACTGTTCTCAGTGGTACCAGATGACAGAACAAGGCATAATGGTCTCAGGTTGCAGTGGGGGAGGTTTAGGTTGGATATTAGGAAAACCTTTTTCAGTAGGAGGGTGGTGAAGCACTGGAATGGGTTACCTAGGGAGGTGGTGGAATCTTCTTCCTTAGAGGTTTTTAAGGTCAGGCTTGACAAAGCCCTGGCTGGGATGATTTAGTTGGTGATTGGTCCTGCTTTGAGCAGGGGGTTGGACTAGATGACCTCCTGAGGTCCCTTCCAACCTTGATATTCTATGATTCTATGGTACACACATTGACTAAGTAGTCCTCACAACATCACTGTAAGATAGGTACAGTAAGTTTTTGTTTCAGATAATTAAAATGAGAAAAAGGAGAGGTTGAGTGATTTGTCCAAATTCACAGATTAAGTCATTGTGGCATAGCTGGGGCTAGACCACAGGAGTTCACTGGTGGTGTCACCTGGTCTATGCTCTAGACTACAGTGACTTCTTTGTTACTGCAAATTCTATCAACCTATTTTTTTTCTGCAGTAGATGGGGCTAGATTTTCTGAGCCTAGAGGGTTTTGTGTATGTTCTGAGTCTACCTTGTCAGGTTTCAGAAGTTTCATACCTGAGGGTGGCAGCTCTGAGAGGTGGCTCAGTTGGTTAGGAAGAAACAAGGAGCTCAGGGGTGGAGTTGAAGACCTGCCAAAGTATCTCCCCAAAAAGTGGCTTTTGTGCAAGCCTTCCCTCTTTCAGCTCCCTGACACCCCCAAATGTCTTCTGTAGCACTGCAAGCTCATGATACTAAGTATTTGTCTTAAAGCCTCAATTCCTGGATTCATGTGATTAAGTGAGAATTTCCATTTTCTTCTTTTCTTTTTTAAAAGTAAATTTCTAGCCATAGAAAAGCTTGAAAATTTGTATCAAATCCACACTGAAGGCTTAAAAATCAAAAGATAAATAAAAAGAACCCCAAACTTCCCATTTTTAAAAAATCAAAAGTTTTTGGGACTAACTCATGAATTTTGAATGATGGGGAGTTTGCAATAAAATTTTTGCCCAGACTTTCCTCTGACATCCCCTCCCAAAGTGGCTTCTCCCTTAGGAGATCACAAATAAGAGACTCTTTGGATAGGGCTCAAGGCAGACAAACCCCACCTGTGGCAGCAGAACTACTGGCTGCAATGTCATTCAGTCTTCCTATAGGGCCAGGAGGCTGTGTCCTGTCCCTGAATATTTTAGTGCTCTTTGCAGATGCAAGGAAGAGGAGGCTGTGGCCCCTCTTGGCAGAACCCTTGAAAACAAGATGGAGGGTAGCATTTGGTGCCCCTGGGGAAAGCAGGAAAAGAGGTGATGGAGCTTCCCCAGAAGTCTGCTGAGGTAAGAGGTGAGACCTGTGTCCCAGGGGCTAACTGTAGGGGTTTGGGGAGCTGGCATACACTGTGAAAGAGGGTAAAAGAGATGGAAAGACCCTGGGCATGATTCACTTAGGGCGGGGAGGGGGGTAGAGTTTCAGGGCATTATCAAGTTGTGAAAAATCTTAAGTGGGGAGTTGGACCAGTATCTTTATCCTCTTCTTGGCCTGAGGGTGGTGAGGCTTCTGACCAGGGCCAGATGGTACAGCTCAGCGGTGCAAGGCTGGGGAGCTGTGAGAAATTGGCTGAGGCCTCCCTATTGTTAGTTCATGAGTGGCTGGAAAAAGCATTCATGGAACTCAGCTGTGTGTGTCCTTGCCTGTGGCTGTCTGTGTAAGTGCAGTACCTGGAGAGGTTTGCAACTTGTCATAATATAACAGTGGGAGAGGGAGCCCAGGTTAGTAAGCCAGTTAGAAAGCTCAGCGGTACCCCAATTCCAGGTTGCACCCTGGGAAAACCAATCACAACCTCACTGCAGCTCTTATGGATTTTCATGAATATAAATGGCTTCAGAATCTGACCCACTTGTCTTTTGTTAACAGTGACAGCTCTCTACATTTCAAACTGTTATGCAATCCCTACTTTATAAATGATTAAGTTCACAGGGTCCTGCCTTGATCCTGTCTCACAGTAGGATTCTCGTTTCCTTCTCTTGAGTAAAATTACTAAGACATCATCATCTAGCAATTCCCATTCATTTGTGGCTGAATTTAGAATAGCAAGTTCATTTATCTAAGGTCTAACATTTAATTTTTTATATTCCATTTTATGCACTGTAGCAGAGTATTCATGAGAACACTGTTGAATGGGCAACATGGGGAAGATGGATGTAATTAGTACACACACAGAAAGAAGGAGGAATACATAAAAAAATTGAAGATATGTGTTTTGACCTTATGTACTTACATAATTAGGATCCCAAATGATATAGAGCAGTTCTTGGTTGACTTTCACCACAAAGTAAAAGAAGAAGATAACTATCATAATGAGAGGACTGACAACTCTCCATGTGACCTGCCAGAAAATGTTGGGTTTGTGTCCAATCATGAACTCTATATCCTTGTTAAACCTAAAAGCAAAGGTAGAAAGTTCAGGAAATTCACTCCACTGTAGTGGTTTAACAAAGCACATTCAGAGACTGTCCAATCATATGCACAAATGACAAAGTAAAATGCCCTAATTGTACTTTTCAGAACTTTCCAATGCCACAGTAAAATATAAATGGTAAAAACAAGATTTAGAAATATTTTTCTAATTCAGGCAAATATCAATATAATTATCCTATAAGTTTGAATCAAATTTCCCAAAAGCAAGCCAGGAAAAATACTCTTAAAAACATGCATTATTTCAATAATTGTGTGACTGCTTCTGATTTCACACTGCTTATAATTATCAAGAAAAGCAAAAAGATCAAAGCTATCAACTTATGGCATGGTATCTTCAAAAAGTAAGAACAGGTGTGAATTGGATGACTGAGTGTAAGTTGAGTTTCCCTCTGATGTAAAGTAAAACTTCTCAAGGTTTTTCTGTTTGCACCTCAGAACTGTTTCTTTTAAAAAGTGTAACATCATTTATTACTGAAAGGAGAGAAGGCAAATTGAAGGCATTTTTAAATGTGGCTTTTATGTATAAGGTCCACTTAGATAGTCATAGCAACTGTATTTCAGAGTGTTAAGTAGAGGACTGTGACTTTTCTTAACCAGACACATGCTACTTAATTATAGCCATTTTTGAAACTGTCCTTCAGTCCTCTTTTGTGACTGTCCAGTAGATCGCTTGGGCGTGTGTCTGATTGAGCTATTGAGTTGCCTTAACCGCTGTGAATGGTGCACAGAATCAGGATCACAGATGCCCACACTCAGCTTTCCCCAGAGATGCTCCACCTCCACTCCACCCGTTCCCCCAAGGCCCCACCCTTGCTCTGCCTCTTCCTGCCCCCACTCTGCCCCCTCCTCAAAGCTCTGCCCCGTCCCGCCTCTTCCTGCCCCCATTCCACCCCCTCCCCAAACATACCCTGCCCTCATTCTTCTTCCTCCTGATCAGCAGCAGGCGGGAGGCACTAGGGGGAGGGGAGGAGCTGATCGTCAAGGCCCATGGAACAGATGATCGGTGGGGAGGCTGGTGGGTGCTGAGCACCCACTATTTTTTCTGTGGATGCTCCAGCCTCGGAGTCAGTGCCTATGATCAGGCTGAAGATAAACTATCATATATATTTTATTTTCTCCTTTTATGTGAGTGGGACAGAGCCCCAGCTGCCATTGTAAAGCTGCTAAAAACATGTGGTACCAAGGCTGGGGGCATGCCTAAATGGGAGAACAGACGCTTCCCGGGTTATGCAAAACCCGACTTACGCAAATCTGCACTTACAGAAAAAGTTCCATAAGGTAGAAATAGGAAGTGGGTTGTTTTGGGTTTTTTTGCGTGACAGTCGGGAATACATTTCGACTCATGCAAAATTCAACTTATTCAAGGCGTTCCAGAATGGAATGATTGCATAAGTCGGGAAGCATCTGTAAAGTTTTCTATTTGCAGACACTTTCCGTTTTGATGAGATATATTATTTTTTCTCTTAAAATCCACAATAATATTTGAGGCATTCTGGGACTCCTTAAGCCTCTGTGCTGAATACTTACAGCACACATTGAGTTCAATTGGATTTGTGTGGGTGATTAGCACTTCTGAAAATCCAGCTCAGTGGGTCTCAGTTTAGCAGTCAAAATCAGAAGCCACTTTTGAAAATTTTGGCCTTTACCTCTCTATGACCCAGTTTCCAAATCTGAAAAACAGGGAATAAGGGATGAAAGGACCCTGACACAAAGTTGCTGGAAGGATTGCACAGTCTGTTACCCACAAGAGTAGAAGCTTCCATATCACATTAAGCTTGTGCAGTTTGTTTTTAATATTTAGAACTGTCCAGATCGGTACAATGTCACCTAAGCACTGCACAGCAGGCACTGGCAGATTCTGAAAAACATGCAGGAATAAACCGTACACTGTTCAGAAATGGCTACTGTGTAGAAATCTTTTTTAAAAACTTAAAGATTCTACGACTGTCTTTCCCAGTTAGGAACATAGGAATTGCCACACTGGGTCAGACCTGAGGTCCATCTAGTCCAGTATCATGTCTCCAGCTGTAGCCAGCACTTTATGCCTCAGAGGATGGTGTAAGAACCCTATAGGCGGTGGATGTGGGATAAACTGCCCCAACATTAGGTCTCATCCTGATCTTTAGTAGTTAGAGATTGGCTTATGCCCTAAAGCATGACATTTTATGTCCTTTCCAAAAATTTTATCATTAACTATAATTTTGCTTATTCTTGTTACTCATGTAAATGTCCAATCCCTTTTTGAATATTGCTAAATTCTTAGCCTGAATAACTTCCTATGGAAATGAATTCCACAGTTTAATTACACATCATTTGAAAAGTATTTCCTTTAATCAGTTTTGAATTTGTCACCTTTAACTGCATCAAATGTTCCTTTGTTCATGTGTTGTGAGAAAGGAAGAATAGAAGCTCTTGATCTCACTTCTCTATAACATTCATTATTTCATATACTTTATCATGTCCCCACATGCTACTCCTAAATCCTTATCTCCTTTCTATTTTCCTCACTAGGAGTTAACTTCCACTTTTTAAAGGATGCCTTTTTGCCTCACGCTGCTTCTTTTACTTTGTTGTTTAGCCACAGTGGCACTTTTTTGGTTCTCTTATTATGTTTTTAAATTTGGGTATACATTTAAGTTAAGCCTCTATTATGGTGTCTTTAAAAAGTTTCCATGCCACTTGCAGGGATTTCAGTTTTGGCACTGTACCTTTTGATTAATGTTTCACTAACCTACTCATTTTTGTGTAGTTCCCCTTTCTGAAATTAAATGCTACAGTGCTGGGCTGCTGTGGTGTTTTTTTTATTTTAATAGCCTCTCTAATCTCCCTGAGCATTTCACAGTTACTATCACCATCCTGTTCTGGTGGTCAGTAATATATCCCTACTGTTATATTCTTATTATTAGAGCATGGAATTACTATCCATAGAGATTCTCTGGTACAGTTTGGTTCATTTAAGATTTTTACTTCATTTAATTTTACGCTTTCTTTCACATATAGTGCCACTCCCCCACCAGCACAGTATTTTGTACCCTGGTATTACTGTGTCGCATTGATTATCATCATTCCACCAAGTTTCTGTGATGCCTATTATATCAATATCCTCATTTAATATGAGACACTCTAGTTCACCCACCTTATTATTTAGACTTCTACCCCTGGTATATAAGCACTTTAAAAACTTGTCACTTTTTAGCTGTCTGAAATTACATAATGTAATTGAATGGGACTATTTTTTTTCATTTGACTCTTCCTCATCAGATCCTACCTGTATTTTATCATCTTCCAGCCTCTCCTCCTTATTAGGACATAGAGAATCTCCATGAATAGATTCTCCCCTAAGGTATATCTCTGTTCAAACTACGTGCTCCTCCGCACCTGTCGGTTTTTCCCCAGCCCATAGTTTAAAAACTGCTCTATAACCTTTTTAATTTTAAGTACCAGCAATCTGGTTCCATTTTGGTTTAGGTGGAGCCCCTCCTTCCTGTATAGGCTCCTCTTTCTCAAAATTTTCCCCAGTTCCTAATAAATCTAAACTCCTCCTCCCTACACCATCCTCTCATCCACGCATTGAGACTCTGCAGTTCTGCCTGCCTACCTGGCCCTGCGCATGGAACTGGAAGCATTTCAGAGAATGCTACCATGGAGTTTTGGACTTCAGTCTCTTACCTAGCAGCCTAAATTTGGCCTCTAGGACCTCTCTCATATCCTTCCCTATATCACTGGTACCTACATGTACCACAGCCACTAGCTCCTCCCCAGCACTACACATAAGTCTATCTAGATGTCTCAGGAGAGCCGCAAACTTTGCACCAGGCAGGCAAGATACCATGTGGTTCTCCCGGTCATTGCAAACCCACCTATCTATGTTTCTAATGATTGAATCGCCCATTGCTAATACCTGTCTCTTCCTAATAACTGGAGTTCCCTCTCCCAGAGAGGTATCCTCACTGTGAGAGGATACCACATCATCATCTGGAAGGAGGGTCCCAACTATGGGATTGTTTCCTTCTGCTACGGTTGGATGTTCTCCTTCCCTGAGACTTTCATCCTCCTCAACAGCACAGAAGCTGTCAGACTCGGGGTGGGACCATTCTACTGGGTCCCAGAAAGTCTCAACTATGTACCACTCTGTCTCCTTTAGCTACTCCAGTTCAGCCACTCTGGTCTCCAAAGCCCGTACATGGTCTCTGAAGGCCAGGAGCTCCTTGCACTGAATGCACATATACACCACCTGCCCATAGCATACATGCTGCATTGGGTGCAATAAACTGGATAGCCCCACTATGTTGCTGGACTTCTGCCTGCATTATCTTTTTACTCCTGAAATTAAATCCTTTGTTGAGGTTTTGTTTTTATCAGGCGTTTTTTTTGGCTTTAAGTTTAAAGAATGAATCTAGCCCCCCTCACACGCTCCCTCTCGCAATTCCCTTGCAAAATTCCCCTGTTAGCCACTCCTGTTCACTCTCTCTAGTTCCTCACAAGTCCCCTCTGGGCATCACTCACCTAAATAACTTTGTATCATGTGCAAATGTTGCTACTTCATTATTCATTCCCTTTTCAGATAATTAATACATATATTAAACAACACTGGACCTAGTACTAAACCTCAAGGCACCTTTGCTATGAAGAAAATTGAGCATTTAATCCTTCTCTTTGTTTTCTCTCCTAGTCAATTCTTGATCCATGAAAATACTTTGCTTCAGACGCCATGACTCTTTAGCTTCTTAGTGGCTTTTGTGCTAGACCTTGTCAAAGGCCTTTTTGTAAGTCTAAAATTATGTCAACCAGTTCTCATAGATTCATAGATTCCAAACCCAGAATGGACCATTGTAGTCATCTAGTCTGACCTCCTGCATAATGCAGACCATAGAACTTCCCTGAATTCATTCCTGTTTGAACTAGAGTATATCTTTCAGAAAAATTTCCAATCTTGATTTTAAAAACTGCCAGTGATAGAGAATCCACTACAATCATAGAACTGTAGAAGATTAGGGTTGGAAGAGACCTCCGGAGGTCATCCAGTCCAACCCCCTGCTCAAAGCAGGACTAACCCCAACTAAATCATCCCAGCCAGGGCTTTGTCAAGTCAGGCCTTAAAAACCTCTAAGGATGGAGATTCCATCACCTCCTAGGTAACCCATTCCAGTGCTTCACCACCCTCCTAGTGAAATAAGTTTTCCTAATATCCAACCTAGACCTCCCCCACTGCAACTTGAGACCATTGCTTCTTGTTCTGCCATCTGCCACCACTGAGAACAGCCTAGCTCCATCCTCTTTGGAACCCCCCTTTAGATAGTTGAAGGCTGCTATCAAGTCCCCCCTCACTCTTCTCTTCTGCAGACTAAATAAGTCCAGTTCCCTCAGCCTCTCCTCATAAGTCATGTTCCCCAGCCCTCTAATAATTTTCATTGCCCTCCACTGGACTCTCTCCAATTTGTCCACATTCTTTCTGTAGCGGGGAGGGGGCCCAAAACTGGACGCAATACTCTAGATGTGGCCTCACCAGTGCCGAATAGAGGGGAATAATCACTTCCCTCGATCTGCTGGCAATGCTCCTACTAATGCAGGCCAATATGTTGTTAGCCTTCTTGGCAACAAGGGCGCACTCTTGACTCTTGCTAGCTGCAATTCCAGTTGTGTTTTGGCCTTTCTGATTACACCCCTGCATGCTGGAGCAATATTTTTATACTCCTCTCTAGTCATCTGTCCAAGTTTCCACTTCTTGGAAACTTCATTGTTGTGTTTAAGCTCACCGAAGATTTCTCTGTTAAGCCAAACTGGTCGCCTGCCATATTTGCTATTCTTTCTGGACATTGAGATGGTTTGTTCCTGTGCCCTCAATAAGGCTTCTTTAATATAAAGCCAGCTCTCCTGGACTCCTTTTCCCCTCATATTAGCCTCGCATGGGATCCTGCCCATCAGTTCCCTGAGGGAGTCAAAGTCTGCTTTTCTAAAGTACAGGGTCCATATTCTGCTACTCTCCTTTCTTCCTTTTTTTCAGGATCCTGAACTTGACCATCTCATGGTCACCGCTGCCCAGGCTGCCACCCACTTTTACTTCCCCTACCAATTCTTCCCTATTTGTGATCAGAGGTCAAGAGGAGCATGGCCCCTATTTGGTTCCTCCAGCACTTGCACCAGGAAGTTGTCCCCAACACTCTCCAAAAACTTCCTGGATTGTCTGTGCACTGCTGTATTGCTCTCCCAGCAGATGTCAGGATGATTGAAGTCCTCCATGAGAACCAGGGCCTGTGATCTGGAAACTTCTGTTAGTTGTCTGAAGAAAGCCTTGTCTACCTCATCCTCCTGGTCTGGTGGTCAAAAGCAGACACCCACCACGACATCACCTTTGTTGCTCTCAACAAACTCTAAACTTAACTCAAAGACACTCAACAGGCTTTTCTCCAGTTTCATACTGGAGCTCTGACCAATCATGCTGCTTGTTGCACATACAATACAACAATTCTGGGTAAATTCTTCCAGTGGTCAGTTACTCTAACAATCTATGCTTATTTTCAGTCTAAATGTGTCTAACTTCAACTATCAGTCATTATCTATTATCTGATTTCTATTCCCCATGTAAGTATTTTTAGACAGTGATCAAGACCTTTTTACTACTACTTTACTGGCACATTCAAATATTTCTAAGAGAATAGCAAGACACAACTTACCTTTGCAGAAACTGTGCTGGTTAGATGTGTTTATATCACAATCTTCCAAAAATTGTTGTTGTTCTGTTTCAACCAATTTGACTAATAAGCCTTACATATGTACCTGGCTATATTTCCTCAGATCATCCCCAGAGCCTTTAAAACATGAGTGGCTAACAGGGGAATTTTTCAAGGGAATTGTGAGAGGGAGCGTGTGAGGGGGGCTAGATTCATTCTTTAAAACATAATTACAGCATTTACTACCCTCAAATATTCTATAACAGTGGTTCTTTTTAATGAGAGTGCATATTTTTGTTAGAGGCTCAGCCACTTCATATTTAAGCTTCTTCAGAAGAAGATGTGTGTCCCTATGAGTGCTCCACTGTAGATGTATCTGCGCCTCTGTACCGCTAATCAGAGATTTTAGGTAGCAGTGTCCATTCAGCCTGCACAGGTGCTCTCCCTCCCTCGTGGTTTGCCTGAAGACTATCTAATGCTGTGCGGGCAAACTACCCCCCATTCCTTCTCTACCACAAAGCCCCATATTGGGAACTCTGAAGTAGAGGGGAGGAGGGTAGGTTGTGGAGCACCCATAGGGACACACATCTCGAAGAACCATCGTTTCTGCACAGGATGAGTAACGTCCACTTCTTCTTCGAGTAGTGTCCCTCTGGGTGCTCCACTGTAGGCGACTTTGCAGCAGTATCCCCAATGAAGGGCTGAGACTTTGAGTGGAGTCTGTTATTAAAGAGAGTAGTGCAGAGCCAAAGATGGCATCAGAGGCTGAGTCTCCAGTGATCACATAGTGCTCTGCAAAAGTATGGGTTGAGGCCCAAGCTGCAGCTCTGCAAGTTTCCGTTATGGGGAGATCCTTAAGGAATGAGACCGAGGTAGAAACTGGCCTCGTGGAGTGCGTGCAGAGTCCGGATGAAGGCAAGAGGTTGAGCCCCTGGTACAGTGAGTAATGCAACCAGAGACCCATTTGGATAATCTTTGAGCCGATATTGCAGAACCTTTGGATCTTTCTGTAGCCAATGATTTTAGTTTCTTATCCATTTATTGTGTGATATTAAGATTAGTCAATATGTTTTATTACATATATTCATTGTATGTTAATTAGAGTTAATTTGTAGGATTATAAAAGTATATGATTGATCAGTATTTATCAGAACCAAGCTAAGTTCCCTCTAAGCTGTGTGACCACACAGCAGCCTATTAAGTGCCACGCAGGCACGCAGGGCTGCGCTGGGGAGAGATGCCCCCCCATAGCACCATACTCACTGCAGTGCCCCTCCCCAAGCCTCGACAGTACCAGGTATATAATGGCACCAGGCTCACACTCAGCAGGGGCCCTGCGGCCTGGCCCGGCACTCCACTTCACTAGGCTCCTCTCTGGACCCTTCCCCATGCTCCTATGGGCCCGCCGGCCCAGGGCTCCTCTCTCTGACCCCGCCCTCCGTCATGGGGTGGGAGGGTGGAAAGGAGCCCATCATTCCTCTGGGCCACTGGTGAGGGATGGTCTGCGGTGGATCATCATTGGCAGCCCGGACTGTGGATGGACCTGCTGCGGCCAAGGGGGAGAGGCTCCCCAACCCCCGCCCTAACCCAGCGCTCCTCTTGGACCTGCCACAGATGAGGGGAGAGGCCCTCCAGCCCAGCCCCCTGGTCCCTGGAGCTGCTGAGGACAGGGAAGAGGTGCCAAAACCAAGCCTAGCCCAGGAGCTGCCGGGGCAGCCTGCACCCCACCCCCTCATCCCAGCTTGCACCCCCCAGGAGGAGGCTCTCACCCCCTTCTGCACCTCAACCCTCTGCCTCAGTCCTGAGCCCCTCATCCTTGGCCCACCCCACACCCCCAGCCAGAGTCATTAGCCCCCTGCACCCCAACCCTCTGCCCCAGCCCTGAGCCCCCTCCCACACTCCGAACCCCTCGGCCCCACCCCATCACATGAATTTTGTTATGTGCACCAGTATGGAGGTGATGTGTCACCTCCATATTTGTGCACATAACAAAATTCTTTCAGCACATGTATGGGAAAAATTAGAGGAACACTGGAACCAAGTATTAGATGTGAGTAAGACAAGCTGAAACAACCTGTTGGCTGAGGCCTGCAAGACTTTAGCTTAGCTATTTTAGGCCTTGGAGACAAGAAACCATGACTTAAATCAGTGACTGAGAAATAACCCTAAGATTATGGGAAAAGAGGAACTAAGTGGTAATATTGCACAAAATTATCCAGAAGATTAATATTAGATCATAAAAATACTGTAAAGGCCCATCTGTCTCAGATGTGTGTCTTAATCACAGGATACAGGTTGTGCATCAGTACTAGCGAGAATAAAGGCAAATTACACAGCCTATAGAAAAGTCGGGTTCCTTAAGTTTCCAGGGGATACAGACCAATAAGAGAAAAGAAGGTTGACACTTTTATGGACATGCACAGAATGCAGGTATAGACAGAATCACATTATAAAAAGGGGATGCCCAGAATGGGAAAATTGAGCTCCCTATGGGAGATTCCAGCAGGAATCATTCCTCTACTGATGATCGAGCCTTGAGGGACCCATCAGACCCTAACACTATTGTTAAGGATGTGAGTATAATTATATTTGTAATTTTTGCATAGGTCTGTATAAAATTTCTATATGCTTGGTAATCATAACTTTAATTGTAACTTTAATAAAACTTGTAAAATAGACTAGACTTTGTACTGGTGAATGTATGTGTGGTCACACTACCCTTAGTCTTTATGTGTTCCTAGGGACCCTAACTCTGAAGCAAGTAGCAGAGGTGACTTTCATAGAATCAAATCATAGAATATCAGGTTTGGAAGGGACCTCAGGAGGTCATCTAGTCCAACCCCCTGCTCAAAGCAGGACCAATCCTCAATTTTTGCCCCAGATTCCTAAATGGCCCCCTCAAGGATTGAACTCACAACCCTGGGTTTAGGAGGCCAATGCTCAAACCACTGAGCTATCTCTCCCCACACTCTGTTAAGCCTGAAACTGTATCCTCCAGAGCTGAACCTACGGTGGTGTAATACCACATTACAAAATGCACTTTGAATAAAATAAAAGGCTACATTTCCACGAACGAAAGAGTTTAGGAGACTTCCTATAGTCCTTAGTCCTGTCCAAGTAGAATGCTAGCATTTTTCTAACATCTAGCATAGGCAGAATCGCTTCCCTGTTATCATGATGTGGTTTTGGGAAAAAACAGGAAGATGGATTTGTTGATTCATATGAAAAGCAGAAGCTACTTTTTAGGGAGAAACTTGTGATGCAACCTCAATGTTACTTTGTCTTTAAAAAAGAGTGTGAATGGCAGGTGTGCCATCAGGGCTGCTATTTCTCCTATGTGCCTAGCTAAGGTGATGGGAACCAGAAATGCTGTCTTCATAGAATCATAAAATATCAGGGTTAGAAGAGACCTCAGGAGGTCATCTAGTCCAACCCCCTGCTCAAAGCAGGACCAATCCCCAATTTTTGCCCCAGATCCCAAATGGCCCCCTCAAGGATTGAACTCACAACCCTGGGTTTAGCAGGCCAATGCTCAAACCACTGAGCTATCCCTCCCCCCCATGGACAGGTATGAAAGAGAGTAAGTCATTATGGGCTCAAAGGGAGGCTAGTTAAGGCTCTGAGAACTAGATTAAGATTCAAGGTTTGAGTGAAAAGAAAAAGAGGACTTGTGGCACCTTAGAGACTAACAAATTTATTTGAGCATAAGCTTTCGTGAGCTACAGCTCACTTCATCAGATGCATTCGGCTTGAGTGGGTGGTCTCACATGCAGGAACAGGTTTCCAATACTCTTATAGGAATCTATGTGTCAGTGGGTGAGCGAACACTGAATATCCATCTACTTGACAGTGGAAGGCCATTATGAGTGCTAGATGTACTTTAAGGGAGCTGAGAGAGAGTTCTGATTTTTTGAGGTCTAAAACATAGTCTAAAATCAGAGGGAGGGAGAATGACACCAAATTTGGAATTGTTTCCATTTTTGCAGGTAAGTATGCCGAGTGGTCGATTTTGGCTGTGTAGAAACACCTTGTCAGACGATTCTACCACTAAGTATTGGAACCAAGAAGGAGTCAAGCCTAGAGATGAAAGATCCACAAGTTGGGGTAAAGGATGAGTCTGTAGTTTTAAGAAAGTCATTTTGAGAATGGGCCAAAGACAGACCAGAGGACATACTGCCATCTATGCCAGGTAAGGGAACCAACCTTACCTTGGCCAGGAGGGGGCAATCAAAATAACCCTTGTCATTGTATTGTCAACAGGATCTTGGATAGTAAAGGAAATGGGGGAAAGGAGTATAAAAGGTCCCTGACCCATGAGAGAATGAGAGCATCTCCCAGAGACTGTTTCCACAGGCCTCTCTTGGAGCAATAGTGAGGACATTTCTTGTTCCAGTAAGTAGTGAAGAGCTCTATAGTCAGGGTTCCCCAAAAGGCAAATATGTCGTGAAACACCTCTGAGTTCAGTTCCCATTCGTGGTTTTGTGAAAAGTTCTGACTGAGACTGTTGGCTGTCATGTTCTGTATCTCTGGTAGGTAGATGGCTTAGATGAGCATGTTGTGATGGTTGCACCAATTCCAAAGTTTGAGTGCTTCTGTACAGAGGGAGTGAGATCTGAAGCCTCCCTGACGATTTATGTAAAACATATTGTCCATCATGATCTTTGTGAGAGAAAGTGTGCACAGGCGTTCCTGGTAGCTCTTAATGCTCCCAGCCTATTAGGGAGGCATCCTTCATCAGAGTTGGTGATGGTTGTACGAATGGGACACCTGTTCGGACATTGGATGGGTCTTTCTACTAGTCCAGGGAGAGCTTTACAGTGTAGGGCAATTATAGGGGTTTGCTTAGTTTGTCCTTGTTTGGGGAATAGAAGGATCTGAGCCACATCTGTAGACACCTCATGAACAACCGAGCGTGTGGCATGACGAAAGTGCATGCTGCCATATGACCAAGCATCTGTAGACAATTCCTGGCTGATGTTTGTGGACTGGCCTGGACTATCTCAATGAGACTTGTGAGGGTGGTGAACCTGTATAGCAGGAGGAATGCCCTCACTTATACTGCGTCAAATTCAGCACCAATAAACTCCAGTTGCTGTACTTGGGTGAGTGCTGATTTCTGGGTGTTGAGCTGTGGGCCCAGTTGTAAAAATGTGCACATGGTCGTCTGAGTGGCTTGTGTGGCCTCCTTAAATGAGGGAGTCCTGAGGAGGCAGTCATCAAGGTATGTTCACAGGTGTGCTGCTATGATGGACAGAACCTTGGAGAATACCCTGGGTGCAGATGAGAAGCCGAATGGGAGCACCCTGTATTAATAATGGTTCTGGCCAAAGGTGAACTGTAGGAACTTCCTGTGCGACAGTTTGTATTGAGATGTGGAAGTAGGCATCTTACAGGTCCAAGGCTAAAAAACAATCTCCTTGCTCTAGAGCTGAAATAATTGCTACTAGCATGACCATCTTGAACTTCTGCACCTTCACATATCTGTTTAATGCCCTTAGATCTAGAATGGGCCTCCAACCTCACTTCGTCTTGGGGATCAGGAAATAACAGGAGTAAAACCCCTTGCCTCTGAGTTGCATCAGAACTGATTCTCTGGCCCCTAAGCATAACAGATTATCTCTTTTCTGGCAAAGTAAGTTCTCATGAGAAGAGTCCCTAAAAAGGGACAGGGAAGGAGGGTGGCTATGGGGGAGGGGTGTGAATTGAATGGCATAACCCTTCAAAATAATTTTCAAGACCCATCTGTCGGAGGTGATATTTTGCCAACTTTTGAGAAAGATGGTCAGGTGACTTCCGAAGGGCCATGACAAGTGCATAGATGGCAGTTGATTTTGCAAGGAACAGCTGTTTGAGACCGTGACAAACCTGTCAAAAGTGCTTAGGGAAGGAGGGTTGTGAGGTCACAGACTGGGGGGCTAATTGCTTCCATTTTTGTATCCTGGATCTTTTACATTGTGGCTCGTAAGAGTGCTGTGATGATAGGTACTGAGGTGGTCGTGAACTGTGCTGTGATTGAGAGCCATATTTTCTCTTTTGTCCAGCAGTATAGATTCCCAGGGATCATAACGTGGCCTGGGAATCCTTCAGAGTATGAAGAGAGGTGTCAGTCTTATAAGCGAAGAGCTTGGGGCCTTTGAACGGGAGATCCTCAACCATTGGCTGTACTTTTTGGGGCAACCTGGAAAGCTGTAATCAAGATGCCCATCTCATTACCCCTGCTGTGGAGACTGAGTGGGCTGTTGTATCTGCTGCGTCCAATGCCATCTGTAGTGCAGTTCTGGCTACTAACTGGACCTCTTTGAAAATGGCCTGAAACTCTTCTTTTTGCATCTCTGGTAGACGTTCAATAAACGCATGGAGTTTTCCATAATTAATAAATTCATATTTTTTCTTTTTTGTTTTTTTTTTTCTAACTGAGAAAAACAGAAAGTCTAGACTACTATATGCCACTATGAGGGTGATCCCTCCAGCAAGGGAGGCGGGGGGGAGACGATCTTATAAAAAGTTCTTTTTTTAAAAATCCCAACAGGGTAAACAGAAACTCTAACTATTAAAGACAACAAAAAGACTAAAAATAACTACTACTTAAACTAATGATGCAGAGAAGGAAGAGATAACTTCTCGCTCCATTTGAGGCCAAAGGTAGTTGAGAAGGAACTGGGGGCGATTCACATGCACAGCACTCAATAGTGTCAAGGCAAACAATGAGAGCGCATGTGCGGGCCGAACAGACACTGCTACCTAAAATCTCTGATTAGAGGCTTGGGGCATAGATACACCCACAGTGAAGCACCCATAGGGACACTACTCAAAGAAGAAGTCTTGAATATGTAGCTAGGCCTGGTGACTTACTGCTTTATAAATTATCAATTTGCTCCAGGACCATCATCTTCTGACACCTCAATCGCTGCTATCATCTCATCGTTATTACCAGAAAGAATTAACTAAATCAGAAAGTTAAGAAGTAAAGATGTTTAAGTGTATTTACAATGAATCAATACTTTAAAATACAGGTATATTTCCACTGACAGTTTAGCATAACCGTAGGCACCACACTTAAGATTCATATGAACTAATTATTGCATATTTGCATTACACTGTCTAATACTCATTTAAAAAAACTAGGAATTCATATGCAGAATACTCTACTCTTGAACACTTGCTAAGTATATTATTCTCTTGCAACCCTTCTGAAAATAATTTAGTTTTGTTTTAGGTGTGTAGTCAGGTATCATTTATGGTTTACTATTACCTGTTGACAGAAAAGCTGCATAGCTTTAATCTACAGTACAAATCAAGAACACTAAATCTTAACAGATATTTTTCTCTGTTCATTGAGAGAGTTTTTTTTTAAATTGTAAGACAAAGGCTAAATTATGTTTGTGTCATTCCTGTGAATTCCATTAGAGAGCAGACATGCACTGGGGTATAGTAAGATGGCAGCTATGGTCTTCATTCAGTCCTGCATAGTTTCTACAATACTTAAGTCTATGTTTATTTCATACCTGTCTATCCCATAAATGTAGACGACTGAAAACATCTCACAAAAAGCAATTATCAGCAAGGGAATTGATCCAGCAAAACTGTCAAATAGTGCCAGCCAGTAGTTACCAGAATTCAGCACAAAAATAAAAGCAAGCAAATAAGACCCGGCACAAATCAAACCTGTAAATAAAGAACAAAGTCAAATATTTTAGACATAGACTAAAGCATAAAAACTAATAAGAAATGTGAGACTGTTCACTTCTAACTAATTTTAAGACAAGACAATTCCAAATTTCTTTAAAGATGAGAGATACTGAAGAACCATACAATACCTACCTGTAACAAGTTCCTTAGGCCATTTTTTGGGTATGACATTAAGATCTTGCAAAGGTACAAGAACACCTTCCATGTTTCCAAACATAGATGACAAGCCTAAGCAGAACAGCATGATAAAGAAGAGAATGGACCACAAAGGTGAGACAGGCATTTTGGTGATAGCTTCAGTGAAGACTATAAAAGCCAAGCCAGTTCCTTCAACTCCCTGTAGAAAAATAACAGCAGACTCAAAACGTAGGAGCACTGACACTATTTAGCATTTAAAAATACTTCCATGTATACCATAGATGGTAATGCATTATACTGTACTATAGTTATACATTTCTATTTATTTTCATAAATCAACCCTAATTCTGCATTATGTTTACTGTTACATGTATAAAGAAAAGGAGTACTTGTGGCACCTTAGAGACTAACCAATTTATTTGAGCATGAGCTTTTGTGAGCTACAGCTCACTTCATCAGATGTTTACCGTGGAAACTGCAGCAGACTTTATATACACACAGAGAATATGAAACAATACCTCCTCCCACCCCACTGTCCTGCTGGTAATAGCTTATCTAAAGTGATCAACAGGTGGGCCATTTCCAGCACAAATCCAGGTTTTCTCACCCTCCACCCCCCCACACAAATTCACTCTCCTGCTGGTGCTAGCCCATCCAAAGTGACAACTCTTTACATAATCAAGTCGGGCTATTTCCTGCATAGATCCAGGTTTTCTCACATCCCCCCCACCCCCATACACACACAAACTCACTCTCCTGCTGGTAATAGCTCATCTAAACTGACCACTCTCCAAGTTTAAATCCAAGTTAAACCAGAACATCTGGGGGGGGGTGGGGTAGGAAAAAACAAGAGGAAACAGGCTACCTTGCATAATGACTTAGCCACTCCCAGTCTCTATTTAAGCCTAAATTAATAGTATCCAATTTGCAAATGAATTCCAATTCAGCAGTTTCTCGCTGGAGTCTGGATTTGAAGTTTTTTTGTTTTAAGATAGCGACCTTCATGTCTGTGATTGCGTGACCAGAGAGATTGAAGTGTTCTCCGACTGGTTTATGAATGTTATAATTCTTGACATCTGATTTGTGTCCATTTATTCTTTTACGTAGAGACTGTCCAGTTTGACCAATGTACATGGCAGAGGGGCATTGCTGGCACATGATGGCATATATCACATTGGTGGATGTGCAGGTGAACGAGCCTCTGATAGTGTGGCTGATGTTATTAGGCCCTGTGATGGTGTCCCCTGAATAGATATGTGGGCACAATTGGCAACAGGCTTTGTTGCAAGGATAAGTTCCTGGGTTAGTGGTTCTGTTGTGCTGCTGGGTTAGTCACAAGTCTTGGGAGACAGGCCAGTCCTTGCCTACAGACAGCCCCGCAACCTGAAGCAAATACTCACCAACAACCACATACCACACAACAGAACCACTAACCCAGGAACTTATCCTTGCAACAGAACCACTAAACTGGACAGTCTCTACGTAAAAGAATAAATGGACACAAATCAGATGTCAAGAATTATAACATTCATAAACCAGTCGGAGAACACTTCAATCTCTCTGGTCACGCAATCACAGACATGAAGGTCGCTATCTTAAAACAAAAAAACTTCAAATCCAGACTCCAGCGAGAAACTGCTGAATTGGAATTCATTTGCAAATTGGATACTATTAATTTAGGCTTAAATAGAGACTGGGAGTGGCTAAGTCATTATGCAAGGTAGCCTGTTTCCTCTTGTTTTTTCCTACCCCACCCCCCCCAGATGTTCTGGTTTAACTTGGATTTAAACTTGGAGAGTGGTCAGTTTAGATGAGCTATTACCAGCAGGAGAGTGAGTTTGTGTGTGTATGGGGGTGGGGGGGATGTGAGAAAACCTGGATCTATGCAGGAAATAGCCCGACTTGATTATGTAAAGAGTTGTCACTTTGGATGGGCTAGCACCAGCAGGAGAGTGAATTTGTGTGGGGGGGTGGAGGGTGAGAAAACCTGGATTTGTGCTGGAAATGGCCCACCTGTTGATCACTTTAGATAAGCTATTACCAGCAGGACAGTGGGGTGGGAGGAGGTATTGTTTCATATTCTCTGTGTGTATATAAAGTCTGCTGCAGTTTCCACGGTAAACATCTGATGAAGTGAGCTGTAGCTCACGAAAGCTCATGCTCAAATAAATTGGTTAGTCTCTAAGGTGCCACAAGTACTCCTTTTCTTTTTGCGAATACAGACTAACACGGCTGTTCCTCTGAAACCTGTTACATGTATAAAGTATATTACTGAGATAACTTTTCTGGAATGGACAATAACAAAATAAAATCAAACCATGTAACCAATTTTTCCCTATAGTTTTCTCCTTATCTCCCACAATTGTGCCATGAATAGAATGCTCATTGAAACCACTGGGAGTTCCGGTCGAAAAGGACTGTGCAGATGGAGGCATTATATCAGATTATAAGAAGCCCAACGAGCCAATTTAGATGGAGTCAGTTTTTCACAGAATAACATCAATCCTAAACAGAGCATCACTATAACTAGAAGTGCAGTTTACACATTGCAATTCAGTAAGACAGTTTGAGTTATGCTCTGAAACCACTCCTATTTCATGGGCAATAAACCCAAATACAAACTTTTAAAAATATCCACAGTTTTTAATATATGTTAAATGCTATTTAGTTTGCAAAGTCAAGCATTCAAAAGCTTGAAAATACCAGATTTACAAATGCCAGAGCAATCTTTATTTTCCCAATTTGTGCATCCATCCTGTGCACTGAATAAGGAAAATATAGTATTTGAAAATCCTGTGGAAAATATAGTATGTGATCATGTAATTAAAGACAGTATCCTAATTCATATAAACAAAGGGTCTAAATTAAGATGTCCAGGAAACTGTAAATCTGACAATCCCTAACTTTTGATTGCTTGTCTTCACAACCTAAATAGCTACCTCAATGTAGGGTTTTTTCATATGTATTTTCCTAACTTTTCTAAAAGATAAAGGTAAAAATAAAATTCTGTTATATACAACTGTAACAAACCCTTCCCACCAACCAACCATCAGCAGGGTTTGAAACCTAACCCTTTAGCATGGCAGCACTAGCTGCAGGTAACTGAACTTCAGGGTTAGCTGGCAGCAGGTATGGTTGTTGTCCCAGAGTGGGGCTGGATGGGTCCAGGGTTGGCTGGGATTGGTTGGAGTGGGGAACTTGGCCCAATTCTTTCTCCTCACCTTGGGAGCTGAGGGAAATCCTGCCCCACATTGTGCCCCAGAGGGAGACATGGGCCATGTTTTGGGTCCAGGCTGGGAAACCAGCCTTTCTTTCTTTTCTCCCACTACAGCTGCTCTGGCAGCTCCTAGGCTTTTCCAGAGTAGTGTTGTCTCCCACCACTTTAACAGTACACTGAGCCTGGGCTTAGAATATTTGTGGGTTTTTTTATTATTCTGGGTGGCTGCCAAAAATTTCTTGAGGAATGAAAGTGAGAGGAGGGAAATGTCAATGTTTAACAGTTTTTAGCTCAGCAAAAGCTGAATGGATTTTCATGCGCCAAAGAAAAAGCACTTCCCTAGTCCAGAGGCATTCCTTCTACCAAATATCAAAAGCATGCTGTAAATGGAGTAGATCTGAAAGCATCTCATAGAAAAGGTTGCAACAGGTTCCTTTATAATGGTTCATCCATTGCATTTCCTTTATAATGGAAAGCGTTAAGAAACTTAAATATAAGGGCTGTTACCAGCTCACTCTGTAGTAGTGTCAACTTACATCAGTTAAGAAACTTTCGAGGTTACAGGTCTCAAACTTAAGGCCTACAAAAGTCATTGTATCAGTCATGTTACACCACTTCTGCATCTGTTCAAAGTTTTCCTGGGTTACATTACCTTCTGGCAAATCGAAAGCATTTGTCAGGGTAAGAATATTTCTGTAAAAGTAAAATATAAATAATTGGAAATTAATGTTTGTATATAAGCAAACTAAGATTTCACCTTCATCATCAAATACATTATCATTAATTCCATGTCTCATAGTCATAAAGAAGACACAATAAAGAAAGGTGTTGTATTTGTCTAGTTGTCTGTGTACAGGACTGAGTGCCAGGAAGTCCACTGAGTTTTGCAGGTACAAATTCTAATGTGGGGGCCCCTACTATGTGTCACTATGACAATGCCAGCCTGACCCCCAGTGACTGAGTAGGGGGGGATGGGCAGAGAGGACAGCTGGCCCCTCTGCTCTCAGAGCCCTAGCTGGCTAGAGGGCAGGGAAGAAATTCCACTCCTGGCCTCCTGCTACCAGCTCTTCTTTCACTGGAGAAGGGGAATGCTGTTCCAGAGCAGCTCTGCCCATCTGGATACAGGGGATTGGCCATAGGCCACCTGACTGGCTCTGGGGTGAACTGGCTGACAGAGTGCAAAGAAAAGCCCTCATAGGTCAAAAAGAGAGCACATGCTGCTACTGGGAGGGGCAGGCCTCACTAAATGCAGCCTGAACCCAGGGCTAGGAAACTCATCCAGGAAACATGGTGTATGCAACCCACATCCAACACTGAATCATCCATTGTATTCCATGCCTCAGTTCAGGAGACATTATGGAAAAAATTCTGCTGGCTTTGTACGAACCAATGAATGAGATTTTTAATGAACTGAAGGACACAGACATCATCAGAGAAAGTTACAGCATTTGGGCAACCCCCATCATCCTGGTCATGAAAGCATGGGAAAATCCAATTGTGTGTGGACTATTGGAAACTCAACCAATTTACACATAAAGATGCACATCCCCTTCCTCAGCGAAGCTGCTCTTCATTCTGCCTCCCTCATGATATAGCTAGCAGATGTTGGCAGAACAGATGGCCCTAGAGGACCAGCAGAAGATAGCATTTATCACACCCATGACATTTTGTGAATTTTCATACATGCCATTCAGGCTTTGCAATGAGATGGAAATGTTCCAGTGACTGGTAGAGCATTGCCTAGGAAACAAGTATTTCCAGATTGTCCTTTTGTACCTGGATGACATCATTGTGTAGTCAAAGGTTTATGAAAGTTACATGAAATATCTAGATGTTGCATTTACTAAATTAACTCAATATGGGCTGAAGATTATATCTTCAAAGTACCACTGTTGAGAAAGTGGCATACCTCAACCATAGTGAGACAGCAGATAGGATCTTCTCTGATTCAGAAAAGATCCGAGTTATTAATGGTGTGGACAACCATTTTTTATACATGCCTAGAGTTTGTTAGATACTACGAAAGACTTTCATAAAGGACTTTGCCAAAGCTGGGTGCATCCCTTCATGCCCCATTATGAGGATTAAAGGGCAGGGTTGCCAATAGGAGTCCCATGGATTGGACTGAGGAATGTAAGGAGGCCTTTGAGTGCTTGAAGTTTGCCCTGGTAGGAACACCAGTATTAGTCTACCTGGAACACATCCATATTTTCAAACTTTATACAGATACCAGTAACAAAGGACTGGGCACTGGCCTCTCCCAGGACCAGGATATACAGGAGATGGCAATTGCATATGCCAGCTGAGGAATTAATGTATCAGAGCAGAATGACAAATGCTACAGCTCTTCCAAGCTAGAATTCCTGCCCCTGGACAAAGCCATAACTAAGAAGGGCTACTAGGCAGCTGTTCCCATCACTTTATATACAGATAACCTCATGGCATACATCAACTCTGCCAATCTGAGAACACTAGAGGAATGCTGGACCTCAAGGCTGCCTATCTATACCTTCATGCAAATACAGCTGCTCTATTTAGGTTTCAAATAATATTTGAGTCAGAAATGCTGCAAAGTATAAAGATTTGGGGAGGGATAGTTCAGTGGTTTGAGCATTGGCCTGCTAAACCCAGGGTTGTGAGTTCAGTTCTTGAGGGGGCCATTTAGGGATCTGGGGCAAAAATGGGGATTGGTCTTGCTTTGAGCATGGGGTTGGACTAGATGACCTCCCGAGGTCCCTTCCAACTCCATGATTTAGAGATGATGAAATTGCTAGAAATCTTTCAGCATAACAGTGCTCTCTGGCACTGAGTGCAAAAAGCTATCCTGGAAGCCACCCAACAGCTGAAAGCTGAGGCAGTGGATCGATTTATAGGAGCTGAGGGGAAGACTGGTATACAGCACTTGGGATCCCAGGACAAAAGAAGAAATTGCCCAGACTGTACTGCGTCCACCAAGGGCTGAGATGGTTCTCCAAGTCTGCCACAATGTTTCCGGCCACTTAAAAGCTAAAAAGACAGTGATGGCTGTCCGCAGGTGGTTTTGCTGTGTGGACCTGACCCAAGAATGTGCAGGAGTGGTATGAGGATTGTAAGATCTGTACCTATAAGAGGAAACCAATACCAGGGAAAAGGACCTTCTTTAACCCAACAGAGATCAACTCATGTTTACAGTTGTTAGCATTAAAACCACTTGAAGGTGGAATCAAGCCAAAGTGAGTCATAGAATCATAGAATCATAGAATATCAGGGTTGGAAGGGACCCCAGAAGGTCATCTAGTCCAACCCCCTGCTCGAAGCAGGACCAATTCCCAGTTAAATCATCCCAGCCAGGGCTTTGTCAAGCCTGACCTTAAAAACCTCTAAGGAAGGAGATTCTACCACCTCCCTAGGTAACGCATTCCAGTGTTTCACCACCCTCTTAGTGAAAAAGTTTTTCCTAATATCCAATCTAAACCTCCCCCACTGCAACTTGAGACCATTACTCCTCGTTCTGTCATCTGCTACCATTGAGAACAGTCTAGAGCCATCCTCTTTGGAACCCCCTTTCAGGTAGTTGAAAGCAGCTATCAAATCCCCCCTCATTCTTCTCTTCTGCAGACTAAACAATCCCAGCTCCCTCAGCCTCTCCTCATAAGTCATCCTACATCCTGATCATTGTAAATAACTAAATAAAATTTCCAGCTGACAGTGCTTCAAGGACATCACTGTCAGGTCAGCCTGAAACCAGGGGTAGGAAACCAACCTAGGAAGCTGTCAGGTGCACAGCTGCAGTCAGGCTGGAAGACGCAACCCAGATTCAGTGAAGAAGCCCTGACCAGCACGATGATCATGTGAACAGACATATTGATCACCATCCTCTTTGTAAGGTCCCTTAACGTGTTGAAGACTGTTTTCAGGTATCCTCTCAGTCTTCTTTTCTCAAGCCTAAATATGCTCAGTTTTTTTGACCTTTCCTCATACGTCAGGTTTTCTAAACCTTTATCATTTTTGTTGCTCTCCTCCAATTTGTCCACATCTTTCCTAAACTGTGGTGCCCAGAACTGTATACAGTGCTCCAGCTGAGGCCTCACCAGTATTAAGTAGAGTGAGACAATTACCTCCAATGTCTTACACACAACATTCCTGTTAATATACTTCAAAATGATACTTCACAATTGCATCACACTATTGATTCTCATTCAATCTGTGATCCACTATAACCCCCAGATCCTTTTCATATGTGTGACTTCTCATAGGAGTACATTAATAGTCCTTTTTTTACTAATTGATAAAATCTGGTACGTATCTGACAGTGGTATTTATTTCTTAGTTGATTCTCAGCTTCCCAAAGGTTATGCAAGTGAACCAAGAGTTTTGGGCCTAGTGAGAATCAAATAGATTTTCCCACCACAAGCCATGTACTAAATTTGAATTTGAGGATAGCTTAGCAAACTGGGATGGCCCCACCACATTAACAATTCCACAAAAAGTGGTAAATCCAGCCCATATGGATTGTATAGGTTTCTCATTCTACAGATCCAATCCACATATCTGAGGAGGGTAGATGCATAGCTCTGCACTTTGAGCTGTTTATTTTTGAGGATGTGCCCCAAAGCGCACACACAATTGTTTGCTCCCACAAAGTACTCATATAGGTATGTGCATATTCAAATCTGCACACAGACATCTGGAGACCTGGTGCTGAAAATCTGCCCCTAAATTATGATAAAGAAAAATTATCTAAATCCTGTTCAAATAAACCAAAGTAAAATTACTCACCTGTTCCCACCTGGGTCATGTATAAGTGTATAATAGGGTATACCAGCCATTCTTGTATTTATTATGCAGACATTTTGGGTCAAATAAGGATTTTAATTACTCTTTTTACAATATTTATTGGTAATAGTGAATACAAATATATTCAAAATTATATTAACTTTTACAATTAAAGAAATTATATTCATAAATAGATATCAGCGGAACTGGTTCCGCAAAATAGTTGGGACATATTCATTGCTGGTGTGAGCTTTAATTATTTTTTGTCTAAATCTTCCATGGAAAAGTTCAAATTTTCTTTCAAAAAATCAAAAACTGAAATTCTACAATTCAGAAATTATGCCAGGGCCTCGTGAGAGTTGAAGTTATGGTTTCTCATGCTACCATTCACCTTTATAGCCTGGGTTCTATGGATGGATTATATCTCCTGTGATGCAGCATGGTCTCACCTCACAGTGAGGGGAAATGGCTGCATCATGGGAGTCCCCAGTTTTGGTGCATCATGGGAGATATGTTTATACAGGAGAATGGGGACCTGAGGAAACCAAACAACAACTCTCATGACAAACCATAGCAGGATAACTGAATCAGTAGGGAGTAGAGAGAGCTCAGTGGTTTGAGTATTGGCCTGCTAAACCTAGGGTTGTGAGTTCAATCTTTGAGGGAGCCACTCAAGGACCTGGGGAAACCCTGATATTCTATGAAATAGTTTGGATTCTGGCTAACTTATTTTTGGTTTTCAGGAATGAAAATTCAGTGGAAAACAATTCCTTTTCACATACACACACAAAAAAAATGGTTTAGTGGATAACCCAATTTTCTGCAAAAATATTTTCACTGAAATATTTGACCAGTCCTGAATTCAGTGGTTTATGCCTGATTATGCTAATGGTAAATTGTCTCATTACATGTAAAACTATAGTTATTTCAGTATTCATGGTGGGTATTTTGCCAATTTGATCTA
Organism: Caretta caretta; assembly: GCF_965140235.1. Taxonomy (NCBI): domain Eukaryota; kingdom Metazoa; phylum Chordata; order Testudines; family Cheloniidae; genus Caretta; species Caretta caretta. The sequence continues at coordinate 147,884,794 of NC_134207.1, read as the reverse complement.
CCTCTGTGCCAATGGAAATTGCCTCCTTAATAGCTATTTCTGAAAGAACTATATTGACAAAATTATCTCACAAAATGGAATATCAATGACTGGATGGTTTTAACTCTCTAAAACATCACTGTTCAGAACTTTCAAAGGTTAGGGTGGCTATAGGTGGAAAAGGAGGACTGGTCAAACAACTGCCACGCATTATGGTACCATCATTTTGGTTTATTTACTTTTCCTTTACAATGAAATAAACACATCTTACAAAATCAGATGATCAAAAGTTATTGATCTTGGACATGATCATGATTTTTGTTTAAGTTACAGTCAACAATATGGGACCAGATCCTGTAACTGGTCCATAGGGCTCCTTGTGCAAGCAAGTGCTATTCACATGAATAACAGAATAATTCTAACTGAACTAATGGTGTGGAAAGGCAGGCTGCTTCCACTCATGCTAAACAAAAGTCTGTGTAATTAGGTTTTATTACAATTTACCTGTTGAAACAGTCATCATATCTCTCTGTTGCCCTGAACCCAATGATGGAGTATATGACAGTTGCTGCATAAATGGATGTGAAACCATTGATTATAGAGATAATCACAGCATCTTTCTCACAGTTGTTGCTGTAAATCAAAAGACAGAAACATCAGTGAATTTTCCCAATATATATATAATATTAAAAATTGATTATTGGGATTATCACAGGACCAGGACACTAATTTATATGTATATAAAAAGTTTTCTGAGAGTTTAGAAACAAATCTGTTAACTAGGTTGAGATAAACTTAATTAAAAACTGTATCCTCAAGAACTTTAACATTGCTCAGTCATTTTTGTCTTTAATTAGATTGAAGGAATAACACAGCTACATCAAACTTTCAATACAGTTAAAATTAATCAATCATGTGCAAAGGTTATACTTGAAGAAATGTGTAATTAAGCTAAATTATCAATGTGTCAGAGGATAAATTAGAATAAGAACATAAGAACGGCCATACTGGGTCAGACCAAAAGTCGACCTAGACCAGTATCTTGTCTTCTGATAGCGGCCAAAGCCAGTTGCCCCAAAGGGAAAGAACAAAACAGATAATCATCAAGTGATCCATCTTGTCACCTGTTCCCAGCTTCTGACAAACAGAAGTTAGGGACACCATCCTGGCTAACAGCCATCAATGGACCTATCCTCCATGAACTTATTTAGTTCTTTTTTGAACCCTGTTGTAGTCTTGGCCTTCATAACATCCTCTGGCAAAGAGTTCCACAGGTTGTCTGTGCATTGTGTGAAGAAATACTTCCTCTTGTTTGTTTTAAACCTGTTGCCCATTAATTTAATTTAGTGACTCCTAGTTCTTGTGTTATGTGAATGTAAGAATATAGAATGTAAGAGTATTGCTCTCATTCGCATGCTTGCAAGATGGTTTTGTTGGGGGAAGGGGAAAGGATATGAATAATGTGACTTTTCCTAATCACTGTGACAGAGTGTCAGCCCTAGTGACCAGTTTATATTTTACCCCTTACAAATCATGAACTCTTGCATAGCTTATATTTGTTTTAAGGTTATCTATACAATAAAAAAAGGCTAGAAACTTTTTTTAAAAAAATTATCCTTGACTTGTATCTATCCCCCAAAATCATGGGGACTCTGCAGCTAGAGGCCCTGAGGGCCCCAAATGCCAGTTATCTGTGTGTGTAAATGAAAGCTATCTCTGGCACAAAGAGCACACCTACATTTTTGAGGTGTATTTCACCTCTATTTGAAAACTTCACCTCGGATAAGAGATACTCACAACGATCATGAAACAATGAGAAATTCTGTGCATTCACATCCGGAATAGTGTGCTCAAATAAGTCACGATGCATCACATACACTGTAACAGATATTGCAACCTCATGCAATATCTTTGGGGACCATATTGTATTAAGTTTATATATCACCGTGGGCCATAGATTATATGAAACTCCAAGGAAGAGGGTTATCACAGCTACTCCATGAACCAAAGTAGTGGGGAGTGATTAAAGTGAATCACTTTGTAAACACTTCCAGAGAGGTATCACCCCCTGAGAGGTTTGCATATTCTGGTTCATACTGGGTTTCCCAGAGACCAAGAGACAAAGAAAGGGATTTTTTATATAAAAAGGCTGGGTTTAAACTGACTCAGGGACTTCTTTCTCATCCAGCAAACAAACACCTGATAAATTTAGTGTGCTTAAATCTGTTTATTGTTATGTTTTCTCTGTATGATTTTACTTCAAGAATAAATGTTCTTGCTGAGAAAAAGCTGTGAAGTAACCTGTAACTGCTGGCAGTACACAGTTCATAGCCCTTGGAGAGAAAGCAACATACAGGCCCTGGTTGTTAGGAAGGCTGGCTTACTGAGGATATCACAGGGAGCTGAGCCACCTTAAAACTTTCTGATCAGAAGAGAGTGGGACGAGGATCCCTGCCTAGAGACAGGTGACTGCTAGAGACCTGAGAACCTGACTAGGCACTCCTGGTGTGGACCATGGAGAGGAGTGGATACAGATTCAGTACCCTGAAACCGTGACACACATTACATACATTCATAGAGTTTAAGGCCAGAAAGGACTATTAAGTTATCTAGTGTAAACTTCTATGTCTCACCTGCCACTAAATTTCATCAGGTTTCAGAGCTGTAGCTCACGAAAGCTTATGCTCAAATAAATTGGTTAGTCTCTAAGGTGCCACTAGTACTCCTTTTCTTTTTTGTAAATTTCATCAGTTACCCCTGTATTAAACCTATAACATTTTGTATAATGAGAATCCAATAGCAAATGGGCACAACTGATATTTGGTTACAGAGTGCCTGTAACTTTCTGGTTAGTATAACTCAACCCCCAACTCCATCCATTTGTCATAATTTCTATTGACTTGATAATATATTTTATCTCTCAGTGTATGTAATGTATTTCTTGAGACCAAATCCTGCAATCTTTAGTTTGTCGATTCAGACAAAAAGCTCATTAAAGAACTTAAAGGGAGTTTTGCTTCAATAAAGTGAAGGAAGAAATGCATTATCTGGACACTGAAAAATCAAAGGACTACATTGTCAACTATGTATCAGAGGGGTAGCCGTGTTAGTCTTTATTCACAAAAACAACAGGGAGTCCAGCGGCACCTTAAAGACTAACAGATTTATTTGGCCATAAGCTTTTGTGGGTAGAAAACCCACTTCTTCAGTTGCGTGGAGTGAAAATTGAAGATACAGGCATAAATATATATAGGCACATGAAGAGAAGGAAGTTACCTTACAAGTGGAGAACCAGTGCTGAAGGCCAATTCAGTCAACATGGATGTGGTCCACTCCCAATAATTGATGAGGAGGTGTAGATTGTTGATGATGTGCTGGAGAGGTTTTAGCGGAAGGCTGTACATGATGGCCAGTGGGGTTCTGTTATTTTCCTTGTTGGGCCTGTCCTGTAGTAAGTGACTTCTGGGTACCCATCTCACTCTGTCAATCTGTTTCCTCACTTCCCCAGGTGGATATTGTAGTTACTTACTACAGGACAGGCCCAACAAGGAAAATACACCACTGGCCATCACGTACAGCCCCCGGCTAAAACCTCTCCAATGCATCATTAATGATCTACAGCCTATTGTGGAAAACGATCCCCCACTCTCACAGGCCTTGGGAGGCAAGCCAATCCTCACTTACAGACAGCCCCCCAACCTGAAGCAAAAACTCAACAGCAACTACACACCACACCACAGAAACACTAACCCAGGAACCAATCCCTGTAACAAACCCCATTGCCTTCTCTGTCCCCATATCTACTCTAGTGACACCATCATAGGGCCCAGACACACCATCAGGGGCTCATTCACCTGAACAGCTACTAGTGTGATATATGCCTTCATATGCCAACAATGCCCCTCTGCCATGTACATTTGGCCAACCTGGACAGTCTCTGCTTAAAAGGATAAATGGACACAAATCAGACATCAGGAATGATAACATACAAAAGCCAGTAGGAGAACACTTCAATCTCCCTGGACATTCAATAACAGATTTAAAAGTAGCCATTTTTCAACCACAAAACTTCAAAAACAGACTTCAAAGAGAAACTGCAGAGCTACAATTCATTTGCCATTAATTTGGGCTTGAATAGGGACTGGGAGTGGCTGGCTCACTATAAAAGCAATTTTCCTTCTCTTGGTATCGACTCCTCCTCATCAATTATTGGGAGTGAACCACATTCACCCTGACTGAATGGCCTTCAACAGTGGTTCTCCACTTGTAAGGTAACTCCCTTCTCTTCATGTGCCAACATATATTTTTGCCTGTATCTGCAATTTTCACTCCATGCATCTGAGGAAGTGCGTTTTTTACCCACGATAGCTTATGCCCACAGAAATCTGTTAGTCTTTAAGGTGCCACCGGACTCCTCATTGTTATTGTCCGCTATGTGTGGAGAAAACTCGGGTATAGTATATGAATTGCCATGAACTGCCCAAAGATGGAATTTCTTTAGAATTGTCCTATTTAGGGAGCAGGGATTACCCAGCTGCAGACTTGACTTGGATTCTTCTCCTTACATTTACAGAGTTGTTGAGCCCTACAGAGGCTCTGGCTATCTATGCAAGAGCCTTGTGACTGTGCACTGCTTCTGGACCCCATGGCATGGTGCGTTCTGAACAAACCAAGTTTCCACCGACTGGCCTATTTTGCCATTTCCTCCCCTGCTTTACAGCTTTGCTCTGAAGGGTGAGGGAGGGAAAGGGGGAGGAAACATTCAGTATGTAGTGATTCACATCATACAGGTTTATGCTGAATTCATTAGTATTATAGTGCATTGGTGTGCTCTGCTAGGATACGAGAAAAGAACAAGGGCTTCCAAAGGATGAAGAGAAAAGAGGATTGAAGTTGTACTCTTTTATCCCTCCAAAGAAGATGTGCTGGGTCTGAGTCTTCTCAACTGTTGGAGCTGAGAACCATCCAGCCCTAAATAATTATGCAATTAAAGGGCAGAATCTAACTGCAACACTTTATATCAAGTAATGAAATACTGATATCAAATTGTACTTTTTGTGCTTGCTACTTACTGAATGGAATTGTAACTAGAGAAGGAGATGAGGCCTCCGAAGGCAAGGGAGAAAGAGTAGAATACCTGGGCTCCAGCATCCAGCCATGTGACTGGGTTAGCCAATTCGGTAACCTGAAGTATCAGACAAAAGGCTTCATGAATGTATAATATGACATCTTATGATGTATAAATATTACAGCTTATACTGAATATCAGAAAGTCATAATAGTGACTGGAACAAGATCATTGGAGAGATGGTACATAGTTAATTCTCACTCTTAAAACATGGACAGCAAACAAAATGAGTGCTTTTATAAACTACTTTTCTTTGTGTTTCCTGTGTGTTAAAATTAAATATAAGTAAAATTAAATAAACAAATATATACAAAGACAAGATTATGCAAATAATTGTCTCCCTGTAGGTGACAGTAGATTTCTTATCTCTTTTCTCCAAAAAGTGTTTAAGTTGTACCACTTAATACTGATTGATCAGTAGATAAACCCTGATATCTGGGCTTCCCATGGCAGCTGAACACTTATTTTAGTGAGAAACTGCTCTGAAAATAAACCATTTTAATACAGATATCTGGACAGAAAATTCCAAGATAGGACTATAATCCCATCCTAATTCCACCATTTATGTTTGAAACTCAGGCCAAGTGCTTTCTACTGGTAGAGTATGGAAGCGTTCTAGAAGCAGAATGTAGTAGGAGGTGAGAAAATAGTTCACATTGTTCTGGAATGATCCGTCTGGCCCATTCAGGAGTTCAGCAACATAATTTGAGGGTAGCATATATTCTTTCATGTCTGAAAGAATAATCAGCATGATATGGTGATAGGTTTGAGACCGTAATCACCACTACAACAGAAGACCCAAATGGCTAGCATGCAATTATTAACAATTTCCTAATGTGTTCCTCTAATGAAGTCGTTCCAAAACTTGGTTCATGGCTTGTTCAGGGTAAGCCCGTGGTGGGCCACAAGATGCTTTGTTTGGCTGGGAAAGGGAGCTGCCAGTGGGAGTTGCAAGCAGCCATACCTGTAGACACTCAGGTAAACTCATAGAATACCAGGCTTGGAAGGAACCTCAGGAGGTCATCTAGTCCAACCCCGTGCTCAAAGCAGGATCAATTCCCAATTCTTGCCCCAGATCCCAAATGGCCCTCTCAAGGATTGAACTCACAACCCTGGGCTATCGCTCCCCCCAGCTTCTCACAGCCCGCCAGCAGCTTACCATGAACAAGCCACGAATCAAGTTTGGGAACCACTGCATCTAATGCAAAGAAGGGCTCTACCATCCAACTCAAGCCTTAAGGAAATGGCTTTTAGGATGCCTGAAGGATAGTCAGAATACATATTGATGGAAGGGGTTTATTTTCTACTTGTCATTAATGATACAGATATCTACTTAATGGCCTCATTCACAGACAAAAGAATCCTCACTTACATTGGGAGTGAAGAGATATACAATTCCACTGACTGACCCTTTCAATGTCAAGCCACGGATCAGGAAAATGGTAAGCACAACATAAGGAAGAGTTGATGTTACATACACTGCCTGGAGGAGGAACATATAAATATTTTAAAATATGAGATAAATACTGTTTCGTGAAAAATAGCATAGAAAGAAGGAAATGAGAGGAGAAAACAATGAAATGTGAAACAACAGATAAACAACAGAAAAAAAGTGTCAAATTTGTCATGATTAACATACTGTTGGAACTCTTATGTTTGAGAAATGCAGTACACGTATATTTTGAATTATTAATATATATATTTTGAGTCAGTGCTCAATTTAAGACAGGTTGTAACTCTTCAGCATTGAAATCAGGTCATTCTGTCATGACTGCTAACTATGGGGGAAAAAAATCTACAACCTGATGTCTGATTATTACTGTTGATAATTAGGGGCTATTACAAAAATTTGGGAGCTGCTGAATGCTCAACATTTTTAAAAATCAGGATACTTATTTAAGTGCTTAACTGTGCACTTAGGAGCCTAAATTTAGGTACTCATTTTTTAAAACCTTGGATTTGGTATTCAGATAGTAAATATTGAGGGATGAGCACAAACCCAAATAAGGACATACACATATGATTTGAGAATGGTCATAGCAGAAAGAACATTGGATCTTGGATCCTTCATTAAAGACATCTTAAAGGTAAATAAGTACAGAATGAGAGAAAGGCTTGTTGAGATCAGGGAGCTGGATCCTACTGAATCCACACATAAATTGAATCCCCATCCATCCTACTTCCCTGTTCAAAAGGATTGCTGAGATATATTTTTTTAATTGACATTGGCAATAGTATTACTTTTGCTTATGAAATATGTAGCTTTTATAATGTGACTAGTTTCACATGTCCTCCTGTTAAATAGGGAATCACAATAGAATTTGTATATCTCACTCTCATATAAAACAAAATGTACCTTTCCTGTTGTTTCAATGCCTCTGATTGTGCACACGTACAGTACTCCCCAGGCACATGTTAAACACAGTAAAAGCCACCACTGTATGGTGCCTGAATCATCAATGGAAGTGGAAATATTTAAAGTTTCTCTATACCAGAAATAATCTACAGGAGAACTCTTGGCACACTCTTCTACATAACCTGTAACCATAAAAAAGATGGTCATTCAGTAAATTTATTATAGATATGTAAAATAATTATACACTGATGATCTAATTCTATCCTAAATTACACAACTGTAATCCCACTGAAATTTGGTTGGTAAGTCTCAGAACCTCTTAGAACCTGGTTCCATGGGAAACTAATAGATTCTTACAGAAGGCCAGCCTAATGGCAATTCTCATAGAGATTTTGTTGTTTTATTAAACCTGTTGTTTTATTAAGTCTGTGAAGCTGAATAGGAGAAAGACTCTTGTATATGAGTTTCCTTTCCCGCCTTTTATTGACTGGCTATGAGGCGGTTATGGTGGCTTGGGGAGAAGAAAAGGGGAGGGAAGTTATGAAAACAGGTCCGTTTCTACAGTATGTATTTTGGATATTTTTTTTCAAATAAAAGAGATGTATGCATGGGTGTTCTTCAGGGAGAGCCTCCTTCTCCAAACTCAATTTAAAAAAAAATCTTTGAGCCTTCCATTGTGTTTATCTTGCAAGAGATCTTTTCTGAGAATTCCCTTCTGGAATGTCCTTGAAGCAAGAGTCCCTATTGCCATTAATTGCCCTCTTTCTTCTCAATATAAAGGGCACAATTCTAGAGTTGGAACAATGTACAGGTGGATCTACTGATTGTTGATCTCTCTGCATGAACAGGTAAGTTTGGCTAAATGTAAATGTATACTTCTAGAAACAAAGAAAATAGTGATATGATAAAGGAGTCTATCCTGGGAAGTAGTCACTCTGATAAAAATTTGAGGGTCATGGTGGATAAGCAGCTGAATGTGAGCTCCCAGTGCAACACCGTGGCCATCCTTGGATTCATACACAGGGGAATCTTGAGGAGGAGTAGGGAGGTTTGTATTTGGCACTGGTACATCAGCTGCTGGAATATTGTGTCCAGTTTTGGCATCCACAGTTCAAGAAGGATGTTGAGAAAGGTTCAGGGAAGAGCCACGAGAATGATTAAAGGATTAGAAACCATGCTTTATAGTGACAGACTGAAGGAGCTCAATATTTAGCTTAATAAAGAGAATAAAGGGTGACATGATTGCAGTCTATAAGTATCTACTTGGGGAAAATATTTAATAATGGGTTCTTCTGTCTAGTAAATAAAGGTATAATACGATCCAATGGCTGGAAATTGAAGCTAGACAATAAGGCATACATTTTTAATGGTGAGAATAATTAATCATTGGAACAATTTAGCAATGGTTGTTGTGGATTCTCTCACACTGAACATTTTAAAATCAAGATTAGGTGTTTTTCTAAAACAGACATTCTGGGAATTATTTTGGGGAAGTTCTGTGGCCTGTGTTATACAGAGTGCTTCCTGTCACAGGGCAGCCGGCACCAGTACTCAACGTCAGGGAGACCTGACTCTAGAGAAGAAGCAATGCATTGGACTCACAGTCCAAGATATGCCAGGCTGATGACCACCAAGCTGCAATGGTGGAAAATGAACTAGGCTACAGGACAAGTTCCCAGGAGCTGAAATAGAGCCCTGCAGTTCCTGACAGAGCACTCTGGAAAGCACAGCCAGACATGATTAATTTAATAGACATCAGAAAGTTACAGGAGGTGAAAGTCACTGTGGATGGACAACACATACTGGAGCAGAAAGGCAGCGCTTCACTGAAGGATTTGAAGTTGCAGCTGAACCTGAAGTGGAAGCAAACAGCAACATCCCCACCAGGTCCAGCAACTGCTGTTGGAGGTTGAGCTAAAATGGGAGATGAAGAAAGAAGAGAAAGAGGCTGCTAAAGAAGCAACTTGGGAGTCTGGAGAGGGCAAAGCAACTCAAGACCTCCCAGCTTCAGAGCTGAATAAGCTCACCAATAAACTGAAGCATAAGCATCAACAGCTACAGTTGGAGAAGGAAGCTCTTTACAATGATAGCAGGACCAAAATCAATGAGCTTCAACAAAGGACAAATGACAAGCTGAAACCAAAATCAGAAACTTGGGTGGGGGAGGGATAGCTCAGTGGTTTGAGCATTGGCCTGCTAAACCCAGGGTTGTGAGTTCAATCCTTGAGGGGGCCATTTAGGAATCTGGGGCAAAAATTGGGGATTGGTCCTGCTTTGAGCAGGGCGTTGGACTAGATGACCTCCTGAGGTCCCTTCCAACCTTGATAGTCTATGATTCTATGAAACCGCAACAGCGAAACCATCTCTCTCTGGTGTGTGGGACCAGCTGCAAAGCCAGCAGAAGCAGCATGAAGTGGCTCTGCAAGCCCTCCAGGACCAGATCTGGACATTGAAGACCCAGGAGATGAAGCTGCTAAGGGACCAGAACACAGTGCAAAGCCTAGAACTGCAACAGCGGCAGAATGAGGAGGCAATTGTGAGGCAACAGGATGACATCAACACCTAACTACAGGAATCCTCCTAAGTCAAGGGCCCCCTCCTGTAAGCAAGTTAAGGAACTGAAAGGACTAAAATAGTCCAGGAGAGAGAAGAGCTATGTGAAGAGGGCATGAATATGGACATTGAGATGGAAAACATGGTAACTGTTTACTAAGGGGCTTACGTCCCCACAGAGGAGTGGACAACAATCCAAGCATTCTGGAAGATGGTGCAGGGAGATGGATTCACAACTCAGCGAAGGACTTATAATCAGTGCCTGCCAATACAGAATTGACTATAGAAGCTGCAGTATTGGTGGTAACCTCTACAACTACCCAAGCAAACCCAACTCCTCATGGAGAAGGTTAGAAGACAACCTTAGAAAACATGGTTGCTACAGCCCACAGGGCAAAGTAGAAATCATAGAAGAATCACAGAATCATAGAAGAGTAGGGTTGGAAGATACCTCAGGAGGTGATCTATTCCAATCCCCTGCTCAAAGCAGGACCAACACCAACTAAATCATCCCACCCAGGGCTTTGTCAAGTCCGGCCATAAAAACATCTAAGAGTGGATGTCATAAATATAAAGGGAAGGGTAAACCCCTTTAAAATCCCTCCTGGCCAGAGGAAAAATCCTCTCACCTGTAAAGGGTTAAGAAGCTAAAGAAGGGTTAAGAAGCACCTGACCAAAATGACCTATGAGGAGACAAGATACTTTCAAAAGCTGGGAGGAGGGAGAGAAACAAAGGGTCTGTGTCTGTCTGTATGCTGCTTTTGCCGGGGATAGAACAGGAATGGAGTCTTAGAACTTTTAGTAAGTAATCTAGCTAGGTATGTGTTAGATTATGATTTCTTTAAATGGCTGAGAAAAGAACTGTGCTGAATAGAATGACTATTCCTGCCTGTGTACCTTTTTTGTAACTTAAGGTTTTGCCTAGAGGGATTCTTTATGTTTTGAATCTAATTACCCTGTAAGGTATCTACCATCCTGATTTTTCAGAGGTGATTCCTTTACTTCTATTAAAAGTCTTCTTGTAAGAAAACTGAATGCTTTTTCATTGTTCTCAGATCCAAGGGTTTGGGTCTGTGGTCACCTATGCAAATTGGTGAGGATTTTTACCAAACCTTCCCCAGGAAGTGGGGTGCAAGGGTTGGAGGATTTTGGGGGGAAAGACGTGTCCAAACTACATTTCCCAGTAAACCCAGTTAAAGTTTGGTGGTGGCAGTGGAAATCCAGGGTCAAAGGTTAAAATTAATTTGTACCTTGGGGAAGTTTTAACTTAAGCTGGTGAAAGTAAGCTTAGGAGGTTTTCATGCAGGTCCCCACATCTATACCCTAGAGTTCAGAGTGGGGGAGGAACCTTGACAGTGGAGATTCCACCACCTCCTAGGTAACCCATTCCAGTGCCTCACTAGTGAAATAGTTTTTCCTAATATCCTATCTAGACCTCCCCCACTGCAACTTGAGACCATTACTCCTCGTTCTGCCATCTGCCACCACTGAGAACAGCCTAGCTCCATCCTCTTTGGAACCCCCGTTCAGGTAGTTGAAAGTAGCTATCAAATCCCTCCTCATTCTTCTCTTCTGCAGACTAAATAAGCCCAGTTCCCTCAGCTTCTCTTCATAAGTCATGTTCCCCAGCCCCCTAATCATTTTCGTTGCCCTCCACTGGACTCTCTCCAATATGTCCACATACTTTCTGTATTGGGGGCCCAAAACTGGACACAATACTAAAGATGTGCCCTCACCAGTGCCGAATAGGGGGGAATAATCACTTCCCTCGATCTGCTGGCAATGCTCCTACTAATGCAGCTCAATATGCCGTTACCATTCTTGGCAACAGGGGCAGACTCTTGGCTCATATCCAGTTTCTCACCCACTGTAATCCCCAGGTCCTTTTCTGTAGAACTACCGCTTGGTCAGTCAGTCCCCAGCCTGTAGCAGTACATCAGTAGCAGTGCATCTGCACTTCCATCCTAAGTGCAGAACTCTGCACTTCTACTTGTTGAACCTCATCAGATTTATTTTGACCCAATCCTCCAATTTGTTTAGGTGACTCTGGACCCTATCCCTACACTCCGGCATATCTACCTCTCCCCCATCTTAGTGTCATTCGCAAACTTACTGAGGGTGCAATCTATCCTGTCATCCAGATCATTAAAGAAGATGTTGAACAAAACTGTTCAACCAACCCCTGGGGCACTCTGCTTGATCCCGGCTGCCAACTAGACATCAAGCAGTTGATCACTACCCATTGAGCCCAATGATCTAGCCAGCTTTCTATCCACCTTATAGTCCATTCAGGCAATCCATACTTCTTTAACTTGCTGGCAAGAATACTGTGGGAGACCATTATCAAAAGCTTTGCTAAAGTCAAGGTATATCACATCCACCACTTTTCCTATATCCACAGAGCCAGTTATCTCATCATAGAAGGCAATCAGGATGGTCAGACATGACTTGCCCTTGGTGAATCCATGTTGACTGTTCCTGATCACTTTCCTCTCCTCCAAGTGCTTCAAAATGGAATCCTTGAGGACCTTCTGCATGATTTTTCCGGGGACTGAGATGAGGCTGACCGGATTCTCCTTCTTCCCTTTTTTAAAGATGGGCGCTATATTTGCCTTTTTCCAGTCGTCCAGGACCTCCTCCAATCGCCATGAGTTTTCAAAGATAATGGCCAATGGCTTTGCAATTACATCCGCCAACTCCCTCAGCACCCTTGGATGCATTGCATACGGCCCCACAGACATGGGCATGTGCAGCTTTTCTAAATAGTCCTTAACCTGTTCTTTCACCACTGAGGGCTATTCAGTTCCTCCCCATACTGTGCCGCCCAGTGCAGCAGTTTGAGAGCTGACCTTGTCTGAGAAGACCGAGGCAAAAAAAGCATTGAGTATTTCAGCTTTTTCCACATCATCTGTCACTAGGTTGCCTCCCCCATTCAGTAAAGGTCCCACATTTTCCATGACCTTCTTCTTGTTGCTACCATACCTACAGAAACCCTTCTTGTTACCCTTCACATCCCTTGCTAGCTGCAACTCCAGTTGTGCTTTGGCTTCTCTGATTACACCCCTGCATGCTGGAGCAATATTTTTATATGCCTTCCTAGTCATCTGTCCAAGTTTCTACTTCTTGTAAGTTTCCTTGTTGTGTTTAAACTCACCAAAGATTTCGGTGTTAAGCCAAGCTGGTCACCTGCCATAGTTGCTGTTCTTTCTGCACATCAGGATGGTTTGTTCCTGCACCCTCAATAAGGCTTCTTTAAAATACAGCCAGCTCTCCTGGACTCCTTTCCCCCTCATATTAGCCTCCCAGGGGATCCTGCCCATCAGTTCCTTGAGGGAGTCAAAGTCTGCTTTTCTGAAGTCCAGGGTCTGTATTCTGCTGCTCTCCTTTCTTCCTTTTGTCAGGATCCTGAACTCGACCATCTCATGGTCACTGCTTCCCAGGTTGCCACCCACTTCTAATTCCTCAATCAATTCTTCCTTGTTTGTGAGAAGCAGGTCAAGAGGAGCATGGCCCCTAGTTGGTTCCTCCAGCACTCGCACCAGGAAGTTGTCCCCAACACTCTCCAAAAATGTCCTTCATTGTCTGTGCACTGCTGTATTGCTCTTTCAGCAGATGTCAGGGTGATTGAAGTCCCCCATGAAAATGAGGGCCTGTGATCCAGAAACTGCTGTAAATTATCCGAAGAAACCCTCATCTACCTCATCCTCCTGGTCTGACACCTACAACGACATCACCCTTGTTGCTTCTGTCCCTAAACTTACCCCAAAGACTCTCAACAGGCTTTTCTCCAGTTTTATACTGGAGCTCTGATTAATCATACTGCTCTCTTACATACAGTGCTACTCCTCCAGCTTTCCTCCCCTGCCTGTCCTCCCTGAATAATTTATACCCATCCATAACAGTGCTCCAGTCATGTGAGTTGCCCAACCAAGTCTCTGTTATTCCAATCACATCATAGTTCCTTGACTGTGCCAGGACTTCCAGATCTCCCTGCTTGTTTCCCAGACTTATCATAGAATCATAGAATCATAGAATATCAGGGTTGGAAGGGACCCCAGAAGGTCATCTAGTCCAACCCCTTGCTCGAAGCAGGACCAATTCCCAGTTAAATCATCCCAGCCAGGGCTTTGTCAAGCCTGACCTTAAAAACCTCTAAGGAAGGAGATTCTACCACCTCCCTAGGTAACGCATTCCAGTGTTTCACCACCCTCTTAGTGAAAAAGTTTTTCCTAATATCCAATCTAAACCTCCCCCACTGCAACTTGAGACCATTACTCCTCGTTCTGTCATCTGCTACCATTGAGAACAGTCTAGAGCCATCCTCTTTGGAACCCCCTTTCAGGTAGTTGAAAGCAGCTATCAAATCCCCCCTCATTCTTCTCTTCTGCAGGCTAAACAATCCCAGCTCCCTCAGCCTCTCCTCATAAGTCATGTGTTCCAGACCCCTAATCATTTTTGTTGCCCTTTGCTGGACTCTCTCCAATTTATCCACATCCTTCTTGTAGTGTGGGGCCCAAAACTGGACACAGTACTCCAGATGAGGCCTCACCAATGTCGAATAGAGGGGAACGATCACATCCCTCGATCTGCTCGCTATGCCCCTACTTATACATCCCAAAATGCCATTGGTCTTCTTGGCAACAAGGGCACACTGCTGACTCATAACCAGCTTCTCGTCCACTGTCACCCCTAGGTCCTTTTCCGCAGAACTGCTGCCTAGCCATTCGGTCCCTAGTCTGTAGCTGTGCATTGGGTTCTTCCGTCCTAAGTGCAGGACCCTGCACTTATCCTTATTGAACCTCATCAGATTTCTTTTGGCCCAATCCTCCAATTTGTCTAGGTCCTTCTGTATCCTATCCCTCCCCTCCAGCGTATCTACCACTCCTCCCAGTTTAGTATCATCCGCAAATTTGCTGAGAGTGCAATCCACACCATCCTCCAGATCATTTATGAAGATATTGAACAATATTAACTTCTTGCACTTGTGTACAAGCACCTAAGATAACTACCCGATTGCCCGGATTTCTCAGTATGAATCAGGAGGCCTCCCCTGTTGCACCCTCCTCCTTGTGTTTCCTCCTGGTATGTTACTTCCTCACTTACCTCAGGGCTTAGGTCTCCATCCCCTGGCTAACCTAATTTAAAGCCCTGCTCACTAGGTTAGCAAGCCTGCTTGCAAAGATGCTCTTCCCTCTCTTCATTAGGTGGATCACATCTCTTCCTAGCAATCCTTCTTCCTGGAACAACATCCCATGGTCAAAGAATCCAAAGCCCTCTCTCTGACACCACCTGCATAACCACATATTTACTTCCACAATTTACTTCCCTACCTGGGCCTTTTCCTTCAACAGGGAGGATGGACGAAAACATGACTTGTGCCTCAAACTCCTTTACCCTTCTTCCTAGAGCCACATAGTCTGCAGTGACACACTCAAGGTCATTCTTGGCAATGTCATTGGTGTCCACGTGAAGAAGTAGGAAGGGGTAGCGGTCCGAGGGCTTGATTAGTCTCAGCAGCCACTCCATCACATTCTGAATTCTAGCTCCAGGCAAGCAGCACACTTCTCGAGTCTGGTTGGCAGATGGATTACTCCATCCCCATTAGGAGGGAGTCCCTGACCACTACCATCCATCTCCTCCTCTTGGGAGTGGTGGTCGTGGAACCCCACATCCCTAGGACAATGCATCCCATGCCTTCAGGTCAATGGGGTCTCCTTCTGATCACCGCACAATTCAGTGCATTACAGGACCAAAATGTGGGTAGCGCTGAAGGAAATAAAGGAAATACACTCCTCAAGAGACTGTACCCTGTCTCAAGCCATGAAACGAAAGCAAGAGTTAGCCTATCTGATGATAAAAGCAAATGACAGGGAATGACAGTACTTGTTGTTATTGAAGGATCTGAGGGAGCTCCATGAAAAATCCTTCAACAGTCCCATGGTATCAAGACCCAAGGTAAGAGAATTGAACTCCTAGAGGGTGACAAGGCAGCCCTCAAGAGGGGATTGAGTCCCAGGAAATGTCAGACAACACAGGACAGATGGGGTGAGGCAGTGCCTCAAACACCTGAAAGGGAAAGTTGCTAGGCTGGTGAGGAAGAAAGTCATCCCCAAAAAGGAGCTGAAGTATAAGAGGAAGGACTGAGACATAGATTTTGGAAACAGCAGTACAAAACCCTAATCAAAGTGGAGCTAAAAAGAAGTCTAGCTTAAAGGTAAACTGGGACCCTTCAAGGGAGGAGAGTAAAAGTGATTATCCAGTGGATAACACCACACATGAAGTGATGTGGATCCAAGAGGCTCAGAAATGGGCTCTCATAAGCTGTTTACTGAAGGCTGTAGGAAAAAAGATTAGATTGGTAATAATCAGAAACTACAAGGGAGAATTAGGCTAGATGTAAGACAACATTAACTCCAAAAGATGTACCTGGAAAATCTATCCTGGAAGGCTGTATCTGAGAAGATCAAGAAGCAGCCTGACTCAGATTTGCCAATGGTGAGAGACTAATGCTGTTAATTATCTCTGATGCAATCAGAGGACTGGCCATACGAAATGTACAACTGGTTTTGAATTATGATGTACCAGAAACTACAGAGGAGTTTGTTTGCCACACAACCAATGTAGGACTTTGGCGAACATGACTTGCAATATTGTCATACTTGGGTGATGAGAATAGAAGAATGGTTAAAGGATTTGCAGACTTCCTTGTCAATGAGAAGGACCTCCCTGGCTGGAAGAAATGATTGCTAGGTGACCTATGTCTCAGTCCTGGAGAATGTGTTTAATAAGGTCACCCTAGTTGAGCCCATTTAGACATAGGCAAATACCGAATCTTGCCTTGGGAAGGGCAATGTTCAGTTTTTAAAAGGGGGGAGGGAATACATCACAGGGTAGCTGGCCCCTATAGGGGTGGGGGTAAGGCACCCAGCTTCACCTGTGACAGGATCTGCTAAGGAGAGTGACCCACCCCAGATGTACCTGCAGATAGTTAATTGCCCAAGTAGCTGGGAAGCAGTTAATTAGGTAAGAAATACCTGGGCCTAATAAAAGCTCATGAGGGCTTAGTCAAGAAGCCAGGACAGAGGAAGCCCCTGAGGTAAGAGACTTCTCAAGGGAGCTGGTTAGGAAGCTATTCCAAGTGATGTCTACCTGGAAAGCAGAGGCCCATGGAATAGGCAAGGGACAGGAACAGCCCTGGAGAACAAACTGAGTGTGGAACCTCCTTGGAAGCTACCAGTGATTTGCTCAACAAAGGGGAAAGAGTGGCAGCCAGCTAAAAACCCAGGAAAGGCCCAAGCTTCCAACAGGAAATTCTGCCTGAGAGTACTCCATGGCTAGAAAGGCAAGATATAAGATTGATTAAACCAGAGGTGGAGAGTTCCCAGTGGAGCAGCTGACTGAAGTTTTCATTTATGTTTTCCTTTTTCTGTTACAATAAATGAGACCATCAGAAGAGGTTGCTCATTCATACTAGAAAGGCCTGCTTGGTCTTATACCCAGATGGGAAGAAACTGAGACAGAGGCTCACCTGCGACACCATGCCTGACTGCAAGGGGGTGGGGAGCACTTCCATCTCTGTACTACTTCATACACACACGGTCAGTGTTCATCAACCATTAGTCTTTCCATGTAGTGGGGCAATATTTAAGCATTTGTTGTTGGTTCAAGGCAATCTGTTCTGAGATCAACACCCAGAATTGGATCTTTTATAACTGTGTAACCTAAATATCATTCTGGTCTGGACTACCAGAATATGCAGCTCTTGTGCCACATACATTTTGTCATTAGTGGTTACTATTTTCTGAAATAGTGCAGTTGAAAAGTTGTATCTAACATGTCTCACCTCACTGAGATGTATTCATATGTCACAAAATTTTGCAGCCTCCTCTCATATTTTAGGTAAATAATTTCCAATCTGTTCTCTTCTCTGCCACAGACTGGAATGTTCAAAGCTGCCTAAAGGTTTTAGATGGTCATTTCCCATTTGAAAGCTCCTAGGCATCTTTGAAAATCTCAGACA
Organism: Caretta caretta; assembly: GCF_965140235.1. NCBI lineage: Eukaryota > Metazoa > Chordata > Testudines > Cheloniidae > Caretta > Caretta caretta. Next base: position 147,866,758 of record NC_134207.1, on the reverse strand, counting down.
CAGTGTTAAAAGTTGTTAAAAGAAAACTATCAATTTCACTTGTGACAGAAATCTGAAGTTTCAAAGATGATGCTAAATTAATTTTCATATGTTTCTGAGTTTGTTTATACAGAGTGGGGCTCTTTATAACTTTAAAATTTGATTGTGCTAGTGTGAGAAAAATGGGTACATTCTATCTTTGCATACCATGAAGCATACAAAAGCATTATTGAACTCTATCTTTTTTAACCTACCAAGATTTTTTTTTATGGTGCCAATAATCCTCCATTTTCCTAATCTCCAAAGTGCTCCTGAATACTAGTGTTTGCACTGGATCTTGTACTTTTGCAAATACCGTATATATGGGAAAATACATGTATCAACTCTCTCCTAGTGGCTCGGGTTCTAAAGAGGTTACAATGTGTCAGTTATTTCATCTAAAGGCTGGAATAATAACTCCAGAACACAGATTTCACTTAAAATGTCAAAATGTATAGTGAATACTTTTCTGCAAAACTGAAATATTAAAATATCAAAATACTCCCTGATAAAGTTATCGATACAAGGTGAGTGAGTTAATATCTTTTATTGGAGCAACTTCTATTGGTAAGAGAGAAAAGCTTTCGAGCCACACACAGCTTGTCCCTCTCACCAACAGAAGTTGGTCCAATAAAAGATATTACCTCATATCTACCTTGTCTCTCTAATATCCTGGGACCGACATGTCTGCAACTACACTGCATACAACCCTGATAAAGTTGGTATGCTATGTTATTTTTATACAAAAAAGTTCTTATTGAATTAATTGCTAATGACAAAAAGTGCTTTACAAATGAAAATCCTGTTTCATAATCTGTACCAGTTCTGTTGGCATTGAGTGGGCAGTCACTCCAAGGCAATGGCTCCTGGAAAGAGTTGAAGAAATACCACATCACCCAGGCAATGATAGTGTTATAGTATAAACCCACCAGGAAGGATACAAGCATTGCTGCTATACCTAAAAAAAAAAAAAAAGGAAAAGATTATAATATGCAGCTTTTAGTCGTTTTTAAAGGAATGTTAAAATATATCAACAAAAATATAAGACATTATAAAACTAAGCCACCAGACTGATCTCAGTCAATTATATGAATGCTGTGAAAATTTGTATCTTGACAATGTAAATTAATAGTTTTTTTTTTAATGGATATAGATGAACACAATTCTTGTATTCTAGACACAAAGTAACACATATTATACATACAACCTCTCCATATAAACAACATTAGGGTTACAAAGGCAACTGTATATTTGGCATTCCCTAACTTTTGAATGCTTGACTTTGTAATCTTAACATTCTTTTAACATAAACTTAGGGTTTTATAAATGAAATTTTCTAGCAAGCAAACAAAAAACAAATTCCATTATTTTTTAATCATCTTGATCCCACATGGGTAATCAGCAGGCTTGAGATATTTAGCTAGACAGCACAGTCTTCTGTCACTCAACCTAATGGAGAACTTTTAGCAGAAGTAGGCTGTTATCCTCTATGCGGTCTAGCTAGTAGGGGAGAGGTGAGATACTCATTTAGGTTTACAGGTATTTGCTAGACAGCAGAAGAATGTTGAGACTTGGGTATCCTGGGTTTAATTACATGTTCTGGAGGATCATGTGCTCTAATGGTTATAAAACTTCTGTTCCTGTGTCCAAGTTCCTTCCTACCTCCCTCTGCTGTAATACCATTCCCAACCTAGTCTATTTGTTTATGTCCCTGTCTTCCCTTCTGCTCCTCACCCCCTCTGCATTTGAGTTCAAGAATATACTTCTCCTCCTTCACACTGCTGGCATCAGCAGGGAGAGCACTGAGATCACAGGAAAGAGTGAGTCTCCCTGATCTCAGTTCTGGTGATTGATGCCAGCTGAGAGGAGCATTTCCAGGGAAAATCATGGGGACAGTGGGACTTCTTAAAATCATTTCATTATGATTTCTGAGATCAAAATTATATCTTTTTCCCAACACTCATTCTGTGAGAGAGCTGACCATTATAGCTGAAACTTTCCAAAAAAAAATTCAGTCTGATGCAGACACCTGGCATGAAAGCTACCAACTCTGCACGTAACAACAAACACTAAAAAATGACAGCAACGTATGTTGCATTTTCACCAAACACTTGTATAACCCTCTTTATACCCAAAGATAATTAAGGAGTAGATTGTGATTCAGACTATATACCCATTCAGGGGAGTAACCCCCAGCTCACACTCCCACTTGAGCCATCTGGACCTTGGGTATAGGTGAGTAGTAGTAAACAAAGTTATTTCTGCTCTAGAGTAGGTAGGCAGTGACTAGGTGGGAAATGGACAGAGTGGTTGGAGCCTGGGTTCTGACCCCCACCTTGCTGGTAAGAGTAGCTGAGCCAATGCTGATGTGGTTAGATGTTGATAGATGTTTGGCTGCGTATATGTGTTCCCTCTGTGTGCTGCCCCAGCCCTGCGCAGACAGCTGGCATGGCAGACCTCGAGCGAACCGCCCAATGATATGGTAAGAGACAAAAGCAGCCAGCCAGGTTTATTGTCAACGAAGCATGGTACAGATTCTACTGAGCCTGCAGATTCTACTGAACCACTAATAAATGTATGCCCTTAACAATGGACCAGCTCAGTGAATGGTGGGACTTTCCATTCATCCCTAGGCCAGACAAAGATAGTCCCTCTGAGATACATCTTTATACCCTGATACAAACAAGTTAGTACTCTCCCTTTGACATAGTTAGTTAATGTCCCGATTTGCCTAGTAACCACCTTGTACATGTTGGTTCGATCAAAATATCTCTATTATGTATTGTCATCCTGACCTTATCTTTTAGGAGGGGTCAGTGTGTCCCTGTTATCCTTGGGGAATGTTTTTGTATCATCCTTGGTATCAGGATGTGTTTGCGTAAATACTCTGTGCTTAGTACTTCTTAAGAATGTGCATTTCTGCAATATTCGCCCTGTTCTTGCTAGATTCTGTGAGCAGATCCTGCCTCATACCAGGCCTCTAATACAAGGGTTTATGTCTCAGGCTCTCTTCCTACTACAGCAGGATGGGGTAGAAAGTTAATGATGGTACGCAGGATAGCATTAATTTTTCTACACACCCCCTTCCCCCGCAGGAGCAAGGAGGAAACAGGAGAGAAAAAATCCCAGGTATGTCTCTGAGTCACAATACTTCCTGAAGCTACTCCCGGAGTAAGGCAGTTTATGCACCACCACTGGCTCAGGCCTAAAGATTTTGCCTGAAGACAAAAATCTAGCCCTACACATTGAAAACATAGGGCCAGATTCAGATAATCTTACTCACTTTGACTAATACCTTACTCCACAAGTGGGCTCCCTGACTTCAAACTAAAGTAAGAGAATCATTTGGCATTAAGGAAATTATACAAATTTTTAAAATAAAATCATAACTTTTAACAGGGTCTGAACTCATTACTTTTTATATAAAACAAATATTTTAAGTAACTAAACTAAACTGATTTTTGTTACTATCCATTGGAATGTCAAGATCCAGTGTGTAACGCATGCTGGGCATATGCTGCTTTAGAATACATTCTTCCCTTGGTGAGCATGCAACTCCCATTAGCAGAGATGTATCTCTGCAATAGTTTAGAAGGAAAATTTTGTACTCCACTTAGCTGTACTGACAGCAGAAAGAAATGAGTTTTTACAAAAATTAAAGATATGATATTGAAGTGACTTTAGTGACTGTGATGTGTCCCATACTGACAGCCCTGAGAACTAGAAACCTCTTCCTGGAGAATAGGTACAGCATGGATAACAGCAGTAGTACAAGCTTCCTCACCAATGTGCGTTATCAACATTTTTTACAATTTCTGGGCTGAATGAATAATTCTAACTCCACAAATTCAATCTTTGGCTTCTGGTGAGACTACCAGCATGGGTGCAGAATAGTCCAACTATAACAGTGTTTTTTGTGGGTCCACTAGTATCCAGGTTGACTCCACAGAATTACTAGGTCATCAGATAGCTGCCAGATAGTAATTAGTGACTAGTGATTAGAGATCACTACTGACCTGGGCTAGATTCAAACCAGTTACCTACAGATAAAAAGCTTCTCTGTATTTATTACCCAGCCTTGAAGCTGGGAATATCATTACAAAGTTATTCATTATGTAAAAAGTCACCATCTATAAAGTGTGAAGATTTACCTGTGGATTGTATCTCACTGTAAACACGCACTACTAGTGAGAAATGAGCATACTAATGCACTCATAAAAAGTAACATATGTCCCTAAATCTTCAGATTGTTGTAGAAGGTTTGCATTTATTTGCAGTCATTTTGTTCATGGCAGGTTAGCTAGACTATTTAGCCACAGTCCTGAGCAATGGGTGGTGCATAAGCTACACCAGCCAAGGAGTCACTGTGCATAACAGATACCTTTCTGGGATGTAGAAATTTGCTGCCAGTATAGCCTAACAGCAAATTATGATAGCCCTGCACTGGCTTATCTGAGAAGCAGGAGTGCAGTACTCTTGTACACCCAGATTGAAGTGCCCAGTAGCATGCACAGAGATCTTACCATCCCTTAAACTGTGCATGGTCCAAGTCACAATGTAGCCTTTTGATTTAAAAAAGTGGGGAACTCTCTGAAGACATCCAGAATATTTCTCAGTGAGAATTAGGCCCTATATTTTAATGCTCTTTGACTGCACTATTTAGAGGATGTCTCTTGCAGGAAGTTTACCAAGATATATCTGTTGAAAGCAGATTGCTTTCCTTTTCAGGGGGGGAGGGATAGCTCAGTGGTTTGAGCAGTGGCCTGCTAAATCCAGGGTTGTAAATTCAAACCTTGAGGGGGCCATTTAGGGATCTGGGGCAAAAATTGGGGATTGGTCCTGCTTTGAGCAGGGGGTTGGACTAGATGTCCTCCTGAGGTCCCTTCTAACCCTGATATTCTATGATTCATTATTTCAAACAAACAAGAAAATATTGAAGTTGCTGGAACCAATTAAGGCAGGCTAATTAGGACACCTGGAGCCATTTAAGAAGCTACCAGAATCAATTAGGACAGGCAGGCTAATCAGGGCACCTGGTTTTAAAAAGGACCTCACTTCAGTTAGTAAGGTGCGTACGAGGAGCTGGGAGCAAGAGGGCACAAGGAGCTGAGAGTGAGAAGGCATACTACTGGAGGACTGAGGAGTACAAGCATTATCAGACACCAGGCGGAGGGTCCTGTGGTGAGGATAAAGAAGGTGTTGGGAGGAGGCCATGGGGAAGTAGCCCATGGAGTTGTAGCTGTCACAAAGGTGTTACAAGAAACACTGTAGACAGCTGCGATCCACAGGGCCCTGGGCTGGAACCCAGAGTAGAGGGCAGGCCCAGGTTCCCCCCACCCCCTCAACTCCCTATTGGATGCAGGAGGAGTTGATCTGGACTGTGGATCCCACCAGAGGGGAAGGTCCCTGGCCTGTCCCCCAACCCAGTAGGTGGACCATTAGAGACTGCAGGAATTGTTCTCCTTCCTTTTACCCATGCTGGCTAATGATGAGGTTAGCTGAGTGGATGGCAAGTTTGAGCCACTAGCAAAAGTGGCCAAACTGTGGGCTGCCGTGAATCTCTGAATGGAGCAAATCCGCCAATCAGTGCAGGACCCACCAAGGCAGACGAGGAACTTTGTCACAGTACCTTCTTTGTGTTCTGTCAAATCTGCAGTGAAAGTGTTCTTAAAATAACAACATGTGCTGGGTCATCATCCAAGACTGCCATGACATGAAATAAAGGCAGAATGCAGGTAAAACAGAACAAGAGACAAACAATTCTCCCACAAGGAGTTCAGTCTCAAATGTAATTAACTCCTTATTTTTTTTTATCGAGCATCATCAGCATGGAAGCATGTCCTCTGGAATGGTGGCCGAAGAATGAAGGGGCATACGAATGTTTAGCATATCTGACATTTAAATACCTTGCAACGCCAGCTACAAAAGTGCCATGCGAATGCTTGTTCTCACTTTCAGGTGACATTGCAAATAAGAAGCGGGCAGCATGATCTCCTGCAAATTTTAACCAAACTTGTTTGTCTGAGTGATTGGCTGAAGTAGGGTTGAGTGGACTTGTAGACTCTGAAGATTTACATTGTTTTATTTTTGAATGCAGTTTTTTTTGTACATAATTCTACATCTGTAAGTTCAACTTTCATAATAAAGAGATTGCACTACAGTATTTGTATTAGGTGAATTGAAAAATACTATTTCTTTTGTTTTTTACAATGCAAATATTTGTAATAAAAATAAATATAAAGTGAACACTGTACACTTCATATTCTGTGTTGTAATTGAAATCGATATATTTGAAAATGTAGAAAATATCCACAAATATTTAATAAATTTCAATTTGTGTTCTAGTGTTTAACAGTGCGATTAATCGTGATTAATTTTTTTGAGTTAATCATGTGAGTTAGCTGTGATTAATTGACAGCCCTATTATTAATGTATACAATGTTGTATACCAATTACCACTTATGACTGACAGACATGGAGACTGAACTCCTCCAAATAACTCAAAATAACTACAGCACAAATTGTTGGCACACTTAAAAAAGTTAATTCCAATTCTAGAGAGAAATTGTTCTAGCCATATTCCCCATTCTCAGAGATATTCCCTGTCACCTGTAATCTCTCTAAAACCAGGGTGCAGTTTTTAAGTGTGCCCACTGTTCCTGTGCACTGGGAATGGGACATCAAATAGTTATCAGATGGTAACAGCTTTGGATCACTACTAACCTGGGCTGCATTCAGGTGGACAATGTAGAAGTTAGTCTCTGAACTCATAATTCATCCCCTGAGACATTCATTCTGCTCCAAAGTAAAACAATAAAGCCTCAATGGCAAAATTAATAATGTGGGCTTTTGTGCATTCTGTTTGGTTTAGTTGTAAGCTTCCTGAGACTTACCTACTCCCTTCAGGGTAGGATGGATAGAACTCCAGACTCCCACACTGCCTTTTCTCAGTCTTTGACCAATGGCAAACTCAAGATGAAGCAGTGGGATACCTTCCAGGACAAGCAAAATGAGAAAAGGGATCATAAAGGCTCCTGAAATAAAAATAAAAATATTTCATACATGTGAAATACGATTCTGAAGCAGGAATTTCAGTTTTACACGGGAATGATGAAGCTATATGGAAATTATAGCAGAAGGAAAACAAGATGTAAAAATCTTTGTAGAGAACACTTTTCTCTGAACAGTGTTTTTGACTAATCTTATTTTTGATAATAACTGGTACCATGAGACCAACCAATCTGGCCTGGCTGCCAGTCCTGTCCAACATCACCCCTTTTGACATCAGGCAACAAGTCACCTTGTGGAATTTGCTCCTTAATGTGCAAAACATGCCATATCTACCCCTATTTAAAGATGTGCTTAATCGACTCATCCACTGTTTTAGCTCCAGGAATCCCTGTAAGACATTTCTTCTAAAGAAATTTGATGTCACCTCCAGAAGGCATACTAAATGACAAAGAAGAAGCATCAAAAATAGCCAATGCCTGTCTTGTGACAGGACCAACAGTCCATCTCCCTGTGTGTAAAACTCAATCACTTCAATGTACAGTGATCAGATGTGCTGCAAATGACGGTAACTGGAGTCTTTAAGACTCTCCCCTTTGCCACTGTGGTCAGTTAGAAGATGTAGGCCATATACTTGCAGGCTCCACCTATTGGCAAGCGCTGCCTGGTTCCCTCAAGGACTTGCAGAGTGCCCTTTCCTCAGCTATTGAATGGTTAAGACATTTAGACTAACACACTTGACTTAAATATCCATGTGCATAACAATTTGATATCCAGATTGTTCAAAGGAAGAACTTTATTGAATCTATGACTTCAACCAAGTGAGACTTATTTCTTCCTACAGTAACAAACAGGCCAAAACTGTGCACCCAATAACGAAACTCAGAAGGGGCACTCCCTTGCATTGTATGGGAATTGTGGTTAGCTGCTTCTGTGGAACTGTCACCCTCTTTCTGGCACCGTGTAGAAGATTCTCTTTGGGGTTGGGATTAATGCATTGGCATGAGTGGTAGGGACTGGTTGGGATGCAGGTGAATATTGGCAGGACGGGGCAGTCCTGTATTGCGTGCAGGCAGTTTGGGGCAGTGGCAAGGGATATATCTTCCTCCTAAATGCCTAAATGTGAAAGGTAACCCAACTTTTTTAAGGTGGGGAGAAGGGGGGAACAATCTCAGTGAATGCCATGCCTCAGTGTAGATGGCCTTGGCTCCTGCAGAAACCAGTGAATCTACAGAGTTTCAAGGTCTCAAGACCCTACAGTTCTTTCTGGAGGAAGTTAATTCCATCTGCCAAATGGACCCAATTCCTGGGGGACACTATGAGGAAGATTAGCCCCTTTACAGGTTTTACCACAGGATAACATGATTTAAACATAGGCAAGAGAGGCAATATCTTTTATTGGACCAAATTCTGTTGGTGAGAGAGACAAGCTTTCAAGCCACACAGAGCTCTTCTTCAGGTCTGGGAAAGATACTCCCAGCATCACAGCAAAATGCACTAAAGAAGAGCACTCTGTGGCTTGGAAGCTTGTCTCTCTCATCAAAAGAAGTTGGTCCAATCAAATATATTACCTCACCCAACTTGTCTTTCCTGGGACCGAAACAGGTACAACTACACTGCATGATTTAAGCATAATCACTATCCCAATATTTATAATATAGATTCTAGATTGGAAATAAAAAAGACAAATGGTAGATAAAAATGCGTAAATACAAATTGATATGTGCTCAGAGTTATGGGTGAAACTCTGACCATATTACTCAAAAAACACTGATAAGGGGACTCCATTATAAATCCCTTAATATCAAAGGTCGGACTATAGTATAAATTCTTGTGCCCATGTATCACCTACATTCTTTCATTTTAGACAGTTTTTTCTTCAGAAGTGAAGACTTTCACTGTAGCACCTTCACTTTATGGCAAGAAATGTTAGAAACAACAAGAAGGGGTTCTACAAATATGTCAGACAAAAAAAGAATGATCAGGGATGGTGTGAGGAAGGTGAGCTGGTAGTAGAAGATGATAAGAAGGCAGTGTTGCTCAAGGCCTACTTTGCTTCAGTCTTCATACAGAAAATAACATGTGACTGGATGACAAGCGAAGTCATCATAGACAATAAAGGGGAAGGGATGCAGATCAGGATAAATAAAGAATATGTCAGAGATCTTCTGGCTAATCAGAATGAATTAAAGTCAGCTGGGCCTGTGGCTATTCACCCCCAAGGTGCTGAAGGAATTAGCTGAAGAAATCTCTGAGCCACTGACAATAATATTTGTATACTCATGGAGGACAGGTGAGATTCTGGAAGACTGGGAAAGGGTTAATGTAGTGCCCATCTTAAAAAGGGGAAAAAGGAGGAGTCAGGGAATTATAGAACAATCAGCTTGATACCTGGAAAACTACAAGAGCAATGTATGAAACATTCAGTTTGCAAATACCTGGAAGATGAAGGGGTGATCACTAGCAGCCAGAATGGATTTACCAAGAACAAATCATGACAAACCAGCTTGATTTCCTTCTTTGAGAAGGTAACTCATTTGGTGGATAGGGAGAATGTGGACATAATATACCTGAATGTTAGCAAGACTTTTGACATAGTCTCCACATGAAATTCTCATAAGTAAGGTGGAGAAATGTGGTCTCAATAGAACTACCATTAAGTGGATACATAATTGGTTAAACAACTTCAAACAAAAAGTAATTATTAATGGAATTATGCCAGATTGGATGGAGGTCTCAAATAGAGTTCCACAGGAATCTGTTCTGGGTCTGGTGTTATTTAATATCTTTAGTAATAATCTGAGTGTAGGAATAGACACAAAGCTAGGGAGGGGTTGCAAACACTGTGGCAGATAGAACTAAAATTCAAAGGGATCTTGATAAATTGGAAAAAAAGGGTATAGACAACAAAATGAAGTTCAACAAAGACAATTGAGGAAAGAAAAACCAAATGCACAAACACAGAATGGGGGATAACTTGGACAATTTAGACACAACAAATCCTACATCTTGTCAGGGGGTTAGTGTAGGTGACCCGTGTGGTCCCTTCTAACCCGATGATTCAATGATTCTAAGTTTTGTTGGTCCAAATATTTTGTTATATAACTAGAATTGTATGTCCCAACCAGAGCACTCAGAAAATGAACTAAACCGTTATACTTTGCACATACATAATACTTGGCTCATATATAAAACTATGCTCCAAGAGATCTTTTGAAGTTAATTCCCAATGTCAGATTATTAATAAAGAGCTCCTTCAAGTTTCTGTGTAAAGGAAAACTATACCAATCCCTCTAATAAGGTTTCCTGATGCTTTCCATTATATTTTTTTCTGTAGGAAGAACTTTAATCCCTCCATGGTTTATAGAAGGAACTTGAAATTTGGCATGGAGAAAGTCCTGTGGGTAGAGGGGTGCCTTTCAGTCTTCCCATAAAAATTCATTCATATTTGGCCAAATTATAACGTATCAAGAATCACTATATGCTGTCTGTGTTTTGCTAGAGGTTTGCTGCTAAATCTTTTAACAGCCTAACTATTCCATATGGCTCTCAGCTTCTCACTTCAACACGCCAGACAACTAAATCTCCAAAAAGAACACAAGCAAAAATGTCTCTTTGGCCTAAGAGAAATTGCTCTAGAGTGGAAACTAGGCCAGTATTTGTTTAAATCTTGCTTCTTCTACCAATTGATAATAGGCATTGACAAATTGGAAATGGTTCAGAAAAAAAGTGCAAGAATGATTCAAGGTCTGGAAAAACCAGTTTTACAATGAGACACTTAGAGTTCAATCTACTCATTTTATCCAAGAGAAGATTAAGAGGTGATTTGATCACAGTATCTACTTGGGGTAGAGATTTCTGATTGTAGAGGGCTCTTTATCTAGCAGTTAAAAAGTATAAGAAGATCCAATGGCTGGAAGTTGAAGGCTGATTAATTCTAACAGGAAATAAGGTACACATTTTAACAAGAAGACTAATTAATTTACCAAAGTATGTGATGGATTCTCAATCATGTGGATTCTTTAAATCAAGATTTGATATCTTTCTAAAACATATGCCATAGCTCAACCAGAAGTTATTGGGTTATGCAGGAACTACTGGGTAAAATTCTATGACCTGTGTCATGTGTTAGCAGTCAGACTAGAATATAATGGTTCCTTCTGACCTTAAAAATATATTAATCTATGTTTTATGCCCATGGTTTGTTAGTCAGCAAAGCGACCTGAGATAAAGGTGTTAAATATGTGGTTTTAAACAGAATGATAAGAAGTAGTTATGTATATAATACACACTACAGTTCAGTCATATATTGGAAGGAAAAAGGGTTTCAAAAAATGGAGGTTTTCTGTAACTGGAGGTTCTTTGAGCTGTGTGGTAACCTATCTATAGTTCACATATGGATACACATGTGCTTCATGCGCCTGAGACTGAAGAATTTGCAAGTAGTGTCCATTGGTCCACACCTGCATCTGGCATTCCTCATGCTCAGTACCCAGGGTGTAAGGGGAGGTGTGGATTAACTACCTCTCCACTTCCTTCTCCATCATGAATCCAGACATGAGCTGAAGGAGAGAGGAAGGAGGGTTGGTAGTGGGATAGAGATAGGTGCCACATATCTCAAAGAGCCTCCAACTACAGGTAAATAACCTTGATTGTTTCTTCAAGTGCTGGCCCCACATGTATTCCACATGTGGGTGACTGGTAAGCAGTATTCAAACAGGAGTGGAGTGTGAAGTTGCAGGCAGTATAAATATCTGAATAGTGCTGTCATGGAGTCTTTTCTGCTGTGACTGAGGATAGCTTAAATGGCCTCCGAACATGAATGTTACAGATCTGATGCCCATCCAAAAACCAAACCATGAGATGAAAAGGCCACAGGTTGAAATATCCAATCTTGCCATTCTCCTGAGTTACAAAATCCAGGAATGGTTAGATGCTGATGGGAGGATGGATTGACATTCATAGGACATCCAGAAAAAAACGGTTACTCGCCTCTAGTAACTGTTGTTCTTTGAGGTGTGTTGCTCATATCCATTCCAATTAGGTGTCAACCACTGGGTCCTCTGACTCCACCACCTCCTTGGCCTGCAGACCCATGTTGCACGCCACCTTGCAAAGGTGGGCACGGCTGTCTATGGGGGGAGGTCCAGAGACAGAAGTGCCCACAACAGCCTCATCTGGGGAGGAGGACGAGGAGGCTAAAGGGGGAACAGGGTTCTCCTGTCCCTCCTGCTCATCAGGTACTTCTCATCCTGTCTTGCTGGCTGGACCAGGTAGACCAGGGTCCTGCTCAGGAACTGGAGTTGGAGTTGGTTCCATGCAGGGGCAGGGGCACAGTGCCTCCTCGGCACCTCTAGGGGTGGGGCAACTGGCGGAAGCCTCTGGCACCCACAGTTCAGAGGTGGCCAATCGGGAGCCTTTAGACTGGGCACCCTGCGCCTGGTGGTATGCACACAGGGTCCAAAATGGCCACTGTGCTGGTCCCTGGCACTGAGCGGGCCACGGCCCTGCCCCTACCTCACAGCATCCATGGCCTGACCAGAGTCAGCCCCGCTCTGAGTATCTAGATCCCTTCTCCAAGTCCAAAGACTGGGATTGGGACTGCAAAGGCCAGGATGGTGCAAGTGGAGCTGACCCGTCGAGCGGTGCTGCACTAGGGAGTGGTGTCTTGACGCCGGAGAGCAGTGCTGCGAGGCTGGAGAGCGGTGCCATGAGGCTGGAGCAGTACCTATGATCTGGAGCTGCACAGGGTTGCTGAGCATTGTCTGGACCAGTGCCGGAACCGGGACCTGCTGTGTGATGGAGATCGACGAGTGGATCAGTGTCACAAGCAGGAGCACTGGAATGACTTGGAGTGGCACCACGAGTCTGAGTGGCACCGCAAGTCCGAGTGGTGCCGAGATTCTATCAGCAGTACCGTGATTCTATCAGCTGTGCCGAGGGATAGAGCATCATTGGTTTGCCTTGAGACGGTGCCATACAATGTGGTACTGGAGGCTTGGTGCAAAGAGTGGGTGATCTCGGCACTGTCATGGTGATGAGGTCCCTCGCAGCCTCAAAGGTGTCCGGGGTGGATGGCAGCTCCACCTCCTTGATTACCTGGGCTGGGGAGTCCAATGGGGATGGTCCCTCTTGCAGGGCCAAAGTTGACAGTGCCGTCTCCTCAGACTTCGGTGCTGGGTGCTCCTCATGAGGACATGCCCCATTGGCCAGCTCCAGAGGGGTGGACCTCTGGGATGGAGAGCTGCTCCTCCCTTGCTTCTGGTGCCATTTCTGCACCTGGGAGTGGGAGCAGTGCTGGGTTGATCCCACCAGTTTCAGTGCTGGGGAGACTTGGTGCCACGGGTCTCCGCCAGAGTCCATCCACGGTGCTGCTTCCACCACTGTTGCTGGGGCACTATACCCCGATGAACTTGGTGCCGGGTCTTGCCGTGCCAGCAGAGGCTGAGGTCTAAGTGCTGATACCAGCCAGTTCTGTGTTCTTGGGGAACTAGGGTGCAGTATCTAGACTGTCTGACTCATGAAAGAACACCCCCCACCAAGCCTCTGCTAGAACCAAAACCAATCAGAGAAAAGACTTGCAGAGAGCAGTGAAGGGTGGTGGGAGACACACCTAGATCCCTCCTGACAAGGGTGACAAGACTAAGGCATTTCCATTAGCATACAGAATGAAGAACAGAGGCAACTCCCCTAGCTTCATCTGCATCAAAGATGGAACAGGGAGACATCCCCATTAGCATACAGAATGGAGAACAGAGATTCCAAGGCAAGAACTGCACTGAACTCTGGGACAAGAAAAGCAGGGAAGCACTGCATCCTGAGGGATCTCTGCTCCAGATGTTAATGAACCTACGCCTGCACACACCCAGCTCAGCAGTTATCAGACCAATGCTAGTAATAAATCCTTGATTGATATCCAAAATACTGAAGCAGCCTAATTGCATTGTAAGCTTCCTGGAAAAAACATGACCCATAACCAAGAGTGATCAGCTCCTTTTGTCTAGCCTTAAGAAAACCCCTGAGTCATCAGTTTACCCATAAACAAATCTAGTGTTCTCCCTTGAACCATTGTTGTTTCCCTACAAAAAACCTTACCCACACTCCAGTAAGTGTTCTGATGCATAGATCCAAACTCTACATCTGTTCCACTAGGATTTCATCTTCTCCTGACTGATCATGCTGGGGGCTCTGCCTGTCTCCAGCACACAGGACATTGAGCTACCACCATCACCTGGGAACCCTGACCAGTTCAAGCTTCATGGAAGTAATGAGATCCCTCTCTCTCCCTCTTTTCTTTTCTACCTTAGGTATAACTTTCTAACCTTGACTTGTTTGATCAAATATAGTTTTCTATATATGACTTTTGTAACCTTTAATAATGTAACTGTTATGTTTGTTTAGGCTCTCCTTGTGTGGTTATAATAAATAACTTTTATGGTTAAGCTGGTTGCTTCCCTCTCTTTCTCTTTCTCTCTCTCTCTGAACTTTACTCTTTTGTGTTTTTAGCTTCCCCATTTACTCTGCAGCAACGCTTCTCTTACCTAAGTTGAAGATCTCTGTAGCGCCCAAAAATACTGTGGGGTTTGCTCATCAAGTGGGTTACTACCAGTACAATTGTGACATGAAAGTGGGGATGGGGACCTGCGCAACCTGTGACATACGAGGGTGGCAGCTTGAAAGTGCTCCTCAACCCAGACTACTGAGTCCAGAGGCATATAATGGTGACAGCTTGAAAGTGCTGCTTGACCCAGTCCACTCAGACTTGCTCTGTTATAATGTGTGTGTTTGTATCCTTTCTGGGGCTGGAGGAACCCAGCCCTGGGGAACCTAGGTCCTACAGAATAGCTCCATTGGGAGGGGACTTGCAAAAGGGAGGAGTAGAGCTCCATATGAAAACATAAGTGACACAAGCAGTACATTGATAGAATTACAGTCATCCCCCCTGAGAAGAGTAACCCCAGTAAATGAGCATACCCCAAAGTAATGGGCAAATCTGGTAACAGTGCCGCCTCCATAAGGAGCTGCTTGAGGCAAAAGTCTAGCTCCTTTTTGGTTCTGGGGCAAAACCCCTTACAAATCCTGCACCGATCAGCTTGGTGAGCCTCCCACAGATACTATATACAAGCATGGGGGGGGGGGTTACCCATTGGCATAGGCTTGCTGCAAGACTTGCTGGGCTTGAACCCCTGCGACTTGGGCATGTAAGCCCTCCCAAGAAAAAGCAATCACAACAGAGGGTAGACCCCCCCCCAGCCCAACTGCTAACTACTAATACTAACTAACAATTAAACTAACTAATACGTATAGAGAACAACAAACAAATGAAGCTAGGGAAACATGGTAGAACTTGCTGAGCAAGACACCACAGTTCCAACGACCATCACTGGTGGTAAGAAGGAACTGCGGAGGCACCACATCGGCAGGGTCATATATTGAGCACCATGAAGGCGCCACTTCAAGGGCCTCCACAGCCAACTTGACAGGTGCTGCTAGGGGAAAAACTTTCCGATGACTATGTACGTGGTGCGCACACACCTAATTGGAATCGATATGAGCAATCTCTAGAAGAAGAACAAGAATTATGTGAGCTAATTGGGTGCAATGAGAATAACTTGAGTTTTGTCATGACAAATCTTTTGTAGAATCTCTGGTAGCAGTGGGATGAGAGTAAAGGTGTTTCTCAGGTGGTCTGTCCAGAATAGCAGAAGGAGTCCCAACCTAGTGCTGCTCTGTAGCAGTATAGATCAAACTTCTTGTTCGTCTGGCTGGAGAGCAAGGCCCAGAAGTCATTCCCCACTGAATAAAGATTTTGCTTCAGTGTATCTGCCACTTGTGGTATGTGGAGAAATGCCTGCTGAGATTGTCTGCAGAGTTTTGCACACTTGGGAAGTACATTGCTGGGAGTGTGATGTAGTTCTGGGTTTACCCGTTCCATAAATTGACCACTTGTATTCAGAGAATTGCTCCTTCTTGTTTGTTTACATAGAACATGGTGGTCATGTTCTCGAGTGTTATCTGGACATGTTGGGTTTGTATGAGTGGGAGGAATGCCTTGCAGGCCAGTCGAACTGCCCTTAATTCTAGGAAATTGATGTGTATCCCAAGGAGACTACACACCTTGTTCCATGTGACTGCCCTGTGGGCTCCTCAGCCTATGAGAGATACATCTGTGATTATGGTCACATTGGGTGTGGGTATAGTGAAAGGGATTCCAGCTCTTAGGACACACATAGGGACCAACACTCTAAGAAGAAACCCACATACTGTATCCCAATTGTATAGATATTACATTATTTAGAAAGATAATAGGATTACAAATGGAATTCTTTTGTGTAATAGTTCTTAAATGCAAAGTTGTAAATCTTCTAAACTAAATGTATAGACACTGGTTTAAAAAATGGAATATAAAGTTTTCTGTATCAGTGCTTAAGAATAAATAA
Source organism: Caretta caretta (assembly GCF_965140235.1). NCBI lineage: Eukaryota > Metazoa > Chordata > Testudines > Cheloniidae > Caretta > Caretta caretta. The sequence goes on along the minus strand of NC_134207.1, from coordinate 147,850,292 downwards.
CTAAATATATTTAGCTACATGAATATTAATATAATTATATTTTAAAAGCAACATAGTAATTGGCCATTTCCAGTTCTGGTGATAATGGCTTTTCTTTGTTGAAATGGGATTCAGTCTTGAAGTCCTAATTCAGGCAAAACCCTGTTCCTGTTTCTCTCCTTCCCTCTCTCTGCAACTGTTCTGGGGAATTTTGTAGTTGGGAGTATGGGGACTATGCTGCGCATAGCTTCTGTGTGGGAGGTAAAAAGGAAATAATTTAAACCCTCACCTTTTTATAGATGTGCACAGCAGCCAAATAACCTGGTTATTTATTTATTTATTTATATGTGCGTGTGTGTGTGTGTGTATATATATATATATATATATATATATATATATATATATATATATCCATGATAAGTAGATTGGATTTGCACTTTGAAATCTTTACAACATAAAGTCCTTAATGAGGAACTGGACTTTAATGCCTGTTTTAGTATTATAATTCAACACTGTAACATTTGGTTTTGATGACATCTCGATTATTATTTCTTTTCATTAAGTAGATTTAGAAATCTAATTTAATTGAATAATTTTATTTTTAATGTAAAATAGAAAGCATTGTATTGCCTTCACTTAATTTCCAATAAACATCATATGCAAAATGTAGTCTAAAATGTTTTTATACACAGTATCTTCTTGGGGTGTTTGCTTGAACTGTGGTTGAGCTTCAATGGTTCCAAAATCACAGTCAATCTGATAACAGTGGCACAACAATCAACAAGTTCTGTACCACAGAGTAGCAAGGTTTGCTGTAGATTTATAGTAATTGTATACTTAGGATATTTTACTAGGGTTGTCAGCTTAAACATTACATCCTGTTTTTCACAATGCTCTGTCATGGATGAAACACAAATGTTTAACACAGTCAATTAAATGGCATATTTCCCAATAAAGATTAACCATAAACAAGGTCTAATGTCAGAAATGTCTATCAAATGAAAGTAAATATCATTCTAATTATGCTAGCTGAACTGCCAGTGTAAATTTCCTGACCATTACACTGTGCTCATATTGACGTTGTGTATATTTGGTAGTCCCATATGTTAGAATTTTTAATAGTTTTTAAGAAGGATACAACAATATCATTCAACTGTACACAGTAAATATTCCACTTTCAAAAAAGAAACTACAAACAAAGCCAATGAAAAAGAAAAACAGTTACCACTAATTTCTGTTTTAGTGTTTGGCCCTTAAAAAGGCTCAGATATAGCATTGTGTGTAGGAGAGAGAAACCCTCAAACAAGTCTAAATTTAAGTTTTATCCTAGTCAAATATCTGGAAGATAAAAGTTCTCTGTCAGCTTCAAATATTGATTATTATTTCAAGTCAATATAATGAGTTTAGGTTTTAAGAGTCCCTGTTTCATCACAGTCCAAAAATCATACTCTACTTCATTCCAGTCCCTTTATATTGCTCAGGTAGAACAAAACAAACAGAGTCTGTCAAAACTCCTAGCTAGGCATAGCCCTAGTTTGAGAGAATCCCTTGCCAGAATAAAGCAGGTACAGTTGCCATCTACACTTCCATCCCCATATCCTCTAATGACATGTTGAGACATGTTGAGGGTGAAGAGGGGTGAGCAGAAGCAGCATCCAGAGAGCAATATGTTCTGGCAATACCCAGCTGCTATATGGTCCCATAGGAACTACAGATAACAGGTGCATATTAGAACAGCCTATGTTCTGCTATGTCTGGGACAGCGAATCAGAGAACCATAACTGGTTCTAGCAGAGCTGAATGTCGCAAAAACGTAATCCCACATTTTTTGAACCATGTATAACTCAGAGTGGAGAATAAATATAATTTATTGATAGGATTTTTAAAAGTGCTCAACATTAACTCAAAGATAAATCTTGACTTATGAAAATCCCACTTTATATGTATAATTATATAAACAAAAAAAAAGTTTAGCTGTTAAAGATGCAAAGTTAAGCACTCAAACGTTAGGAAATGTTAAACAAATAATTAAGATTACCCGTGCAACCTTGATTCTGCCTCTTTGTGTGTATGAATTATGATACCATTTTAAATAATGTGATATTTTTCATGGGATTCCTGCCTCATTCAGTGAATTGAGTGGATTGCATGGTTAGCTATACAATTTTTTTAACCTCATTGTTCAATGTGTAACCCCTATTTATCACACCCCAACCAAACCCTGCACTGAATACAGAATTATTCATTTTTCTCATGTCTTTTTGGTAGTTTACTTCTTCACAAACACTATAAGAACGAAATAATTGCTATACTGGGACAGACCAATATTCCATCTAGCCCTGTATCCTGTCTTCTGACTTTGGCCAATGTCAGATACGTCAGAGCGAATAAACAGAATGGGGCAATCATCCAGTCCCTGCTTCTGTCAGTTGCAGGTTTAGGAACATTCAGAGCATGGGTTTGTGTTCCTGACACTCTTAGCTAAGAGCCATTGATGGACCTATCCTCCATCAACTTATCTAATTCTTTTTTGAACCAAGTTATACTTTTGGCCTGGCAATGAGTTCCACAGATTGATTGTGTGTTGGGTGAAGTAGTACTTTCTTTTGTTTTAAACCTGCTGCCTTTTATCAGGTGACCCCTAGTGTTAGGTGAAGGGGTAAATAACACTTCCTTATTCACTTTCTCCACACCATTCATCATTTATAGACCTCTATCTATCACCCCTTAGTTTTATCTTTTCTGATTCACAGTCCCAGTTTTCTTAATCTTGCCTCATATGGAAGCTGTTCCATACCCCTAATCATTTGTACTTTTTCAAATTCTAAAGTATCTTTTTTGAGATGAGGTGACCAGGACTGCACGAGGGTGTGCCACGGATTTATACAGTGGCATTATGATATTTTCTATCTTATTATCTATTATCTAACATTCTGTTAGCTTTTTTGACTGCTGCTGTGTGGTGTTTAGATGCTGCTTGTAATTATTAGAACTGGGAGTACTGGCTGTTGGGAGTCGGAAAGGACAGGAAACAGGAAAGGGGAGGATGTTGAGGAGGCTGAGTGAGAGCTACCAAGGGTTCAGCAGCAGCTTGGTAAAGAGGTTTCCACTTGAAAAATAAAGTCCTGTTGAAGTTTGTTAGTACCTTGCCTGGTTGCTACAACATTTTGGCGACAAGGATGGATCTTCTGCCTCTGAACCTACCTGCACCCTTTCTGCAAAGCCCAGGTGAGCCTCCAATTGCTTTTACTACCTGGATCCATACGTTTGAGACTTATCTGCTTGCAATCAGTGCTACAGAGATTTCTGAAGTAAGAAAGCATACTCTGCTAATCCACTGCCTTGGAGCAGAAGGGCCGTGTATAATTTACACTTTTCCCCTTGCAGATGATAAATATGAGACTGCACTCACTGCATTAAAGAACTTTTTTGTGCCAAAAGTGAATTAGTAGCTGATCGCGACAGATTTTGCCAGCATGAGCAGAAAACAGGAGAGACTAAATGCAGTATATTGCTTCCCTGAGGAGTCTGATTGTAACTTGTGACTTTGGGAATATGGCAGATAAGGTGATTAGAGACCAGCTCATCGAGAAAACAACCATGCTTCATGTAAGAGAACGCTTACTTCTAGGACCACAGCTTACACTAGAAAAAGCAATAACCATTGTTACTCAGTTTGAGTCAGCTACAGCTGAAGCCAAAATAATGAGTATGGATACAAGCAGCAGAGTCCAGGCTGTGACTCCTTTGCAGAAAAGTTCACTATTGCTGCAGACAAACGATTACAAGAGGGAAACTAATGGAAAACTACCAAATCAGCAAATTCAAAATACAGTAAAAGCATGCTTTCACTGTGGATCCCCACAACACCTTGCAAGCTACACAGGATGTCCGGCAAAAGTAATTCAGTGTGATCATTGCAAGAAGATTGGTCATTTTGCTAAAGTATATCACAGCAGCCAGTTCAATCAACAGGTGCATGCAGTTACAATACCAGATGCTACTGTTCTGACCGTGGACAAAATCACTACTGCAATTGTCCCCAACGCGGTGCCCGCGGGTGCTATGGTGCCCACCGGGGCATTTATGTGGGCCTGCCTACTGACAAGGGAGCGCTTCCACCGGACAACCCGCTGCCGAGGAGCACGGCCGCCGGACAACCAACTGCTGAAATGCTGCCCAGAAGCGGCAATGCCAAGAAGCATTGCCACCAAAATGCCGTTGCTTCTCAGCGGCATTTCGGCAGCGACCCTTCTCGATGACTCCACTTCTCGGCGGCATTTTGGTGGCTGGTCATCCAGCGCCCACCACACTCTTCTGGGAACATGAATATGCTATTGCAACAGAAAGGCTGGGGACCATTGCACTACTGCACATATTCCAGAACAAATGAAGTGCACTGTAAATGTTTCCACCATACCCTCAGGCAAATCACACTCTATTCAGCTAATGTTGGACACTGTCTCAGCAGTACCTATACTACCTGATTCCATTTATTTGCATTACTTTAAAGACGTGCCTCTTACTGAACCCAAACTTCACTTGGTGTGCTATTTGAAAAACCATATTCCAGTACATGGCTGCCTGCCAGCAATAGTTACTTTTGGTGATTGCTGTGTAACTGAAGAGTTCTACATTGTCCACAAAGGCACTCCTGTCCTTGGCAGAGATTTATTGGCTGCTTTAAATCTCAGGGTAGTTCATGGATGAATTGATCTTCCTCAGTAAAGCACTCTTGCAGTACACACACCAGTTTCAGCTGGGACCCAACACCAGGTTGAGGAGAAACTCGACTGTACTTATGGGTTTCTGCATAAAGTTAAAATGTGGAATAATGTGATGCCTGTATGACAGAAGTTACAGCGCTTACCATTTTCAGTCAGGGAAGCTATTTCAAAGGAACGTAGAAAACTTGTTCAAAAGGACATTATTGAAGAGATCGACTCCTCAGAATGGGTTTCACCTATAGTAGTGATGCAGAAGAAGGGTGAAGGCATTCGCCTTTGTGTGGACTTAAGGACAAATAAAGCTATTGTGATTGACAGCCATCCTCTTCCTCACATAGAAGAAGTACTTGCAGAACTCCATGGAGCAAAGATGTTTTCTACTATTGATTTGCAGAGCGCATACTACCAGGTTATGTTGCATGAAGATAGCAGAGACCTCACAGCATTTATTACACATGAGGGACTATTTTGTTTTAAACGTGGTCCATACAGTCTCGCATCTGCCCCAAGTGCCTTCCAAAAAATGATGTCATTGATTCTGAAGAATCAATATGGAGTTCCATGCTATCTGGATGATATTATCCTGTTTGGAAATACTTCTGAGGAGCATGACAATAACCTGCAGTCTGTACTAAACTGCATCATCAAAGCAGGCCTCAAACTCAATAGGTCCAAATGCAAATTTAGACAAACTGAACTCTCCTTTCTGGGGCTTACAATTTCACAGGCTGGACTAAAACCTGATCCAGATCATATCCTGGCAATTTCAAATGCTCCTTCTCCAACAGATTTGCAAGCCTTACATTCCTTCTTGGGTCTTACCTCCTGGTATGCAAAATTCATTCCCAATTATGCTTCTGTCATTGAACCGTTATGAGAATTACTACAGAGAAGTTCAATCTTAGTGTGGACAATGGATGCACAAGCTAGTTTCAAAACAGTGAAAGACTTGATTGTACATAGTCCAGTACTTGCACTATTCAGTCATGCTTCCCACAATTGTAACTACTGATGCTTCTGATTATGGACTTGGGGCTGTCCTCACACAACTTCATGAGGACACCACAGAGAGGACTGTTGCATTTGCTTCAAGGACACTAAGTAATGCTGAGAAAAAATATTCTACAGTCAAAAAAGAAGCACTTGCTTGTGTCTGGGCTACTGAAAAATGGAAAACTTACCTGTGGGGCCTCACATTCAAGTTGCGCAGACCACAGCCCTTTGATGACATTGCTCACCACGAAAGGACTTGGAAGAGTAGGATATTGTATTGCTAGATGGTCTGCAAGACTTTTCTTTTTCAATTATGGACTGGAATATAAGCCTGGAAACCAAAATGTGGTAGCTGATTGCCTTTCTCACCTGCCTTTGCCTTCACCAGATGGTCCACCGGAGGATGAAGATGTAGTAGTTGCGCTTATTAAAGCACTCTTACTGCAGTTACAAAAGAACAATTTCAAGCTGCTTGTTCAGCGTGTCCAATTCAACAAAAACTACCGGAATTTCTGACAAAGAGATGGCCCAGTAACCTTAAAAACCTTGACCCAGTTTTGCTGCCTTATTTTAGAGTTTGGGATGAACTTTCTTTGCTTGATGGCTGTGTGCTACTAGGTACACACCAGCTACTTGTGCCAGAATAATTACAGTCAACACTCATACACCTGGCACACGATACTCATCAAGCAATTGTCAGAACCAAGCAACTATGGGATCTGTATTGGTGGCCAGGGATGGACTCTCAAAATGAAGCACTCATAAAATCCTGTGTCACTTGCCAAATGCATGAAAAGACAGCACTGACATGTACCCCTCATTACAGTCTGCTCCTCTTCCTGAATCTGCATGGGAAAAAGTGTCAATTGACATTGTAGGACCCTTTGATACTGCTCCAAGTGACTGCTGTTATGCCAAAAAGAAAAGGAGTACTTGTGGCACCTTAGAGACTAACCAATTTATTTGAGCATGAGCTTTCGTGAGCTACAGCTATACAGACTAACACGGCTGTTCCTCTGAAACCTGCTGTTATGCCATCACTTTAATAGACTATTTCAGTAAATGGCCTGAGGTAGCGTTTACATTGCAAATCTCTTCTGCTACAGTAATTAAGTTCCTCTCTTCACTTTTTAGTAGGGAAGGTAGCCCCAAAAAACTAGTTTCAGATAATGGTAGTCAATTTACTTCCCTAGAGTTTGAAACTTTTCTAGCAGAGAGGAAAATTTTACACAGAAGGTCATCCCTATATTACCCTCAAGCCAATGGGGAAATTGAACAGTTTAAGATAAGTTTGAAAGAGAGTTTGCAAATGGCTAAACTGGAAGGGCGATTGTGGATAACCTTCACTACTGACTTCTTGAAAGCAAACCGGGCTACACAACATGCCACAATACAAATATCACCAGCAGAGTTACTGCAGGGAAACATATGAATACTATACTGAACATTGCTGGATTGTTAAAGGCATGACCTAATGTCCCAACTGAGGATGATGTGAGAAAAACAGTTAAACAGAACCAAGCAAAGTATAAGGCTTTCACAGACAAGTGGCTGGGTGCTAAGGAACCAAAGTTTGAGTATAGTTCCTTCGTTAGAATATGAAAACCTGGAATTTTACGCAAAGGGGACCATAAATTCACAGCTCCTCTTAAAATCATAGAGAAGAAGGGACCTTACACCTATAGACCTTCTGATCGGCGGGTATGGAATGCTTCTTATCTTGCACCTGCCTATGCACCAAGAGGAGATTATGCCAACACCCAGTCTTCATTGGATGACTTCACTGTAGTATCAACACAACAAGACATTGCACTGGAACTGGGGGCTTGAGAGACAGCCTGTCAGACCCAAATGACCACCTGTCTGGACTAGAGACTATGTTATGTAGTATCTACAGTGTTTTCAGTATAATATTTCTGCCAACAGTATAGTGTCTTTATTTCATATTTGTTCCTGTGGTTAGAACAACAATGTTTGTTTTAATTGGGAGAGTTTCTTACGAGAGGAGGGAATGTGGTGTTTAGATGCTGCTTGTAATTATTAGAACTGGGAGCACTGTCTCTTGGAAGTCTGAAAGGACAGGAAACAGGAAGGAGTGGGGAGAAGTTGAGGAGGCTGAGTGAGAGCTACCGAGGGTGTAGCAGCAGTTGGTAAAGAGGTTTCCACTTGAAAAATAAAGTCCTGTTGAAGTTTGTTAGTACCTTGCCTGTTTGCTACAACATGCTGCACATTGAGTGGATGTTTTCAGAGAACTCTGCACGGTGACTTCCTTTCTTGAGTGGTAACAGCTAGCTAACAGATAAACTCACCCCAAGGATCACATACTCTCTCCTCCTTCACCTTGAGAATTGCTTTGCATATTCCCTTATTTGCCACTCCTGTTTGCTAGCTCCTCTGGTCACTTAGGAACTGGCTTTCTAAATCAGTGTTTTCCCTGAGTTAGCCTCTCTTCCTTGTCAACGGATCCTAAAGTGGTTAAGGATCAAGGGATAGCAGACTAGAGCCTTGTTAGTAAGCTCTCAGCCTTGCCTAGCAGGCTGCTTAGCTCAGCACATAGCCCCCAGAACCTACCACACTATAATCTTCAATCAAACAAGCACATGTTAAGCAAACTAACAAACAGACAAACTCAGATAAGGATCACATCGTCTCTCCTCCACCACCTGGAGAACTCCCTCACAAAACTACTCTGTTTGCTGGTCCTGTTAATGAATTTATCTTCACAACACCCCACTGGGGCAGAATGTTGATATTATCTCCATTTTACAGATAAGAAAAAGAGGCACAGAGATTAAGATCAAAATTGCCATGTGCCCACTAATTTTGGATGACCAAATTGAGACACCTTGAGCAGATTTTTAACAGCATTTATGTAGCTTGATTTCAATGAGAGTTAGGCACATTGGGATTTTCAAAAGTGACTATCTTTATCTTTAGATGCCTAAATACCTTTAAAAAATCTGCACTAAATGAGTTAGGAGTCCTGTGGGAAAAAATATGTGATCATGTAACTGAAGACGAGCTGCACCCCTCTGCTGAATTAAAGCAGCAAAGTATTTCCTAACTCTTGACCTTGTAACCTTAACTTCTTTTAATGCATTGTTTTCTTTTTAATTTAATTTCCTATGATTTTTGAAAAGCCTAATGAAAAAATATATTCCATCACACTGAATCATATTGTCCCCATAGATTATGAGGTTTGGCACCTTTAGAGCTACAGATTTCTATTACTTGAGCTAATGGAGCAATTGATTGCAATAATAAGCTAAAGGAGTAATTGTGGCACCTTAGAGACTAACCAATTTATTTGAGCATAAGCTTTTGTGAGCTACAGTGAGCTGTAGCTCACGAAAGCTTATGCTCAAATAAATTGGTTAGTCTGTAAGGTGCCACAAGTACTCCTTTTCTTTTTGCGAATACAGACTAACAGGGCTGCTACTCTGAAACCAATAATAAGCTGTTATCCTTTATGTGGATCAGCCACTAGAGGGAGATGAAAGACCCATTTTACCAGTGCATGTCACAGTTTTTTGCTGAAAGCAGAGAAATATTGAAGCTTGGGAATTCTAGGTTTGATTCTAGGTTATGGAGAGGAGTCTGCTCCAATGGACACAGATCCTTCTTTCCCTATTTCTCAGTCCCCTTCTGTCCCTATCTCCTAGCATGTACTTGACACTGTGTATCTGTGTCCCTATCTCTCCACCCTCAAGCTCATCTGCCCCATTTCTCCCTTGAAGCCTGTTTCTGCTTCCCTCTTCTCTTTCTTGTCTGGACACCAGTGGAGGAAGCATTGAGACCCTAGGAGAGACAATTTCCATTCTCTCAGTTCTGGTGCCAGGAGGAGCAATTGCAGGCAAATTCCTGCACAGCCTCTGCAGTCATGGGCTGTAACATGCGTTGCTCTGTGGGAATGGATTATGCTTAATCTGATGACAGCTAGGAGCTATGTGGGGATGGAGAATGCTCAGGGGGGCTGGAATCTTTGGAGAATGTTTCCAGGCTCTAAAAAACTTCTTTTGAGCCTGTCAGCATGAGATTTTTTTTAAAAAACTCAGAACGCAGTCAAATTTATGTGGATTTTCCCAGGGACAGCATTCCTGATTTTAAACATATACACACATACAAATGGCATTCAGGGTTGTATTAAATAGTAACTTAATAGGTAAGACAAAAGAGGTAACTGCCCCCCTCTACTCAGCACTGGTGAAGCCTAAACTGGAGTACTAAGAAAGATGTGGACAAATTGGAGAGAATCCCGAGGAGAGCAACAAAAATTATAAAAGATTTAGAAAACCTCCCTGTGAAGAGAAGTTGAAAAAATTGGGCAGTTTTAGTCTAGGGCAGTAGTTCTCAACCAGAGGTCCGGGGCCCCCTGGGGGGTCATGAACAGGTTTCAGGGAGTCCTCCAAGCAGGACCGGCATTAAACTCACTGGAGCACAAGGCAGAAAGTCAAAGCCCCGCTGTGCAAAGCTGAAGCCCGGGACCCTGAGCCCTGCCACTTGGGGCTGAAGCTGAAGCCTGAGCAACTTAGCTTTGCAGGGCCCACTGTGGAATGGGGCTCCAGGCAACTGCCCTGCTTGCTACCCTCTAATGCCGGACCTGACTTTTATATGCAGAAAATCAGTTGTGGTGGCACAGTTGGGCCATGGAGTTTTTATAGCACATTAAGGGGGGCCTCGGAAAGAAAAAGGTTGAGAACCCATGGTCTATGGCATTGGTTTTCAAACTGTGGGCAGGCCTCCCGGGGAAGGGAGTGCAATGACATCAGAAGATTAGTGAGCAGCAAGGAGTCAGCTGCATCCTGTGGGCCCTGCCTGGTGATGATGTTAGGAAGCTGCTGCTATTGCCTAACTGGAAATTTTACACTGGTTTGTGTGTTGGGGGGCAGGGGAGGGCGCTTAAATTCAGATTAGGCAGGCAGCATGCACACTGCACAGGCATCACATTTGGTGGGAGGGATAGGGGTCGCTGTAGCTGTAGCCTCAGGCTGTCAGAAAGCAGCAGTGCAGAGGAGGTGGAGCGTCCCATCCAGCTGCAAGTGCTTTTACTCCACTTAGCAACAGGTGGACGCAGCTGAGCAGCTGGTACCTACTCCTGACAGGTGTGCACATGGAGGAAGTAAGTGAATAAGAGATGTCCCTGTCTCCCACCTCTCACAGGCACCCAGCACCAACCCCATACCTTCCTCAGGCACCCTCTACTCCCTGCATCCTCCCAGACACCCACAAACCACTATCCCCTGCCTCCTGCTCTCCCAGGTATTGCCACTTTAGCTGGCTGGGCTATGTCTCTTCGGTTTCCCATATTGGTGGGGCAGGAGGGGTACACATGGAATATAAATCTTTGCCAGGGGTGGGGAGGCACACAGCAAAAAAAAGTTTCAGAATCTCTGGTTTAGAGAAGAGAAGGCTGAGGGGAGCCATGATAAATCTTCAAATACGTACAAAGTTGTTATAAAGAGGCTGGTCATCAGTTGTTCACCAAATGTATAGAACAGCGGTAATTTGCTTAGTTTGCAGCAAAGATTATTTACATTATATTAGGAAAACCTTCCATCTGTAAGGACAGTTAAGCTCCAGAACAGGTTACCTGCAGATGTTGTAATAAACCTCAGACATGTCTCTTTCTGCATGGAAGAGCATTGTAAGTATGAAACTGCTTAGTAGAAAAAAAATCTCTTTCTCAGACAAAAGCATAAAGGATCTAATAGTTGAAAATTGAAGGCTGACAAATTCTAGTTGAATATGGGGTGCACATTTTAACAGAAAGGAATTTGTTTACCAAGGTATGTGCTGGATTCTCAATCATGTGGACTCTTTAAATCAAGAGTCTATGTTTTTCTACAAGATATAAGCTCTAGCTCAACCAGAAATTATTGCATGAATTACTGGGTAAAATTTTATGGCCTAGTTTTTGCTGTGGCTGCTTTTTCGATTTCTTAATTATAGAGTGATCATCATAGTTTCTAGTAACCAAATACATGTCTTAAAACTAGCATAAAATATAATTAAAAATAGGGTCTGCTCTTACTATGCAACTATTTGGCTGATTATATTTAGATTTTTTTCTAATCTTCTTTTTACCTACTCTTCAACTTCTGCTATCCCCATGATAGGCTTCTATAAAACATTAGATTTTGTGCAAGAATCTGAAAACAAAAAAAATCAGAACTCATTCTGCTCTCCTCTGGTCTGTTGTTCCACCGCCCAAGATTCTGCATGTAACATGCTTTGCAGCTGGATCCTGAACTTTCCACCATTGGCACAGATAGTTTCTGTGCTCAGTTCTTGGCCTCTAATCCAGCTGCTTTGTGCTGTTTAGACACCACAGAGCAACCAGAAATCTGTTTTAAAGGGACAGAGAGACAAACTGGATGAGGTAATATCTTTTACTGAACCAATTACAGTTGGTGAGAGAGACAAGCTTTCAAGTGACACACAGCTCTTCTTCAGGGGCAGCTCAGGAATTCCCTTGACAGAGCAGAATACTCAGCTGGCATAAAACTAGCACAGATTGTTCTATGCCACGCACTCTCCCCACCCATAGCAAGTAAGGAGGGTCAGATCCAAACAGAGGGTGAGGCAGAGCACATAATTCTCCTCCCGATCCTCAGCAGCACAAGAGTCCTAGAGCAGCTGTTAGGCTGGCCTAAATTATGCTGGGCTCATGCTTCCCTCTCCACTCCTCTCAGCAATACTGAACATACACTTGGTTAAATCAAGGATTGAACACTCTGAGTTTTCTGTGAGGTTCATGAAGGAAGAGGTAGTCTTGCAGGTAGCCTGTTTACAGGCTGCTATAGACCTTAAAGAGCAGGGCCCGGACCTTGAATTGGATCCAGTTCTGAATATACTCCAATCTGAGCACGAAGCGCTTTGCACATACACCAAGTGTGCCTGTTCTCATCCTGGTATCATCACATGTCTATTCTGGGCTCTCCACCCTGGTCTTGGCTGTGTGCCTGTGCCAAGCCCTTCTCATGCCTGATCTAGACCCACTCTGTGAGGCCTATTGTCTATCCCAGCAAATAACCAGTTTGGCCTGACTGGGACTCTTGAGCTGGCCTCTCTGGTGCCATTTTCAATGTGGCAAATAGTCCCTCCCATGTCATTCCAGTCTAACACAGTCATACGTGGCTTCATATCCCAGATACAACGCAGCCCATCCAAATTGTCATAGGGTGGGACTTGGATAGATATGTAGACGGCATTGGATGTACATCCATGGGTTGCTGAACTTCCTCAAAATTGCACACACTACTCATACTACCACACTGTGGCCCCAGATGCCAAACAAAAGATGGGTAGAAAGTACTAATGTACATAGGATGGAAAACTCCAGAGAAAAGGATTTGAACTCATAGTCTTAGCATATAACAAGCAGTATTAACACCTCTAATCCACTGTATGGTTCAGAGAGTAGTGCTCACCAAGGAGTTTCTGAGGAAACAATAACTCTCACAGATGTAAACTGTCTGTAAGCAAAGGTGCTAAAGCTATTAGCATGCAATAATTTTTGAAATAGTTCTAGACTGGTTCTTGGTAACATTCAATAGCTAATGTCAGGGGTAGTCCATGCTATAAATAGGTCAGACCCTTAGATTTTCTATAGCTTTGCCTCTAAAATGTTATAACCATCTCATTTTAGGGAGGGCTGTGTCTCAGGAATCCCTTAACCAAACGATCCCACATTTGCACCACAAACTCTATTCCAGTCCTTGTTGCGGCATACCAAATTGCAAGACAACCTCCATATGCACATGCATTTTAGAATTATTTGAACATTAAAAGCAGCTCCTGATGGAGGCGTGGGGGGTGGGGAAGGCATTATCTGAAGAATTCCTGGATCAAAGGACTACAAACTTGAACCATACTGTGACCTGGCCCTTATGAGGCATAACAATTTTCAGAACGTATCAGTATGCATAATAATATTAGACCACTTTGAAATACTAACACTTTTATCCAGAAATTTTGTTTTTACAGCAAAATTTTTAAAGGAAGCCCATTTACACAGTCCCTGCCTCTCTGGAGCAGAACACAAGAAGAGTGTTAACATACATTTTCAGAAAGCTACTGAGGGCAGGTCTTAATCTTCCAGTACACGGGTGTGGCTCAAGTTCAATGGCCACAGTAGGTCACCTTGAACCAACCAGTAACTCTGATAGCATGCTGTCTGCAAACACTCTGGTTTACTACAGGGTCTCAGTCCAGATGCTCTGGCATAGTGCCAAAGTGTGATATACACTGTAGATCCAATCTTTTCCCTGAAAAACTTTTAAAATATTTTTTTTCTTAAAAGGACTCTGGGTGCCAGCTACTAACTGAAATCAAATCCAGCTAGGTATTATTGGTGTGGGGAAAATCAGTGCCATAGTCTGAGGCCCAGGTTTGTGCAAAAAATTGATGATTGTAAAAAATTGATGTTAGTGATAGTGATACAGCATTCAGGCCTGTATATTTGTCTGAGATGGAATTTGGGGTTTTGTTTACCCATTTTACTTTTGATATTCTTATATCCTTTCTGACGTGTGAACAAAGAATAAAGACAGGGTGTGTTGCTTCTGCCTAGCCAAATGCAGTTTTTAGTATAATGAGAAAAAATGAGGATTAGAGTCAAAGTGTTGCTGGATATGGTGGGAGTTTGATATATGAATGTACAACTCCTTTTCCGAGATAAGGTCAAGCAACCAGTTGGGAGGGGCAAGGGGGATGGGAGGGAAAAACATTAAAAAACAAGAAAAAGCTGGCCTTGGCCAGGACACAAACTCACTCTCTACTCCTCCAATGGGGTACAAAAGAGGTGGTACCAAAGCTCCCAGACTCACGACCACCCAAAACAGAATATGTTTATAAATTTTAAGGGGTGGTGCCAAGGATGTGCACTGCAGGTATAATTGAGCCTGCTAAGAAAGAGGAGGGGAAACGGGAGAAAGCTCTGCAGGTGTACAGAGCTGTGGATTATGCTTGCTTGGTAATCCCAATAAACATCATATTGCCTGCACTTTGGTCTTTGGTCTTCTGCTTTCTGTCTGCATAACAAGAACCAAGGGAGGGCAAGTGGGAGCCCTAACAATTGAAATAATATTTTCTGGGGGCGGTATCTCAGGAATCTCTTGTTCAAATGACCTCACATTTGGACCACTATCCTGAAACCAAGGAGATATAGTAAATTACAAGGCAATCTGAGTATGCATGTGGATTTTGGAGCACTTAGAAAAATTGGCTGTTAAACAGTAAACTATTCTCAACTTTAACTCTAGAGGTGCTACACCCCACTATCATAATTTGTATTTATTCTGACATCATAGATATACCATGTATCAGTCCAAAGCTAATCAAAACCTCTAAGCTGTAAACCCCTGGAAATGTGTTATATACCTTCAACAGTAGTTTTCCCTCAGCCACTCTCAGAATCATGCCCTTGAAGTGCAGTTTGTTAGATCAGTTTCTGTGTTCAAAAATACATACTACATATGAAAATATATTTAATATATTTAAAAATTAATGTGAAATTAAACTATATTTATAGTATTTAGTAACAATGAAATCTGTCTGTCCCCTTACTAGATAACTTATCTTAAGACACTGCCTCAAAATATCTGAGTACATAATGGCATCACTTTTATTTGAAAACCACCTCCATCAAGCAAGTGATTTTTATCAGACTATTGAGTGTTTGCTTAATACAGGTTACTGTGTATATGTTACTGCAATATATGTGTTAAGTAAGAAATTGCATTTATATTATTTCTAATATACCATGCATTTTAATATGAAAAACAGAACATTTTTGTACTGTTACCTATAAGCAATATATCTGATCAAGATATATACCAAAATATATACCAAAATAGATATACTTAGAAAGCTAATTAAAAACTTACCTCCTCCATGGCTCTGGCAGAGATAAGGAAATCGCCATACATTTCCTAATCCCACACAAAACCCTATACAGGTTAGCATGTACTGAGCCTTGTTATCCCATTTTGGTCTCGTATCAGCCTCTTCTTTCTCAGTGGTTTCAAGTTCTGCGTGGGAAGGTATCCTATTGTCCAGGCCTGGGTTGGGCAGCTGAAGCTTCACCATTCTGGCTGAAATTACTGCCCTAGAAAAGATTTCAGGGAACAAGTAGCTGGTTATAGGTCTGAATAAAATGGGAGCATTTAATGCTGGCTTCAGCTATATATAGTGAACCTTTGGCACTAAACTTGAAAGTTCAGACGAGTGACAAAAAGAAGCGTCAGCAAATCATTTCATTAACCAAGTCAGCTCTGATACTTATTAATGCCTTATCTGCCAAGGCTCCATTGAACACTTTGTTCTGTTAGTACAAAACATCATTACCAGTTACTGCCATTCAAGGGGTAATCTGCCCTAAAAATTCTAATCACCTAACAGATTGTGAAATACTCCTTGCCACTCCTCCTATGCAAAGTCAGTTGTAATACACATTTAGCACTATCAGCTATAGAGTAAAACTATTCCAGTAAATTCAGAACTAATAAGTGGGTTCCAGACTTCTTCCAGAAAAATAAATTTTATGAAAGTCTGTGTCATGCATAAGTTCCCATAGAACACTTATAAAACCTTAGTTGTACCTCTAAATCCCAGTAAGGAGGATTTTTACTGATACATTTACCTCTTATTTGGCTGGATAATATCACTGAACAATGTGACCAGAAAGGAAGGAGAGGCACAGTGATTTTAAAACCCATAGCCTTCAGTTTCATAAGTGTTCACATCTAATCATCACAAGATAAAGTCTCAAGAAAGGAGATGCCTTTTTATTAATAGGCTTAAAGTCATAATGATTAGCCTTATTTATGATTCTATAGCAGATTGTTCAATGTTAAAAAAGAAACACTTGTCAACAAGTATGACAGTTGCCACCGTTTTTTTTCTTATTCTCTTTAGGAGTGAAACTGTGGTATCCCAGTTACTATTGTGGGTAACTGTTTTCAAATGCTATGTTTCTAATGACAAACACTATTGTATACTAATATAAAATTAACACACTGTACATATATGTTAAGTAAAATTTGCATTTTATTTTGTACTAAGGTCCACAGATTCATTATGATAGCTTTTCAGGCTATCAGTCAATTGTGAGAAGGAAGTGATATGGCCCAGCCCCTAAGAACCCAGCTTGTTCTATTTCAGCTTCCCACTTCCTCCTTGTCCTTGGAGGGACGATGTTACTTGTTCTCCCCTAACCCCTGGGCTTCGGGAGCTGCAGCACTTTAAGCAGGGCTCTTTTGCGCAGCAGCGCTTTAAAGGACCCTGCTTAAAGTGCTGCCGTGGCAGCGCTTTAAGGTCTCTGCCCCTTTTGCAACCTCCCTCGGCGGCAGCCCTGCCAGTAGGGACCCGGCAAGGCCGCCAATAGGGAGGCGCAAAAAGAGCAGCTATGTTAAAGCAGGGTCCTTTAAAGCGCTGCCACAGCAGCGCTTTAAAGTCAGCTGTACAGGCCGCTACAGGCGGCCACTTTTTTACTGGTGTGCTGTACCGGCCCATACCGCCTTCCTTTCACCCCTGCCCCATGCTCAAAGCAGGACCAACCCCAATTAAATTATCCCAGCCAGGGCTTTGTCAAGCGGGGCATTAAAAAACTCTAAGCATGGAGATTCCACTACCTCTCTAAGTAACCCATTCCAGGGCTTCACAACCCTCCTAGTGAAATCATTTTTCTTAATATCCAACCTAGACCTCCCCCACTGCAACTTGAGACCATTGCTCCTTGTTCTGTCATCTGCTACCACCGAGAACAGCCTAGCTCCATCCTCTTTGGAACCATTAACATCTTAATCACCTTTTACAAAACCTTTTAAAATCCTGCTGTGCTCCTGGTTCAAAATGATCCCACCGCTCTGTCACCATGTCAAGGTTCCTTCCCCACTCTGAACTCTAGGGTACAGATGTGGAGACCTGCATGAAAGACCCCCTTATTCTTATCAGCTTATTCTTACCAGCTTAAGTTAAAAACTTCCCCAAGGTACAAACTTTGTCTTGTCCTTGAACTGTATGCTGCTACCACCAAGCGATTTAAACAAAGAAGAGGGAAAGAGACCACTTGGAGACGTCTTCCCGCAAAATATCCCCCCAAGCCCTACACCCCCTTTCCTGGAGAAGGCTTGATAATATCCTCACCAATTGGTACAGGTGAACACAGACCAAAACTCTTGGATCTTAAGGGTAATGAAAAATCAATCAGGTTCTTAGAAGAAGAATTTTATTTAAAGAAAAGGTAAAAGAATCACCTCTGTAAAATCAGGATGGTAAATACTTTACAGGTAATCAGATTCAAAACATAGAGAATCCCTCTTGGCAAAACATTAAGTTACAAAAAGACAGAAAAACAGGAATACACATTACTTCCAGCACAGTGAATTTTACAAGCCAAAAAACAAAAGGAAATCTAACGCATTTTCTAGCTAGATTACTTAGTAACTTTACAGGAGTTGGAAGGCTTGCATCCTTGATCTGTTCCCAGCAAAGGTATCATACAGACAGACAGACAAAAGCCTTTTTCTCCCCCCTCATTGGTTATTTTAGGTCAGGTGCCAGCGAGGTTACCTTAGCTTCTTAACCCTTTACAGGTGAAAGGATTTTGCCTCTGGCCAGGAGGGATTTTATAGCACTGTATACAGAAAGGTGGTTACTCTTCCCTTTATATTTATGACATCCCCCGTCACTCTTTCTTTTGCAGACTAAATAAGCCCAGTTCCCTCGGCCTCTCTTCATAAGTCATGTGTCCAGCCCCCTAATAATTTTCGTTGCCCTCCGCTGGACTCTCTCCAATTTGTCCACATCCTTTCTGTAGCAGGGGGCCCAAAACTGGACGCAGTACTCAAGACGTGGCCTCACCAGTGATGAATAGAGTGGAATAATACTTCCCTCAATCTGCTGGCAATAGTCCTACTAATGCAGCCCAATATGCCATTAGCCTTCTTGGCAACAAGGGCACACTGTTGATTCTTATCCAGCTTCTCATCCACTGTAATCCACAGGTCCTTTTATACAGAACGGCCACTGAGCTAGTCAGTCCCCAGCCTGTAGCAGTGCATGGGATTCTTCTGTCTTAAGTGCATTTGTCCTTGCTGAACCTCATCAGATTTCTTTTGGCCCAATCCTCCAGTTTATCTAGGTCACTCTGGACCCTATCCCTACTCTCCAGCATTTCTACCTCTCCCCACAGCTTTCTGTCATCCACAAATTTACTGAGGGATATGTCTACACTATGAAATTAGGTTGATCTTATAGAAGTCGATTTTTAGAAATCGATTGTATACAGTCGATTGCCTATATCCACACTGAGTGCATTAAGTCGGCGGAGTGTGTCCTCACTACCATGGCTAGCATCAACTTAGGGAGTGATACACAGTGGGTAGCTATCCCACAGGTCCCACAATCTCCATCGCTCATTGGAATTCTGGGTTAAGCTCCCAATGCCTGATGGGGCAAAAACATTTTCATGGGTGGTTTTGGGTACATGTCATTAATCGCCCCTCCCTCAGTGAAAGTAATGTCAGAAAATAGTTTCACGCCTTTTTTCCATGCAGATGCCATACCACAGCAAGCATGGAGCCCACTCAGCTCAGCTCACCATCACTGCTGCAGTTGTGTCCTAGGTGCTACTGTCCGCAGACGGTGCAGTAGGGCTGCTAACTGTCATCATCCACTGCTTCTGCTGCAACTCTGCTCTCCTGCAGATGCCATACCACGGCAAGCATGGAGCCTGCTCAGCTTACCATCACCGCTGCTGTTGTGAGCATTGTAAACACCTCACGCATTATCCTGGAGTATATGCAGAACTGGGCTAAGAGGAGGATTTTGATGAGGACATGGACACAGATGTTCCTGAAAGCACGGGCTGTGGCAATTGGAACATCATGGCAGCAGTGGGGCTGGTTGATACAGTGAAACACCGATTCTGGGCCCGGCAAACAAGCACAGACTGGTGGGACCGCATAGTGTTGCAGGTATGGGACGATTCCCAGTGGCTGTGAAACTTTTGCATGCGTAAGGCCACTTTCCTGGAACTCTGTGAGTTGTTTTCTCCCCCCTGAAGCACAGGAATACCAAGATGAGAGCTGCCCTGACAGTTGAGAAGTGAGTGGCAACAGCCCTGTGGAAGCTTGAAATGCCTGACTGCTACAGGTCAGTCAGGAATCAATTTGGAGTGGGCAAGTCTAGTATGCGGGCTGCTGTGATCCAAGTAGCCAATGCAATCATTGACATTCTGTTAGCAAGGGTAGTGACTCTGGGAAATGTGCAGGTGATACTGGATGGCTTTGCTGCAATGGGGTTCCCTAACTGTGGTAGGGAGATAGACGAAATGCATATCCCCATCTTGGCACTGGACCACCTTGCCAACCAGTACATACACCGTAAGGGGTACTTCTCAATGGTGCTGCAAACACCGGTGGATCACAAGGGACATTTCACCAACATCAGTGTGGGATGGCCTGGAAAGGTGAATGACGCTCGCATATTTAGGAACTCCACGCTGTTCAAGCTGCTGCAAGAAGGGACTTACTTCCCAGACCAGAAAATTACCACTGGGGATGTTGAAATGCCAATAGTTATCCTCGGGGACCCAGCCTACCCCTTGCTCCCCTGGCTCATGAAGCCTTACAGAGGCACCCTGGACAGTAGTAAGGAGCAGTTCAACTATAGGCTTAGCAAGTGCAGAATGGTGGTAGAATGTGCCTTTGGACGTTTAAAAGCTCACTGGCACTGTTTTCTGACTAGGTCAGACCTCAGTGCAACCAACATTCCCATTGTTATTGCTGCTTGCTGTGTGCTCCATAATATCTGTGAGAGTAAGGGGGAGACATTTACGGTGGAGTGGGAGGTTGAGGCAAATCGCCTGGCGTCCAATTTTGAGCAGCCCGACACCAGGGTGATTAGAAGAGCACAGCAAGGTGCTCTGTACATCAGGGAGGCTTTGAAAACCAGTTTCATGACTGGCCCGGCTTCGGTGTGACAGTTCTGTGTGTTTCTTCTTGATGCAGACCTGCTCCCTTTGTTGATTTTAATTCCCTGTAAGTCAACCACCCTCCCCCCTTCAAAATAAAGTAACTATTGTTTTGAAACCATGCATTCTTTCTTTATTAATTAAAAAAAAGAGAGAGAGAGATAGCAGACAAGGTAGCTGGGGTGGGTGGGGGAGGAGGGGAGGACAAGGCCACATTATTTATTGTAGCCACACTAAAAATCAAACTGTTTGAATGACAGCCTTCAGTTGCTTGGGCCAGCCTCTGGAGTGGAATGGCTGGGAGCCTGTAGCCTCTCCACCCGCGTTCTTGGGCATCTGGGTGAGGAGGCTATGGAACATGGGGAGGAGGGTAGGCAGTTATACAGTGGAGGCAGTGGAGGTCTGTGCTCTTGTTGGCTTTCCTGCAGCGCCAACAGATGCTTCATCATGTCCGTTTGCTCCCCCTTAGACTCAGCCTCATGTCCTGCCTCCGCTCTTTGCACTCACTTAATTTTTTTCTTGGCCTCTGCCACTGAATGCCTCCATGCATTAAGCTGTGCCCTATCAGCAAGGGAGGACTGCATGAGCTCGGAAAACATGTCATTGCGAGTGCATTTTTTTTCGCCTTCTAATCTGCGATAACTTCAGGGACGGAGATGATAGGGGGAGTGTAGAAACATTTGCACCTGGGGGAAGATAAAAAGGGAGACTAAAATTGAGTTGGCTTCTTACGCCTTCATAACATGTGGGAATGTTTTCAAACTGCAGCATCCCCCTTTCCCAGAGCAAGCAATGGGTTGGGTTTCACATTTAAAAGAGGAGGCTGCAGTATTTGGGTAGATGTGCAGCAAACACCTACCCCCACCCCACCAAGTGGCTATTCTGTGGGATGATCCCTTTTAGCCAAGCGTAAACAGACCAGCGTGAATGGGGTCCTTTTACTGTTCCCTTACAAAAATTCCCCTATTTCAACCACGTGACCATGAACACTATTGGTTTTAAACCCTGTATTGTAATTACAAATGTGCACTCACCAGAGGTGCCTTCTCCAGCTTCAGGGTCAGGGATCCTGCCTTGGGAGGGTATTGGCTCCAGGGTGATGAAAAGGTCCTGGATGCTGGGGAGAACAGATTCACCACTTGCCTGCCGTGCATTCTTCTCCTCTTCATCCTCCTCCTCTTCCTCATCCACAAAATCCTCCTCCGTGTGGAGTGAGACTCCCCCCTTGCAGGTGTCCACAGACAGTGGTGGGATAGTGGTAGGGTCCCCCCCTAGAATGGCATGCAGCTGTTCATAGAAGCGGCATGTATGGGGCTCTGAGCCAGAGCAATCGTTTGCCTCCTTTGTCCTTTGTCCTTTAGGTTTGCCTGAGCTCCTTAACTTTCACGCCACATGGCACTGCTGTGTGTCTCTGGGGTAGCCTGTGTCCAACATGCCCTGTGAGATTTTAGCAAACATATTTGCATTTCTTCTTTTGGATCGGAGTTCTGCCTGTACAGATTCTTCTCCCCATCCATCAATCAGATCCAGTGTCTCCCTTTTGGTCCATGCTGGAGCTCGTTTGCAATTCTGGGACTGCATGGTCATCTGTGCTGCTGAGCTCACTACGCTGAGCAAACAGGAAATGAAATTCAAAAGTTCCCAGGGTTTTTCCTGTGTACCTAGCTAGTGCATCAGAGTTGAAAGTGCTGTCCAGAGTTGTCACAATGGAGCGCTCTGGGGTAGCTCCCGGAGGCCAATACCATCGATTTCTGTCCACACTACCCCAAATTCAACTCAGCAAGGTCAATTTTAGCACTACTCCCCTCACCAGGGAGGACTACAGAAGTTGATTTTAAGAGCCCTTTAGGTCAAGGGAATGGGGTTGGTTGTGTGGACGCGTTCATTTTTAAATCGGCCTAACCCTAAATTCAACCTAACCCTGTAGTGTAGACCGGGCCTGAGGGTGCAATCCATCCCATCATCCAGATCATTCATGAAGATGTTGAACAAAACTGGCCCCAAGACCGACCCCTGGGGCACTCCACTACATCCTGGCTGCCAACTAGACATCAAGCCGTTGATCACTATCCATTTAGCTCGATGATCTAGCCAGCTTTCTATCCACCTTATAGTCCATTCATCCAATCCATATATCTTTAACTTGCTTGCAAGAATACTGTGGGAGACTGTTTCAAAAGCTTTGCTAAAGTTAAGATATATCACGTCCATTGCTTTCCCCATATCCACAAAACCAGTTATCTCATCATAGAAGGCACTCAGGTTGGTCAGGTATGACTTGTCCTTGGTGAATCCTGATCACCTTCCTCTCCTACAAGTGCTTCAAAGTGGATTCTTTGACGACCCACTCCATGATTTTTCCAGGGACTGAGGTGAGGCTGACTGGTCCGTAGTTCCCCGGATTCTCCATCTCCCTTTCTAAAAGATGGGCACTATATTTGCCTTTTTCCAATCATCCAGGACCTCCCCTGATTGCCACAAGTTTTCACAGACAAGGTCAGTTCTTCACAGACAAGGTCAGCTACCAGACTGCTACACTGGGCAGCACAGTATGGGGAGGAGGTGAGCAGCCCTCAGTGGTGAAAGAACAGGTTAAGGGAGATACAACTGCTGTCTATAAATACATCAGAAGGATAAATACCTGGGAGAAAGAGGAATTATTTAAGTAAAGCACCAATTTGGACTCCAAGAAAAATGGATTTCAACTGGCCATCAACAAGTTTAGGCTTGATATTAGGCGGAGATTTCTAACCATCAGAGGAGTGAAGGTCTGGAGCAGCATAGACATAGTCATAGACTATTTAGCAGCATAGACAAGTCATAGGCTTGACTAGACATAGTCATAGTCAAGGCCCATCAGTGATACAACTGACCCATTGAGAAAAGGCAGATACACCTTGTGATTCAGCAAAGCATGCAGGGACATGCGTATGGACAGAACCCTAAGGCTTTCAAGTCATGGCTGGGCAGCTTGTATCTGAGACAAAGGAAGCACAAGCCACATGGCAGAGGATATAAAAGGCCCTGGAAACCCCTCCATTTTGTCTTCAATCCTGCTTCTTACTTCTGGAGGAAATTTGCTACAAACTGAAGCTCTGAACAAAGGACTGAATGACCCATCTCAGCTGTGGATGCACTCCAGAGACTTGATTTGAACCTGCAGTTTATTCCATTACTGCTACAAGCCTGAACTAAGAACTTTGCCATTACTGTATGTAATTGATTCCATTTAACCAATTTTAGCTCTCATCTATATTTCTTTCTTTTTATGAATAAATCTTTAGATTTTTAGATGCTAAAGGACGGGCAGCAGCATGCTTTGTGGGTAAGATCTAAATGGTATATTGACCTGGGTCTGGGACTTGGTCCTTTGGGATAGGGAGAACTTTTTTTCTTTTACTGCGGTATTGTTTTTCATAACCATTCATCCCCATAACGAGTGGTGATACTGGGAAACTGGAGTGTCTTGTATGACTTATGATTAGCCAGTGGGGTAAAACCAAAGTCCTCTCTGTCTGGTTGGTTTGGTGTGCCTTAAAAGTGGAGAAACCCCAGCCTTGGGCTGTAACTGCCCTGCTCTAAGCAATTTGTCCTGAATAGGTACTCTCAGTTGTGTCCCGCCAAAGTCAGCATCGTTACAGCCCCTAATCCCTGCACCCCCTTCACTCCTAACCCCTGCATTCCCCTCCTGCACCCACATGGGGAAACTGACCTGGATGCACAAAGAAGCTGTCATTGCTGCTCGCTCCCACCCCCACAACTGCTGGTCCTCTGCCCCACACACCTCTAGGGGTCTGTGAGGGGGGAGTGAGGAGCAACATCTGGGCTCCCTGCATCCAGGTCAGCCCTGGTGTGTGTGTTGTGGGGGGAGGGGGAAGGGTGGGAAACTGTGTGTGTGTGTGTGTGTAAAACAGCTAACAAAAGCCAAAGCTGGCCAAAACACCAGCCATGTGCTGCTTCCCACTAAAAGGGAACCATCACACTATCTCATAGTCCCACAGTATTCTTGTCAGCAAGTTAAAGAAGTATGGGCTGGATGAATGCACTATAAGGTGGGTAGAAAGTTGGCTAGATTGTCGGGCTCAACGGGTAGTGATCAATGGCTCCATGTCTAGTTGGCAGCTGGTGTCAAGTGGAGTGCCCCAGGGGTCGGTCCTGGGGCCGGTTTTGTTCAATATCTTCATAAATGATCTGGAGGATGGTGTGGATTGCACTCTCAGCAAATTTGCGGATGATACTAAACTGGGAGGAGTGGTAGATATGCTGGAGGGCAGGGATAGGATGCAGAGGGACCTAGACAAATTGGAGGATTGGGCCAAAAGAAATCTGATGAGGTTCAATAAGGATAAGTGCAGGGTCCTGCACTTAGGACGGAAGAACCCAATGCACAGCTACAGACTAGGGACCGAATGGCTAGGCAGCAGTTCTGCGGAAAAGGACTTGGGGTGACAGTGGACGAGAAGCTGGATATGAGTCAGCAGTGTGCCTTTGTTGCCAAGAAGGCCAATGGCATTTTGGGATGTATAAGTAGGGGCATAGCGAGCAGATCGAGGGACGTGATCGTTCCCCTCTATTCGACATTGGTGAGGCCTCATCTGGAGTACTGTGTCCAGTTTTGGGCCCCACACTACAAGAAGGATATGGATAAATTGGAGAGAGTCCAGCGAAGGGCAACAAAAATGATTAGGGGTCTGGAACACATGACTTATGAGGAGAGGCTGAGGGAACTGGGATTGTTTAGTCTGCAGAAGAGAAGAATGAGGGGGGATTTGATAGCTGCTTTCAACTACCTGAGAGGTAGTTCCAGAGAGGATGGTTCTAGACTATTCTCAGTGGTGGAAGAGGACAGGACAAGGAGTAATGGTCTCAAGTTGCAGTGGGGGAGGTTTAGGTTGGATATTAGGAAGAACTTTTTCACTAAGAGGGTGGTGAAACACTGGAATGCGTTACCTAGGGAGGTGGTAGAATCTCCTTCCTTAGAAGTTTTTAAGGTCAGGCTTGACAAAGCCCTGGCTGGGATGATTTAATTGGGGATGGGTCCTGTTTTGAGCAGGGGGTTGGACTAGATGACCTCCTGAGGTCCCTTCCAACCCTGATATTCTATGATTCTATGATTCATCCTTCACATATCTCATATGAGCTACCAAGGCTTGAATTAAATTTTTGTATGAAATTGGGGTAAATATAAAAACTGTTTAAAATGTTTTAAAAAATAAAAAATATGAAAAACTTTAATACAGTATTAACAGTATCATTATTCATACTAGTCTTGCTAGTCCTTCCCCACAGGCAGACAGGCACAGAGATTAGGATCGGGACCAGCTGTGCCAACCCTCCAATTTGGGCCAGACCCAAATCCCTCCCCAGACCAGGGGTGCTGGTGGTAGGATGGGGCAGGAGGAACTGGGGGAGGTCCAGTTTCCCCCAGGAGCACTGGTGAGGGAATGGGGCAAAGGGACTCCAGTTGATCCACGGGGCCAGGGCCAGGGCCAACTGGGCTTACCTGGAGCAAGGAGCACCCACTGGTTGGAGTGCCTGTACACTGGGTGCCAGTGCCGCCACCTGCCCAGCGTGGTCCGGGACTCCCACATTAGAATAATGGCAGGGCTGGGGCGAGGGCTGGGGTGAGCTGGTGGCCAACTGTCTGAGAGGAGCCAGTGGGAGTTGGGAGGGGCCAGGGGGAAGGCAGCCCTGGGCCCGCCAGCCAAGAGGAGCGGGGAGAGGGGCTGGGCCAGGTGGAGGGGAACCAGCGCCGTGGCCACTTGGCAGCAGCGCACAAGTGGAGCACTGGACCTGGCCAGCGCACAGCCCCTTCTTTGGCGGGCCGTCCTAGGCAGCCACCCCAGCCACCCACCCCAGAGGCCGGCCCTAACTACCACACACACTGTACCAATGGCCAGGGACAACTGCAGTCCCTGCACTCATGAGAAAACAGGCACTGATAACTCTCTGAGCCCTTGGAGTAGAAATTGTCCCTGAGGTATGTGGAGGAAGTAGCTCATGCCCTTTGTACCAGCTCATTGGCAGGAAGGCGATACTGGCAGTAGATGACTGTGCCTAATCAGGTAAGGAATTTGTGTGAAACCAAGAAGAAACAGCTGAAATGTCTGTACACCAATGCAAGTAACCTTGGTAACAAAATGGAGGAACTAGAACTACTGGTATAAACTGTTCTGAAAGGACAGACGGATTCTATGAACCATCAGAGGAGTGAAGCTCTGAAACAGCCTTCCAAGGGGAGCAGTGGGGGCAAAATCTTAATTGGCTTCAAGACTGAGTTTGATGAGTTTACGGAGGGGATGGTATGATGAGTTGGCTTATAATGCCATGTAGCCAAGCTGTACTGCTAGCAGCAAATATCCTATGTCTGGATTTGGAACTCTAGATGGGGTGGCTTCTGAGCTACTGCAGAGAATTCTTTCCAAAGTGTCTGGCTGGTGGTTCTTGTCCACGTGCTCAGGGTCCCGCTGACCACCATATTTGGCATTGGGAATGAATTTTCACCTGGGTCAGATTGACAGAGACCCTGGGAGTTTTTCACTTTCCTCTGCAGCATGGGACAAAGGTCACCTGCAGGTTTCAACTAGAGTAAATGGTGGATTCTCTGTAACTTGGAGTCTTTAAATCATAATTTGAGGACTTCAGTGCAGGGCTGGTGTAACCACTAGGTGAACTATGTGGCCGCCTAGGGGGCCAAGATTTGGGGGCACCAAAAAGCAGCGCCCCAAATTTTTTTTTTACACTATTGCTGGAAAACGAATAAAGAAAAGAGAAACGTCATTGAACTTGCATTTTAATGATTATGCAGTATTCATTTTTGAAAGTTTATAATAAGCAATGCTCCGGGGGAGGGGAGAGGGAGGAAGGGCGCAAGGTGGAAGTTTTGCCTAGGGCGCAAAATATCCTTGCACCGGCCCTGCTTCAGAGACTTAGCCACGGGTTATGGGTCTATTACAGGCGTGTGTGGGTGAAGTTTTATTGCCTGCAATGTGAAAGAGGTCAGACTAAATGATCATGATCGTCCCTTCTGCCCTTAATGTCGGGCGTTGGGGGGAAGAGGAGCAGGTTGCACCATCCCAAGGAGGAGATTAGGAAGTGATTCTATATTCTGAGGAACAATCCACCCCCATGTTTCTTCTGGGCAAAACATCTTTCTATTTGTGCAGCATCCCCAATGTGGTACCTGAGTTTGAAAACTTCTCTCTCCAGCCTGCTCCACTTTCTCTTATATCTACCCACAACTTCTTTTCATGTACTCTGTCCTCTCTGTATTTCCTCCATATCTTCACTGTTTCCTACATAGTTCCCTGCTCCTCCATAGCCACATCATGAAGCAGGACTTTCTCTTCCCATCTCTGTCCATCTCACTAATTCTGTTTCTTTCATCTTTTTACACTGTCTGCTTCTTTGTTCCCCTTCCCACCATGTATATTTTCCCCAATACATTTGTCTCTCTAGTCATTAAACTTTTCTTTCCCTTCCCACCATGACCTTCACCCTCTCTACTTCACAAATCTTACCTCTGTCCCCTCCCTTCCTTACCCTACAAAACCTTATCTGTTTTATCTTCTTCCTCTGTCCCCAACCACCCTACCATATGTCCTTTCCATACACACTCTGCCAAAGTTCCCCCATTAAGAACTGGTGTAAAGAAGTGCACTAAGCAAGTTATTTGCAGTACTACATATTCCTGGGTGCCATCGAGTGGCACATTTCATATTAGTTATTTATATACAAACAGTGTACTCTTTTAACATGTCTCTTTCCGTAATGGAGAGGGAGTAATTTTAATTAACTATATAGCCTTTAAAATTATTAGGCAACTAACTACTTTTCCATTTCATATTGTTTTATTTTATATTTGCCCTCAGGAGGCTTCTATATGGCTAAATTTTGTGGCTTTGACTCTTCCAACTCATGAAGGTCATTAGTAGGTGAACTCCCCAAAAAGTCGTCATTTTCCCAGGGCTTCCTCCACAAAGGGGTCTTAAGTAGTAAAGCCCTCTGTAGCATTCATCACCATATAAGTTTTGACATGTTTCCACACACCCTTCTTGATTTATGTCTCATCCTCTGGTCTCATTTTTGGATGTGTACACTTTAATTTCAGAATGGCCACTGCACCAATTTTATTTATTTTTATTGAGTGCACTAGGACAGTTTTGTGTGTGTTTTTTCACATTTAGAACCATTTTAAAGTTAGAGGACAAAGAATTTTTTCAGGCGGAAATAGGCTGTTTACACATTTTAAATAAAGTTTAGTAAACAGAGGAATAAAGTGTTAAAACATAAATGTGTTAAAACAAATATATTAACAGGCCTTTCTAGAGAAAAATATTTTAATGCTTTTTTTAAATAAAGGCATTAAATATTAGTAACAGAATATGTATTTTTAGAGAAAACTAAAGTAGGGTTGGGTGGTTGGGTTAAAGAAGCACAAAGTGAAAGAAGCTGTAGAAGAACTAAGAAAAGCAAACGACTTTCAGCTTGTTACAGAAAGAGAGAGAAAATAAATTCAGAGAGGCTGCAGAGAAAGTTTAAAACTAACAGGAAAGGACAAAAGCCTGTGTCAGTGACCAAGTAATAGAGAGAAGAGAAAAGCTGCCACTAGCCAAATGCCAGTAATTCCAGGCAGGGCTGGTGTCATAACCACACAGCTTAGGGTAGCCTAGAATTCCTCCTTACCTGTAAGGGGTTAAGAAGCTCAAATAACTTGCTTGGCACCTGACCAAAAGGACCAATGGGGAAAGAAGATACTTTCGACTGGGGTGGGTGGGGAGGCTTTGTTTGTGCTCTTTGTTTGTGTGTTCTCTGGGGAAGCAGAGAAGCATCAGGTCAGAAAACTCCTTCTCCTAAAATCATCCTAAAATGAGTCTCAATATTGCAAAAAGAGTAAGTAAATAAGGCAAGGCGAGTTAGATTATCTTTTGTTTTTAGCTTGTGAATTTTCCCGGTGCTAAGAGGGAGGTCTATCCTTGTTTTTTGTAACTTTAAAGTTTTGCCTAGAGGGGAATCCTCTGTGTTTTGAATCTGATTACCCTGTAAAGTTACCTTCCATCCTGATTTTACAGAGGTGCTGCTTTTACTTTTTTTCTTTATAATAAAGTTCTGTTTTTTAAGAATCTGGTTTACCTATTTGGTTGGTATATTATTCCCAAGCCTCCCCAGGAAAGGGGGTGAAGGGGTTTGGGGAGATATTTTAGGGAACAGGAACTCCAAGTGGTCCTTTTCCTGAATCTTTGTCTAACTTACTTGGTGGTGGCAGCCAGTATCCATCCAAGAACAAGGAAGGAGTTGTGCCTTGGGGAAGTTTTTAACCTAAACTGGTAGAAATAAGCTTAGGGGGTCTTTCATGCTGGTCCCCACATCTGTATCCTAGAGTTCAGCGTGGGGAGGGAACCCTGACAGCTGGCCTTAGGGAAAATGGCACCTTGGGCAAACTTTCTTTGTCACCCTTTAATTACTACTCCCTGAGCTGCGGGCAGACACTGAACAGGCAGAACGGAACTGCAGGTGTCATGCTGCTGGGAGGGTGGAGAGGGGATGCATGACAGTGCCTAGTTCTTGCCTCACAGCCCCCTTTATCCCTTCCCCCGAGGTGGGCACAGCCCTTCTGCAGCTTGCGTTGCCCACCTGTAAGGCCGGCCCTGATTCCAGGAAAGTCAAGTTTGGCTCAGCCAAGAAGCACTTCTGATTGGACTTGTCACAAAACTGCATTTTCCTGAACCAATCATAATATGCCGAGGGGTATGGCCACTGGACTGTTTAAAAACATCTCTTTAAACAAATACATGGAAAGACAAGCACTGCACATAAACACAAGTATTTGGAGAAATACTCCAGCCTTTTAAAAATAGTGTTATCTTGCTTTTTAAAGTATTGCCTAAAGCAGTGGTTCTCAAACTTTTTTACTGGTGACCCCTTTTCACATAGCAAGCCTTTGAGTGCGAACCCCCTTTTAAATTAAAAACATTTTAATGTCTTTAACACCATTATAAACACTGGAGGCAAAGCGGGGTTGGGGTGGAGGTTGACAGCTCGCGACCCTCCCCCCCCGTAATAACCTCATGACCCCCTGAGGGGTCCTGACCCCCAGTTTGACAACCCATGGCCTAAAGGAAAACTGCTCTACAAACATATTGCTTACAAACTCTTTAAAAAAAGCTTAAGATTTATTTTTTATTTTTATTTTTTTAAAACACACTTTATACAAAATATACACACTGGCTAACTTAAATTAAAAGCTAGCTCTTGTAAAAAAAGTTGTTTTACCAGAGATAAGAAACCTATCATGTTATTTCTCCCCTACACCTCTTTTTCTTCCCTAACTTTTAAAAAAACTAAATGCTACTAAATCAAATAAAGTTTTAATAAATACACTAGCCTATTAAAAATAGTGTTAGCTTTCTTTTTCAAGTTTTGCCTAAAGGAAAACTGCTCTGAAAAGTTCTTATGTATAAACTGTGAAGAAAGCTTTAGATTTATACACTTTATACAAAACTTAAAAGAAAAACTAGATTACATAAAACAATTAACATTTTTTCACCAGACATAAGGCAGCCATTTCTCCCTCCTCTTTCCTAACTTTTTTTTTTAATCTAAATTCTGGTACATGAAATAAAGTTTTAGCAAATAAACTTGCCTCACAGCCCCCTTTATCCCCTCCTCCCAGGTGGGGACAGCCCTTCTGCAGCTTACGTAGCCCAGCTGTAAGGCCAGCCCTGATTTTAACATTTTAACATGAGAAAACAGAATTGGTCACTTTTGACTGAGATGAAAAACCCAGTAACATAACAAAAAGACCTGTCTTTACAATCTAAGGGATGTTTTGAAGAGATTCAATTAAACATTTTCATTTAAGATAGAATTCTCTATTATAAATAACACACATTTACAGATGTGTTTCATTAACAAATTAGAATTTAAAAAGACCAAAGCTGTGTGTCAGCATGAAGATTAAGTAACTGTTGTAAGGAGAAAGATGAGCATATTGCATATTTTTATTAGAAATAAAGCTATGGTTTTAAACACGACACTAATAAATCAGTATTTTGCAATAACGAGGCACCCCTTTATCATATAACTATACTTTTGTAACTGCATGAAGAAGGGAGATAAAAATTGGACCCTTTCACCTTTGTTATCTGAAGAAACCTATCCCACACACTATTTACAAGAAAATATTTTTAAATCAAAATTAAATAAAATGACAATTGAAATAAAGTGATTAAAAGATATACTATTATACATTTTTAAAATAATTTAAGCATGTTTTTACAGCTTAAAGAAATGCCAAGAGCAGGAACTTGGTAAATTTACTTTAAAAATTATCAGTCCTGTGATACTATTTAAATAACATTTTTTTAAAAAAATTGGCTAAATGTCTTGCATATTAAGAAAAACCCTGTAAAATATTTTGTAATTTGTGAAGAAATAAGTTTCTGGGGAATATAACATCTCCAATGTATGTTCTAATTTTAAAAGTTACAAGTCATAGCTTTCTAAAGGATAAAGAGAGAAAAATAAGTATATGTCAATATACAAAACACATTCATAATAAAAATAAAAATTATCCAATTTTGGATTTTTAATTGCTTAAAAGACAAAGATACAAATAAGGGCTTAATATATTAAATACTCATTTACAGGCAGTTTTACAATAAAAAATAAAAGTTTAAAAGGAAACTCTACTCTTTTGTAATTGCATGAAGGACTGTTCCTATCTGAAGAAACAAATCCCCTTCTGCTTTTTTCAAAAAATTGTTAAATTTTTCAACAAAACTGTGGTTTTAAACATCACACTTAGAAGGCAGCATTTTGTAATGAAGAGGCTCTCTTTCGTTTCAAATCAATTAGGGACTTCTAGTAATTTTTTTCATTTACACATGTGCTTTTTCTGAGAAAAATGGAAAGATTTTTATGCTGTGATATGCTTTTGCTCAAGAAATTGTTTTTAGCAAAGGACTAATTAAATAAAATGAGAATTAAAATAAAGTTAGAAAATGAATTATGCACCGCTTTTTTAAATCAAATATGTGTTAACATGTTTTAAAATGGGGTTATTATCAGCATATGCCCAATGTGCCCTGCCGTTTGAGGGCATCATCATTAGTCAGGTGGAGAGCTGTTAGCCCATCATAGAAACAAGTAAGTGGGCACTCGTCGAGGATATGTAACATAGTCTGAAGCTGACCACAGCTGCATCATGGGTCATTAGAAACACCCCATTTAAAGAGATTGGCTGCACAGTTACCCTGTCCTGTTTAAAACTGGTTCAGAGATGACCACAGATGACTTAGCAGGTCAAAACATGGTGGACAGATTGTTGGGTCAATGATCAGAAAGTGATTAACGACTGTCATAGAGCTGACCATTCATTGCTCCAAGCAGTTTCCATCATGTCCTGTGGTACAATAAATTACCTTAAAGGGTGTCTAAAAGAAGAGGTCTGTGTATAAAGGCAGGTTGCTGTTCTTACAGATCTTGGCCAGCAGCATGACAGAGGCCTTCCATGATGAACATGGCTTGGTGCTATGTTACTAAATATTGGTAGCCATGGCAATGGAGTTGCCCATAAAATCCGAGTAACAATACACATAGATATGTTAATTATGGGGTTATTAAAGACATTGCAATAACAGTCTATTTTAAACTAAAAGAAAAAAAACACACACACAAGTTTTCTGGGACCCTCATATAGATTAATTTTTAACATTTTTGAGAGGTTTAGTTCCCCTTTTAGCACTATAAGTTATGAGAGAGAGAAAACTGAATGCAGAGTTGAAAAAACGTTGTTGATGTACCCCTATGTAAAATGTCTGACTCTGTATGGGACAATGAAATCGTAAGACAAAGTACTATTGTGTGTATGACATGTGTTTTATACAAGTGGAGTGTTTAAAATAAAAAAAAATCAATTTCTAAATAGGACGAATTTTGAATTTTCACAAGACTTACTAGAAGGATTCACAAATTTTGGTAAGATGCTTAATCTTATACAGAATTATGATTTATTTTTAAAATAAATGTTTTTAAAGATTTTTTTTGGTAATTTAGATCAAGATAGCAGTCAAATGCAACAGATAGTTGATAGTATTGGCTGTTTTGTATTGTTTCGATGAGTTTGCAACTTTGAAATAACTATTTTTAAATTAATGCTTTTCTTTTTTAATGGAGTTAGAGCAAGATGATATGCAAATTCAAAACTGATGTATTTCCTGTAATACTCAAAGCTGTAAGTGTTATTGCTATTGTTTAATATTATGCTATTGCACAAATCAAAACTAACCAGAACTTTGCATGTATTAAGACTGAGGAGGAGATTAGCAAAGAAACTTTAAAAAGCCAGAATACTTTTGAGAAAAAGGAGATACTCACAAAATTTGCCCGGTCAAGAAAGGGAAATAGACCCATTTAATACAGAACTTCAAGAAATGGCCATAGACACCCACTTCTGAAGGAGCAGAATATTCCATTCCTGATGCACCTGAGGCATTTCCTCAGGTGTATTTGAAATGCGGGAGACATTGCATAAGACCCCAAAGAGTACTTAACACTTATGAGTATTTTCAAGAATTACATTTTGCTAATTTGGACAGAACGACAGACTTCACTCAGGCAATCATTCACAACACTATTCAAAATTTGTTAAATGATTTTAATCCCCAAATGGGCCTGAAGTTTTTGTACAGCTTCGCGTAGATGCTCTGGGGCTAAACCACCCTCTCTTTACGATAGGTGGTGCATGACTCTTGCATTTGGTGGTGGGGCGCCCCTGCTCTGCCCTGAGGCCCTACCCCCACTCACCCTCCTCGTCCCAAGATCCCGCCTGCACTCCACACCCGCTTCACTTGGAGGCCCCACCCACGCTTGATCTCTTCCCCCAAAACTCTGCCCCTGCTCAACTCTTCCTGCCCCCACTCCACCCCCTCCCCAAGGCCCACCAGCCCGCCACTCACGCCTCTCTGGGGGAAGAGGGACAGAGGCATGAGCAGCAAGCGGGGGTGCCCTCAGGGGAAAAAGTGGAGCAGGGGCAGAAAGAGGTAGAGCAGGAGCAAGGCCTCGGGGTGGAGCGTGGACTGGCCATGGTCCAGGCACCAGTGGTCCCCCCACTTCTAGGGAGCTTCCAGCGGCAGTGCTCCAAAGGCGGTGGGCTGGTATGCCTCCACATCTGGCATTTCTTGCCCCATTTGGGAAGGCTTAGCTTCCCCAAGCCTCTTATATCTACCACCCATGCTCCTTACTCAAAGGAGACATTGGGAAGAGTTAAACACTGCAGATTATTTAAATGATGCTGCCAGAATTTTGCATTATAGTTCAGAGATTGTGGGCTCTGGGATGTCAAGGCAGGTTGTCACAATTATTAGACACAGGGAAGGGAGGAGGAGGAGTTGCTACTCCCTTAAAAGTGGCAAAGAGTCCTGTGGCACCCTATAGACTAACAGACGTCTGTTAGTCTATAAGGTGCCACAGGACTCTTTGCTGCTTTTACAGATCCAAACTAACATGGCTACCCCTCTGATACTCCCTTAAAGACTATTACGTACTGTAAAATTATTTTTTTAAAAAAAGGAAGCAATTAAATCGATTTAAATGACCAGGGTAACAACCTGTGTTTTGCTGGTAGCATCCTGAACCTCTTAAAGTGAAAAACCCACACATGCCAAACTATTAAAGGGAGCCAAGCATCTCCACTAGGAGTTGTGATTTTCAGAACAAAAGATAGTCAGGTTCACCAGTATCAGCTTTTCTGGAGAGCATTTAGGCACGACTATTAAAGTAATGTATCATGAAAGAGGGAATTGGCACTTTTTTTACAACAGTGGACAGGGCATCAAAATAATGTGTGTTTTTCTACATGACAAACATTATTACAGTATCCTAAATATCAAAGCCTTCATCGGAGCACAATATTTGTCCTGCCATGACATGTACAGCTACAAACACCAGCATGCCTGTAAAGACCACTGTTATACATGTATTAGCACAGAATGCCTTGAGTGTATGGGAAAATATGAAATGTCCTAGCTGTAAACTATTTTGCAGATCCAAGGCTGTTTAGAAGGACATAGAACTCAGGCAGCAGAAAGTAGAGTTCACTGTAAAACCAGAAGTCTTTGCAATAAGTGTGGTTTCTACAATCATCATCGGCGTAAAAGCAAGAAGTGCCCCAAGTGTTATCAGAAGACAGGCATCCCAGATTTTCACAAGTATATATGTGTAATATTTACTCTCTAGAAGAGGAGGATTATGTTTTTTATGACTTTGAATGCATGCAAGAAAGAGAGTACATGTGCTAAATTATATATATGCCATGCATTGAGATAAAGAAACCAGCTGGGAATTTAATAGGAAAGAACATGTCAGCAAGTTTGTTCGAACTTTGTAAACAAGTGATTCACTTTTATTGCTCATAATGCTAAAGGTTACGACAGTTATTTCATCCTTAGGCAATTGATTTTAAAAATTGTCATCGGTACTGTGATGCAGGATGGAAAACTAATGCTCATGACAGTGGGGGACTTAGAAATCAGATTTACAGATTCTTTAAATTTTCTGCCCATGAAACTCAGCAAGTTATCAAAGGCACTGGGTTTTGAAGATGTCAAGGGGT
Organism: Caretta caretta; assembly: GCF_965140235.1. Taxonomy (NCBI): domain Eukaryota; kingdom Metazoa; phylum Chordata; order Testudines; family Cheloniidae; genus Caretta; species Caretta caretta. The sequence goes on along the minus strand of NC_134207.1, from coordinate 147,814,003 downwards.
ATTTTCCGACCCCCCTTTTTAAAAATAGAGAAAGAAATAAAAAAACCCACATCATTGAAAACCATAAATATGTGGGCCCTATGCCTGAACAGAACACATGACGCTGGGGAAAAAAGGAATTTCTGAACTGGTACCAATATAATCACAAGAATGAATTTGATCTTCAGAAAAAAACTGCACTATTACCACCAGAAAGATGTTGAAATTTTGTGAGAGCCTTGTGACTGGTTCAGAAAAGAAGTCATGAAAATGATCAAGAAGCAGGTTGTTAAAAATCCAGGGCAGGATAGGGAGGAGGTGACTAAGTATATGGACTCCTTTCCTTTCAATATACTACATTAACGTCAATATACATGGCCATGTACCAGTTTAATTTTTTAAAACCACAAACCAAAGCACTTTTGCCATAAGACAATTACCATAAGAGCAATACAGCAGTGCACAGACAATCAAGGAAGTTTTTGGAGAGTGTTGGGGACAACTTCCTCATGCAAGTGCTGAAGGAACCAACTTGGGGCCATGCTCCTCTTGAGCTCACAAAACGGGAAGAATAGGTAGGGGAAGTAGAAGTGGGTGGCAAGCTGGGCAGCAGTGATCATGAGATGGTCGAGTTCAGGATCCTAACAAAAGAAAGAAAGAAGAGCAGCAGAATATGGACCCTGGACTTCAGAAAAGCAGACTTAGACCCCCTCCGGGAACTATAGGCAGCATCCCCTGGGAGGCTAATATGGGGGGACGCTAAAGGAGTTCAGGAGAACTGACTATATTTTAAAGAAGCCTTATTGAGGGCACAGGAACAAATCATCCTGATGTGCAGAAAGAACAGCAAATATGGCAGGTGACCAGCTTGGCTTAACAGATAAATCTTTGGTGAGCTTAAACACAACAAGGAAGCATACAAGAAGTAAAAACTTGGACAGATGATTAGGGAGGAGTATAAAAATATTGCTCGAGTATGCAGGGGTGTTAATCAGGAAGGCCAAAACAACAACTGGAGTTGTAGTTAGCAAGAATCATAGAATCATAGAATATCAGGTTTGGAAGGGACCTCAGGAGGTCATCAAGTCCAACCCCCTGCTCAAAAGCAGGACCCATCCCCAATTAAATCATCCCAGCCAAGGCTTTGTCAAGCCTGACCTTAAAAACTTCTAAGGAAGGAGATTCTACCACCTCCCTAGGTAACGCATTCCAGTGTTTCACCACCCTCCTAGTGAAAAAGTTCTTCCTAATATCCAACCTAAACCTCCCCCACTGCAACTTGAGACCATTACTCCTTGTCCTGTCCTCTTCCACCACTGAGAATAGTCTAGAACCATCCTCTCTGGAACTACCTCTCAGGTAGTTGAAAGCAGCTATCAAATCCCCCCTCATTCTTCTCTTCTGCAGACTAAACAATCCCAGTTCCCTCAGCCTCCCCTCATAAGTCATGTGTTCCAGACCCCTAATCATTTTTGTTGCCCTTCGCTGGACTCTCTCCAATTTATCCATATCCTTCTTGTAGTGTGGGGACCAAAACTGGACACAGTACTCCAGATGAGGCCTCACCAATGTCGAATAGAGGGGGATGATCACGTCCCTCGATCTGCTGGCAATGCCCCTACTTATACATCCCAAAATGCCATTGGCCTTCTTGGCAACAAGGGCACACTGCTGACTCATATCCAGCTTCTCGTCCACTGTTACCCCTAGGTCCTTTTCCGCAGAACTGCTGCCTAGCCATTCGGTCCCTAGTCTGTAGCTGTGCATTGGGTTCTTCCGTCCTAAGTGCAGGACCCTGCACTTATCCTTATTGAACCTCATCAGATTTCTTTTGGCCCAATCCTCCAATTTGTCTAGGTCCCTCTGTATCCTATCCCTGCCCTCCAGCGTATCTACCACTCCTCCCAGTTTAGTGTCATCCGCAAATTTGCTGAGAGTGCAATCCACACCATCCTCCAGATCATTTATGAAGATATTGGGATGTGAAGGGTAACAAGAAGGGTTTCTACATCTATGTTAGCAACAAGAAGAAGGTCAGGGAAAGTGTGGGACCCTTAGTGAATGGAGGAGGCAACCTAGTGACAGATGATGTGGAAAAAGCTGAAGTACCCAAAGCTTGTTTTGCCTCAGTCTTCACAGACAAGGTCAGCTCTCAAACTGCTGCACTGGGCAGCACAGTTTGGGGAGGAAGTGAATAGCCCTCAGTGGTGAAAGAACAGGTTAAAGACTATTTAGAAAAGCTGGACATACACAAGTCCATGAGGCTGTATGCAATGCATCTGAGGGTGCTGAGGAAGTTGGCTGTTGTGATTGCAGAGCCAGTGGCCATTATCTTTGAAAACCCATGGCGATCGGGGGAGGTCCCAGTCCTGGAATCTCCATCCTTAGAGGTTTTTAAGGCCTGGCTTGACAAAGCCCTGCCTGGGATGATTTAATTGGGGTACCCCTGCTTTGACCAGGGGGTTGGACTAGCTGACCTCCTGAGATGTCTTCCAACCCTAATCTTCTATGATTCTATGAAACTACCTGTGTGAAAGTAAAAGGAGTCATGCTCAAATTAGACAAATTAGAGGATTGGGCCAAAAGAAATCTGATGAGGTTCAACCAGGACAAGTGTAGAGTCCTGAATTTAGGAAGGAAGAATCCCTTGAACCAATCAATGTTCCCTCTAATTTTTGACATGCCGTGTGTGCAAAAAATTTCTTCTGTCAAATTGTTGTTCTGCTGTGCAAATTTTTGTGCATGCAGTGTTTTGCTGTGTGCGTGGGGTTTAGGATCTGCGTGTGCATGCACATGTGCACAGCTTAGAGGGAACAGTGTCATGCACTGCTACAGACTAGGGACCGAGTGGCTAGGCAGCAGTTCTGCAGAAAAGGACCTAGGGGATACAGTGGACGAGAAGCTGTATCAGGGGAGAGGGATAGCTCAGTGGTCTGAGCATTGGCCTGCTAAACTCAGGGTTGTGAGTTCAATCCTTGAGGGGGCTATTTAGGGATGGGGCAAAAATTGGGGATTGGACCTGCTTTGAGCAGGGGGTTGGACTAGATGAACTCCTGAGGTCCCTTCCAACCCTGATATTCTATGATTCTATGATTAAGCTGAATATGAGTCAACAGCCTGCCCTTGTTGCCAAGAAGGCTAACAGCCTTTTGGGCTGTATCTGTAGGAGCATTGCCAGCAGACCGAGGGACATGATTGTTCCCCTCTATTCGGCTGTGGTGAGGCCTCATCTGGAGTACTATGTCCAGTTTTGGGCCTCACGCTACAAGAAGGATGTGGAAAAATTGGAAAGAGCCCAGTGGAGGGTACCAAAAATCATTAGGGGACTGAAGCACATGACTTATGAGGAGAAGTTGGGGGAACTTGGATTATTTAGTCTGCAGAAGAGAAGAATGACGGGGATTTGATAGCTGCTTTCAACTACCTGAAAGAGGGTTCCAAAGAGGATGGATCTAAACTGTTCTCAGTGGTACCAGATGATAGAACAAGGAGTAATGGTCTGAAGTTGCAGTAGGAGAGGTCTAGGTTGGATATTAGGACACACTATATCTCTAGGAGGGTGGTGAAAGACTGGAATGGGTTACCTAGGAAGGTGGTGGAATCTCCTTTCTTAGAGGTTTTTAAGGTCAGGCTTGACAAAGCCCTGGTTGGGATAATTTAGTTGCGGTATTAGGTCCTGCTTTGAGCAGGGGGTTGGACTAGATGACCTCCTGAGGTCCCTTCCAACCCTGATATTCTATGATTCAACTTATGGAAGAGTGAGAAATTTTTAATTTTGAGATTTTAAAATTTTTAATGTTGAGATTTTGTCTCATCCACAACTAGTGTTTGAACCCAAAAGATGAGGACCCAAAAGCATTTGTGGTACAGCAGCGTAGGGTCATGAGGGTGAAGAAGTATTGGCTGATGGAGACAAGAACTCTGACTTTTTTTATATATATATAAAGAGATTTAGCAAAAAAGAAGCTTTTAAAACCTTGCCATACAGGTATTGATTATTATGCAGAACCATATCCAGCTTGTTCATCCCTTTTCCGGTTTGCTTTGTGGCCTTTTAAATTCAGAAAAATCTATTTTTTATAAAACAATTGTTAGAAAATAGTAATAGACTTATTGTGCATGACAGAAAATGTTGTGCAATGTTTTATTTGTTGGCAACTGTTGTATAAAGAGTTGTTACATAAATTTCCATGTATCACATTTTTGGAAGGTTTATCAGATATTTTTGATTATGAAGCTTACTGCCTAATCATAAAATGACTGTGGTGATTATAAATGACTTGATAGAATCTGCTTCCAAAAGTGGTGAAATTGAGAAAGCCTTTACAAAATATGTATACCACAGGAACCTAAGTACATTGTGCAAAATGTGTTTTGCCAGGGGAAAAAGAGCTGTACAATTAATTTAAATAAAAAGTACAGAGTTTTCTTTAAAAACCTGTGTGATAAACAGCAAACTGCTACCCTTGCAGTTTGTACCCTAATAAGACAATTGTTTTTGGAGGTTTTTGTGGATGCTACCAAAAAAAACACCCCAAAAAACCCTATTGGTACCAGTTGATGGATTCAAACGCATCAACATCCAAATCCTACTGGCTGATAACAGGGCTTCTCCCCCCACCCCACCCCCACCCTGAGTGGAGCTGTGTATAATTTTTTTAAAAGTCGTAATTTTTACCAAGCCCCACCATTTTAAGAAAGGTTGTCCCCCAGACAAGTATTTCTAGTCATGTGCAGAGAAACCTGGCTCTTTTAAAACTGCTTATTAAAGCCACACCACATCAGAGAAAGGCTATTTTGTGCGCTACCTCTAATGACCATATCAGTGGCCATGTCAGAAATAATGCTCAACACTTCAAAAGGAAATGACACGCCAACAAGTACTAAAAAGAAAGCAAAGGTTTATTAAAAAAACTAAGCAATTTTTTTAAAGGTTGCTTATAGAACAGTCTAGGGGCTTTATTGGCCCTTTGTTTATCTTGGCTCTGCCCCCTACTGTCAGGACTTTTAAATAACCGATAATGGAATATGTTGAGGAAAAAAAATGTATCTGGTTCCAAGTCATCAACTAGAACAAATGGGAGGGGCCGCTAGTGGCAAAGACAGTATCCAAACCACAACACCTCACCAACTGGATTCTGAGATGAGAGACATTCCACTAAGATCTTATTTATTAAAAGATTAAGCTTTACTACAGGGTCCTGCAAAGATACCTGGTATTTGCCAAGCAAGATTAAGCAGAAAAGATTGAAATAAGTTTCTTCTTCCTCAAGTAAAGGCAAAAATCAGCCTCCTGATGTTGAGTGTGTGTGTGTGTGTGTGTGTGTGTGTGTGCAAGGGGGGGGGTTCAATCAGACTTTGGAAGGGGGAAAACACTGAAATGCTGTTACATAAACAGCCCTTTACATACCAGGGTGTGAAGATTGTGGAATTTAACATGCTTGATTTAGTTAGGGGGTTTACCAGCACTCATTCTCTCACTAACAAGAGGCAGCTTAAAGGGAGGGCTGTTTTTATGAAAGCCATGGCAAACCTGAATGTGCATACTTCCCTTGTGGGTTATGGCAGCAACAGAGAGAATATAGAATGGCTAAACAGAAGTGTAGAACCTACCAAGGGCAGATAAACACAGATCACACCTTTCAGAAACATTTAAAAGGCCCAACTGACTGCTTGAAGAGAAGCCCATGTGTGTTTTATTTGTTTTTAAGGGGGTTTACAATACATCTTTAAACTCAAAACAAGAAAGACAGGTCTGGACATGTTGAAATGTGTTTGGGGCATGTCCGGACATGCCTGACTTTTTTCTTTTACAAGCAGCACCACAGTGATGAGCTGCCAAAATCTTAACAACCGGTTCCCTCCTCACCCCACGAGGGGGTCGTGGCCTGCTCCCGCCCCCCGGGACTCCTGCCCCATCCAACCCCCCGTGTTCCTTGACGCCTCCCCCAGACCCCTGCTCCATCCACCCGCCTCCCCTGACTGCCCCCAGAACCAGGCAGGAGGGTCTTGTGGGCCACCGTAGTGGATGCCCACCACGCCCCGCCCCTAAGAGCCAGAGGGACCTGCCAGGGGGCGAGGTGGGAAGTCCCGGCGGTGCTTACCTGGGGCGGCTCCCAGGAAACATCCGGCAGGTCCCTCTGGCTCCTAGGGGTGGGGGAGCGTAGCTGGGGGGGAGTAGGGGGAGCGGCCACTCCCCCCACTGATCACATCAAAAGTGGTGCCTTAGGCCCCGACTCTCTGGGTGCTCTGGTGCTGGAGCACCCACGGGGAAAATTTGGTGGGTGCAGAGCACCCACCGGCAGCTCCCCGCCCCACACCCTGCCCCAGCTCACCTCTGCTCTGCCTCCGCCTCCTCCCCCGAACGTGACGCCTTGCTCCGTTTCTCCGCCCCTCCCCTTCCCCCGGCTTCCTGCGAATCAGCTGTGCATGCGGGAAGCCTGGGAGGGCTGAGAAGC